>NW_004524703.1:5483759-5498740 GCF_000260255.1 Octodon degus
TTTAAAACGTGCATACAAAGTTTGGTATCGAGACTTTATGGCTGATAATTCCTTTATGAGCGTTACTGGATTTTTCTCTCCTGCTGAATCATGATGATTAGACTTGATTTCATATTCCAGCCTGTACTGAATATAATCCAGATCAGAGTCAGCTTTCTGGAACATCAGTTCTAGCTTATCGACCTCCGCCTCCATGTTGAATAGTTGACATTCTCTACAAGCACCTTTGAGAAGCTTGCTGACCTCTGCTTTGGGTGATGGACAGGGTTTACAAGAGAGGTGGTGCCACCCAGAACGTCAGGGCCCAAACTAGGGGCCACCTCATAGAGAGAGGTTCTTCTAAGAGGGAACCCAGTCCAGCACCCAGAGGAGCCTTCTCTATGTAACTTTGAGGCCAGAAAACCAGGGGAAGCCAGAGAAAATACAAAAGACCATCTGAGCTCAAGGCTCCTGTGAGTGATACCACCTGACAGGTGCCACAACATCCTCTCACTCACCTTGTTTCCTTTCCAAGTGTTTGCAGGTGCACTAAATGTTGCAGATTCATCACATGGGCATGGGGGAGGCCAGCATCATTGGGTATGCAGCCTGTGCTGGGTATTTAAATGTTAGCTTTTTAAATATTCCCCACTTTTCTCTTGGCTAGGCATCATTAGCCCAAGTTTGCAAATATTAGCAGCTTTTACACCCTTTTTACATTCCATGGGAATTTTACACGAATGAAGCCATTTAGTCCTCACAACAGTTCTGTAGATAGGTACAGATATTATTCTGACTTTAGATAGCCACTGTGGTCAAAATGTGTTAAACATTTTCCCAGGGCCACCCAGAAAGGCATTACACTGCCAGGGTGGGAATGTAGGGGCTGTGCCCTGGAGCCTGGGTTCTGGGTCTCCAGCTAGCAGAAGACAGCATCTCCCAATGCCATGACTGCCAAAACTCTGGATTGTGCTAAGTAAATACAATCATATGTCCCTTAATGACAGGATACATCCTGAGAAATTCGTGGCTAAGTGATTTCCTTGCTGTATAAACATCCTAGACTGTACTTATACGAATCTAGATGAGACAGGACAGTTGCTTTCATGGCCTCTTGATAGAGCACAGCATGCCTTTCACAGCAAACCCTGTTTTATGATTATAAGTATACTCTAAAATAGAATGGTAAATACCTAACCCAGTAACACAGTCCTTTATTATCGAGCATAATGGACTGTGCATCCTTGCATATTTTTGTGTGACTGGCAGTGCAGTGGGAATCTTTATAGAAATGTCTTAGTTACTTTCTCTCATTGCAGAGATAAAATACTTGACACCCAAAGTTAAAAGGGGAAAGGTTTATTTAGCTCACAGTTTGTGAAGGTTTCAGTCCATAGTCAGGGCACTCCATGACAAGATAGCACATGGCAGGGGGGCAGTTGATCATGGTGGTAGAAGACAGCAAAAGCATTGAGGTGGGAAAGAAGGGACAAGACTCTTGCTGTATCTTTTTTATACGAAGGTTACCTACTGTAGAGTGTGTGTAGCACTTACACACTTAATCCTTGCCAGAACTATGTCAAATAGATCAGTAGACTGATTTATTAATCACATACCCTTAATCCTAGCATTACACACTCTAGATTCAGTGGCCTCTGAAAAAGCCCGTGGCCGCATGTGTTTTGGGGGGATATCGAGACACCAGCATCACCACAAACACAGAAGCAATATGTTGTACCACCACTTTTGTTGGACAGCAGTGATGTCACTAGATAACAGGACCTCTTCAGGGGCTGGGGAGATGGCTCAGTAGAATAAGTGCTTGCCTGGCAAGTGCAAGGGACTGAGTTCAATCCCCAGTTCCGTTTCACAAAAAAAAAAAAAAAAAAGAACCTCCAAACTCCTCACACTCTCATGGGATGCCTGCAGCACATGTGGCCTCTGGTTCCCTTGAATGCTGGTTATAGGATGTTCAACATACACATGGGCAGCAGAGCAGGATTTCTGAAAATACTATGGCAAAGCCCATGTTCTTTCTGCTAATCCTTGACTGATTGCCCTTCAAGACTCTGGTTCCAACACATGGAGATCAACCAGTAAATGGTCTTTTTCACCAAGAAATCACTGCACTTTTTGATTCTCAACTTCACTTTCCTACCTAACCATGAGACAGGACAGTCAGTTGAACTCTTGGTCTCAGGTACATGAGTCAGCAGCCATACTCACCTAGTAAAAATTCTACTATCCCTCAGTAGTTCTGTGAGCTGTCCTAGGAAATTCATCAAGTCAAGGAGAGAGATGGTAAGAATACTGGTCAGAAGCCAGCTGCTCAGAAGTACTGGTGACACTATGCTATTTGCAGCTAGCATCTGAAGAAGGGGCAGTCCTACAGCACTGAGCCTTCAGCCTACGGACGCATGGACACTTCAAGGTAGACAGTGTCCTGGGAAATGGTTGGTTGTGTGTGAAGATGGTACCCTCTGCTTATGGGAGGATTTGGTGCTGTGCCAAGTGAGAAAGGAAACAGAGAAAAATAAGAACCCAATTTGCCTATTCCTTACAGGTGGCAAAGGCAGGTGCCCTTTCTGAAAAAAGAGTCAGCATCAAGTTCAGTTTGAGACATTTTCTGGGGACAAGAGGCTCACAACTTTGTGTTTAGGGGACTCTGCCTACAATAAATCACATTATCTCAGCAGCCACCTGAAGAAGAAGATGACTTGAAGGGATCTGGAATACCAGAGGAGACAGGGTAGCACAAGGAGCCTGTGTTTGTTTCTTCAAGGTCAGGGGTCTGACTCAGCAGGCTGAGGAAGGACCAACCCTCAGGGGGCAGGAGAGAAATTAGCCCACTTTCTTTTCTTCCACTAACCGTGCTTCCTTCCTTAAACAAAATGCCCTGCTGAGGGTGCACTGGAGGGCAAGGGCAAGAGTGAGTCACCAGAGGGGTCTACAGATGCCTACCCACTACACTCCTGGGCAGGGACGCAGTGCTGGGCTGGCAAAGGTGTTTATGTGAGTGACATGCAGGGAGACCCAAGTCTGTGATCCTAAAGGAAGAAAAACAGTATTAGAAAAGTCGATGAGGTGGTGATCCACTGTGCTTTTGTGCAGGAAACCTGCTGTCTGTTCTAGTTGACTGCACTACAAAAGAAAAAGTGTTTTAAATTTTCACTGACAGCACCACAGGCTGCACCAGCCCCGCCTAGACTGCTCCACCCCTGGAGCACACTGAGCCAACTAGCAGCGAGACTGGGGTGGGGATGGGGGTGAAAACAGGAGGATCACTATGAATCTGAGCTGCGAAGTAAGACCCTGTACCAAATACATAATAAATACATAAATACATTTTCATTGCATTCCCTCAATCTTTAATGCTGTTTACAAATGTTTACGGACTTGCTGCTTTGGGCCAGATAGTGGGCCAGCTGCTGGAGAGTAAGAGGCATCGGGCACAGTGGCCAAAAGCAAGTTCTCCATGTGCATCTTGCACAGTCCCAAAGGGGCAACCCCAGGTACGGTCCTGATTCCTGTGCTTTTAGGGTCCAGCTTGCCCACACACTGTGTGCCCACCCCTGCCCAGCCATCCTTAGTACTCCACCACATTCCACATTGAAGGCAGTTTGGGCAGCTCTGTAATCTCAGCCACAGAGAGCAGCACCACCCTTTGTCCCAGAAAACCTCTGGCTCATCATGTCATTACTGCCCAACTGCAACCTGGTGAGATCTGATAAGTACAGATTTCAAAACTGTGCTCATAATTCCTGCCAAAGTGATCTCCCAAGAGTACTGCCAGGCGCAAATTGGGCCCAGTCTGAGGGTTAAGTAAAGATGCCATAAAACAAACTTTAGAGACAGGAACCTCCCATGGTGAGCTCTTTCTCTCTCTCTCTCTCTCTCTCTCTCTCTCTCTCTCTCACACACACACACACACACACACACACACACAGCCTCTTTCTAGTACTTTGATTCATTTGATTCTATGATTTCAGCCTGGATTTCTAGAAGAAAGAACCTATTCCAAGGACAGTGAAATTCTAGAGCCTCCCAGTGAAGAGATCAATAGGATAGAGTCTGGCTTCCTCTTGTTTTTGCATAGCAGCGTCCCCAGTGAATCTATAGTAGTCTACCTCCAGCCTGATCCTAGTAGCTGAGCATAAGTGCTCAGGCTTATGGTGTCATAACAGCGAAAGCTGTCAAGATTGCTGGTAACCAGGGTAGTGGCATTAAGTGCCTGCCTGGCAAGCACAAGGTCCCAAGTTCAATTCCTGATACCACATGCTGTGCTGACCCCCCACATGTGCCAAACCCCAGGTGTGCCAAACTGGAACCGAAACTCTGTGTGTGTGTGTGTGTGTGTGTGTGTGTGTGTGTGTGTGTGTGTATGTTGCATGCCTGTAATACTGGTACTAAGGAAGCTGAGACCAGAGGATCACTACAAGTCTAAACTGTGTAGCAAGACCCTGTATTTTTTTTTAATTGCCTGTAACCAGCCTATACATGTCCCAAAAGGCCAGAGAGATGTTCTTGGACTAACTGGCAATCTTGTTAGGGAGACAAGAAAAATATATTTCCAACAACATGGTCCTGGCCCTCTGCTGGGGGTTTTGTATACATCAGCCCAAGGAAACCTGAGCTTGGCTTGATAAGGCAGCTCCCCCAGAGCTCACATACCTAGTATCTAGCACATGATGGAGCTGGAATGTGAACTAGGCCTGAGTGATCAATGAGGTGGCCTGGCTGCAGGAGCCTCCATATCTCCTCTGGCTACCAAGCTGGCTCTGCTGCCTTCCTGCCATGGCAGGTCCAAGGCTGTGTATCCTGAGACCCCTTATTTGTCAGAAAGAGTACAGCCCCAGGGTGTGGGGAGGCAGAAAAGTACATTCATTTCCTTGTTCTTAGCAACAAAACCTCCCTTTCCTCTTCTCTGGCCCTCAGGTTAGTTAGTGAGTTGAAACCCCTTGCACCTTGGTTCCTGGGCCTCTATTACACAAAGCTCCTCTCTTGTGTTATTTCCTTTAGCTCCTTCCAAACTTCCATTTGTACCCCTCCTCAGGCTTGTCCATGATCACACTTACATTCCTGTCCTTCGGCGTATGCACATATGTGCATGAGACACAGGCACATGTAACATCATGTTGTGTGTTCGTGAGTTCCACAAGTGATATGATGCTAACAGTCTTATTTTATAGCTGTTTCTCAATTGGCTATGTTTTTATTTATTTTATTTTTTTTCTTTTGAGACTTTTATTCCTTGTTTGCTAATTCTAACATCTGTCAATGTCAGTGTGGTTTTGATGGATTTGTTTTTCTTGTGAATTTTCACTGTATTTTCTGGTTTTTTTCTTGTCTCTTAATTTTTCCCCATAATTTTATTGATAAACAAATAGTAATGAGACAGTTTCAAATCAAACTGGTAGGACAGTTTCAATAATTCACACATTGCATACATTCTTCCTAGTGGTTAATTGCTGTACAAGATGTGGCCATGTTTTTAGATTTGTTCATGATTGCTTCTGGACATGCAGTGTCCTCTTCTTCCCCCTCTCCTCAAACCCCCTTCATCTATCACTCCCTGATGCATGTATTCATGCAAACATCCATGCTTGAGGGTGACATTTATTCCTTGTCTGCTAGCATTCACTATAAGATGGACAGAGGCGCAGGTCACATACATTCCATTTATTTTGTTTTGGCAAGCATTTGCTGGGTGCTTGCTCTGGGTGAGCCTCTGTGATGGGTGGGGAAGGACATAAGAGGCCCTTTGGGCCCTGAAAGCCAAGAGGACGTGGCATGGTAAAGAAGGAAAGAGGATAGGAGCAGCACATCCGGGAAATACCTGTGCCCTTGTGTCACAGTGTGCAGCCTTCCAACCTGTTCTAGAATTGGACATGCGCACTTTTTAGGGAACAAATTATGGATGGCTTTATTAAAGAAGCTCCCCACAAATTAAAACTAACATTATGCACCTCTGAGTGTGGGCCACTGCGAAGACATTTCTTGTGTAGCATTTGTGCCCAGTCCGCATGATCTGAGCCTGATCATGAGGAAGAAGTCAGACAGGCCCACGTGAGAGGCATTCTACAAGCTGCATTCTTCAGAAACAACACGTGAAAGACAACCAAAACTGAGGAGTGATCCGATTTAAAGGAGACACACTTGACCTTGCAACCGAGAGCAGCCAGTGGCTCTGGACTGAACCCAGGAGCAGAGAGAAATGATTTCTCGGCAGTTAGATTGTTGGGCCAACTGTTGCAATCTAAATGTGGCTACATTAGATTACAGTACTACTATATCAATGCTGAATTTTCCGAATATGATCATTGTGCTGTGTTTATATTAGAGAATATTCTTTTTTTAGAGGCAAAGATCAAAACACCTGAATTTAACTGACAAGTGTGGTTATGGACATAGCTCATTAGCATAAGTGCCTACCTGGCAAGTGCAAGGCCTTGAGTTCGATTCCCAGGACAAAAAAAAAAAAAAAAAGGCAAATGTTCTAAAAAATAAGGATGGTTTCTCTGGCAAGTACAAGGGCCTGAGTTCAATCCCTGGTTTTGCAAAAAAGTAAAAATAAAAATAAAAAAATAAGGATGGTGTTTACAGATTAAAAGGAAAAATACAGATAACATAAATATGGGAAAGTATTACAATCGGAGCTCAAGCCATTTATATGCATATTTTCTATAAGGTTAAAACATTTTGCAACTTATCTCTGAAAGATATGATCTAGTGTTAAATGAGGGGCATAAATGTGCAGGCAAGCCCAGCTTAATGAGAATAGCGGTTAGCATGTTTGGTGCTTTGCAATGCATATTTATTTAGCTACTCAATGGTCACAGCTCCTGTGTCCATAAGCATTATCATCCCTGTTTTACAGAGGCAGAAACCGTGGCTCAGAAAAGTGAAGCGTCTTGAATCACCGTGATCCCTCAGCAACTAACGCATAGCTGGGACTTAAACTGAGAAATTCTGTTCCAAAAGCTCCTCTTTACTGCCTTGGTATGGGAAACAAAACCAAGAAGCTGGAGTTAGATTGCCTGAGCTCAGGGCTGGGGATTTGGCTCAGTGGTGCAGTGCCTTCCTGGTAACAGTGAGGTTCTGAGTTTGATTCCCAGTACCTCCCCCAACTCCTGCAAAAAACAAGGTTACCGAGGCTCACAACTGCATCTGCCATGGGACTGGCCATGGCAAGTTTGGGCAAGCTGGGAGCTCAGGTTGCGTATGGTGTTTTATTTTTTATTTTTTGGTGGAAGCAGGGATTGAACTCAGGCCCTTGCAGTTACCAAGGAATCGCTTATTCTACTGAGCTATCTCCCTGGCCCCTTATTTTTTTTTAATTTAATTTTTTTTGGGGGGGCAGTACCAGGGATCGAACTCAGGACCTTGCACTTGCCAGGCAGGCGCTTATGCTTCTGAGCTATATCCCCAGTCTGTCTGTAGTGTTTTAGTAAATGAGGGTGCTATGGTTTGACTGTGGTTTGTCTACTGGGAAACTTACATTGGAGTATGGTAACCATTGCAAGCTATGCTAAGAGGTGGCGCCTCAAGGGAGGTGTTTAGGTCGAGTAGACAGAGCCTTCACACAAGGGTTAATGCCTTTCTCTGCCCAAGCTTTCATAGGCACAGGATTGGATAATTTTGAGAGTGGGCTGTTCTCTTTTCCAAACACACTACTTGTCCTCCTGCCATAAGTTGAAGCCACACATGCCCCTCACCATATATGGCCATCCAATTTTGTACTTTCCAGCCTCCAGAACAATGAGCCAAATAGATTTTTTCTTCTTTATAAATCACTATCTCAGGTATTGTGTTATAGTAACAGAAAAATGGATAAGACTAAAGGTTTTGGGCTGGGGAGATAGCTCAGTGGACTAAAGCACCTGTTTAGGCAAGCTTCAGCAAGTGCAGGGACAGTGGTTTGATCCCCAGCACCACATACTGCACCAGCCCTGCCCCTAGGGTAGGCTGAGCCAGCCACAGAGTTTGGGTATAGTGCCACACCTATAATCCCAGTGCAGGGGAGGCTGAAAACAGGAGGATCACTATGAGTCCAAGCTGCATAGTGAGACCCTGTAACAAACAAATACATTTTTAAAAAAAGGACTAAAATTTTAACTGCATTTACCTTACATGGTTTTTCTGAGGTTAAATGAGATACAGCATGTTTAAGGGTCAACAGATCAGTTGGCACAGAATCTTCTGGAAACTGGTGTCTGTACAATCTTAAATCCCACTAGCCAGAAGAGCAGTCAGATTTGAGACAGGGAAGTCATGTGCAACATCTACATATAGTGGGATAGACATTACCTGGTAAGACTAGAAACCACCACTATACATGCTTTGTATGGCATGTTTCTAACCTTCTGCAATTTCTAGATCCTTTCCTGGAATGTATAAAAAATGCCATAACCAGAATAGCCACGTACATGGAATCCCAAGAGCAAAACAGCCAATTCCTGTCCACCTCCCAAAAGCTCTCTGGTAACAGTAAGAGATATATCCATCTCCGTAGTCTAGGGTTTCTGATCTGGACTTCCCCACCCCGTGCTACTGCACAGAACGTGCAGCAGTGGCCTCTAATGAAATGTGAAACTTGAGATAGCGCTTTTTGATCTGGCAGTGTATCTTTAGCTGTCCCTTCCTTGTCGCACACAGCCCTTGAACTTGGACCCTGACCTATTTCAAACTCCCAAAGTGATTAAAGTAGAGAATCAAGTTCATGTAAACAACCTCACCAGAGTGACTGGTCACAGGCTACCTTCCTCCCACAGGTATGTTTACATATTTGTGTCACATGCTTGACCACTCCCCTCAGATGTGGACTGCCGGTGTTAAAAGGCCACATTCACCTGAGCAGGGAATGCCCTGGGAGAAAGTTGCTCAATCTGAGTCGAAACCAAACCCTCACTTTCATTTCTTCCGGAAACCTTGGTTGCAACAACTGCTTCTCTGTAATTCAGTATTTGGCCACAGCCTGTATAGATAAGGCAGGGCACAGGCCTGGAGCCATCCAACTGGCCGTCTCATAACTGTGGGTGCCAGGATGAGTCTTAGGGCCTTGCCTTTGAAGGGCTCCCCAGACTCTGGGAGCTTGCAGCATTTTTTGGAAGTCTGTACAGAGTAGAAGTGCAGGAGTGATCTAGGTTCCTACCAGCTCTGCTTCCATTCATGACCTGGCCTGGGACAGGGGGTATTCATATTATGAAGGCTGGAAGAAGGCCTAGATATAGCTGCACAGAAGGGACTTCGCCTTTTATGCGACAATGCCCTTCTGGGTAGTAGGGAAGAAAGAACAGGAGTGGAATGAGGGTCAAGAAGAAAAAATGCATTTACTTATCATTCCACCACCCCATACAATTGCCATTGTTTTTTTAATTTCCATTTTACAATTGTTTTTTTCACAGAACATATAAGAAAGGAATAGAATTCTTTTATTTGGCTTCCAGTGTTCTATTGGCACTTACTAGGTAATTTTGAGCAGCCTGGGTGGTCACCTGACTGCAGGCTATTATTTAAAGGCCACAAGGCCACAGCAGTGAACCTCAGAAGGAAGCTGATAGTACTGTAACTCCATCACTTCCAGCCCCACCTTTCCTACCCGGCAAATGATTGTCCTCCTTTAAATTGTGTTTTTCATTACTGCAATCACCTTTCGGTCAACACATTTAGAGAGCAAACTACAAAGTTGTTCTGAGTTGAGTCCTGCTCTGGGCCCTGCACTCACTGCTGTGGCGTTTACAGGTGGGCCTGGCACATTCAGCAGTGCAAACCCTGCAGCTCTAGGGCCCTCAAAAGAGCCTGAAGTTTTTTAATGGCTTGTTCTCAGGTCTTTTCCAGATCAAACTAAAGCCAGCAGCACCTTTTCTTGTGCTTACTACACCCAACAGGAAAAAATAATTGTCCCACTGTTCTAAGTGCAGCCAGGGCCCGAGATGGTGCCCCTGAGTTCTTGCGCAGTTCCCATGAAGGACAGCTCTTAGGTAACACACCCATCCCAGATGGAAAACGAGCCTTGCGAAAGGCTTGAATATCCTCTTGCCACATCTTCCTGCAAGTGCACCAACAGTTCTTTCACCATGAGAGTAAGTTACATTAGCTGGAAGGAGTCTCAGAAATGACTCCTATAGCTTTACAATATGAATAACCTAACTCTGGGGACACACAGAGCACTCCTGGGGAGAACTCAGGCAGGATGAGGGTGGTGTGAGCCTGGCAGCCTGTCCCTGGGGGTCAGCCAGCTTCTCCAGCTTGCCTTGCTTTTCTTCCGATGGAGGGAGTATCTCCTGTGGTGGCCCAAGACGCTGTCACATGAAGGGGCCCCAGAGAGGGGCTGCTCAGATGGAGACTACTGCTGCATGGATCCTGGAGAAATTCATATCAAACCCTGAGCCCTAAAGGGCCACATTGACCCGAGAGGCCACAGAGCCCCTCAGCCTCTTCATAAACCCACAAACCCAGGATGAGGTGGGAGGTCAGATTTCCTGGGGAAGGAGGCCCCTCCTGAGTCTCAAAGTGACTGCTTCCTGTAAAGGCCTCTCATGGCTCCCAGCCCCACACACGTGAGCACATTCAGGCATGCACTCCCATGTGTTCACAGGCCATAGCCCTAACCTGAATCTCCACAGGGTCTTAAAGAGATAACTAAGTCAAAATGAAGTCATGAGCTTGGGCCACAATCCAATCTTACTTTGGTCTTTATAAAAAGGGGAGAGGGAGAGAGCTCAGCAGCACAAGCACCTGCCTGGCAAGCCAAGGTCCCGAGAGTTTGGTCAGCGTGGGTGCGGGGGAGAGATCAAGGCATGGGAGAAGATAGCCGCTTGTAAACTACACAGAGGGGCCTCAGGGGAGACCAGCTCTGCCCACACCATGACAGTGAGGAAACACATGTCTGTCTGTGGCTCAAGATTCTTGGCCTGTAGTGCCTTCTTAGGGCATCACAGGCATCACTGATACACTTACAAGCTCTAATGCACACACACACACACACACACACACACACACACCTCCCCATGTGCACACGCTTGCAGAGCAGCAGGCCATACTGAGGGCACTTCTCCTTCTGGGAACAGCAGTGGCTTGCTGTTTCTCAAGCTCATTTCTCACGCTGGAACTCAGGTCCATCCCTAGGGCCCTTTGCCAAAGTGCTACTTTTACATCCCGACACTGACCAGATGCCTGGCACCTTGTCCTCTTGTCATCCAGCCTAAGTCTCCTGGCCTTGGCCTGGACCTGGAGCTGGAGGTCGTAACAGTCCAGAAGCAAGGAGCTGAGAGAGAGCTCACCCTGCACTCTGAACCTTGGGATTGTCATCTGTAAATGACAATGTCTCCTGACCTGCAGCAGAGGCCTCCCACCATTCAGGGACCGTGTCAGAAATACATGTCCTCAGGCCGCACCCCAACCTGCAGAACAAGACAGGCTGGGAATAGGGAACCCAGAGGCCTGTCTTAACACGCATGCCCCCTGGTTGATTCTGATGACAGCAAAGGTTTGCGAGCCACTCAAGTGGAAGACCTGTAAAACTCCTACTGAGACTAACTCTCAGACTGACAGTAAGGATTAGATGCATAATTGGGATGGGTACTATGCACGAACCATCTTCAGTGTGTCCTGCCTATTCATTATCTCTACAACCTCCTCTTACAGAAAGCAGCAATTAAAAGCATTTTTCTGGGAATGAAATGAGGCCCAAAGAGGTTAAGTAAAGCACCAGGGGACAGAGCTAAAGAGAAGGATTTGAATAGGGCTGCCTCGATGTGCCTTTTTTTACTGCCCTTCGACGTGGGCACGCAGCACTCCGCTGAGCGAGTTTTCCAGCTGCTCTGTGCCCTGTAGGTGCCTGCTGCCGATCCCACAGCCTCCACATGCCCCTCCTGACGCACAGCACATTTCCCCAGGCGCCTCCCAGCTTGTGCACCCGCCGGTAAAGGCACCAGAGCCAGCAGGCCTGCAAGATGCACCGGCCCCTCCCACAACCCCTTCTAAACGGAGGTGCAGAGCCAGCTCAGTGCCCCACCCCCGAGTGCCGGAGCCACCCAGAGGAAAGGCTCCGCCCGCGGCCGGAAGGAGAAGTGCCAACGTGCAGGGGCAGAGCGGTGTGCCTGGGGAGGAGCCTAATACGTGACCATGGAGGGGCGGGGCCAGCGAGCTCCGGCTCGGTGGGGGAAGGGTGCGCGGGCGTGGGCGTGGGCGTAGACTCGTAGGGGCGGGGCCAGGCCATGGGGGGAGGGGGGCGGGGGGGGGAAGAGAAGGGGCGGCTTCGAGCCCGGACGCGGGGCAGGGCCAGCGCGCGAGAGTGTGGACCCGGAAGAGGCCGGTGCGGGGGCACACTCTCTGGGTGTGTAGAGCTAAAGAGCTTTACCTTGGGCCTCTTAGCATCTCGCTTCTGGGCCGCTGTCCCCGGGGAAGCCGGGTTCGTGCCTCTTTCCCCTGCTGCTTTTTTAGTCCTCCCTCACAGCCCGAATAAATAACGTGTTGAGTGAATGAACGAGCTCTTCCACCAGTTAGGGTCACAGTCTCTTGCGCACACTACCTCCCTCTCACCTCTGCACACGCTTAATGTGCGCACACGTGCATGCACGCATGCTCATATTCACAAGCACGTACACACATGCCCTGGGCTGGCAGAGAAGGGAGAAAGGAGTCAGGCACAGGCTCTGTGAGGAGGATGGTGGTGATGTAGAAAGGGCGCAAGGGCAGAGCCCGAGTTGGCGGAGGGGCTGAGCCGATCTCGCAGTTCTGGCCTGTGAACCGGAAGCCAAGCGGAGACTAAAGAAAGAGTACCGTGGGTGTTCAAAAAAGATTAGCAGTGTGAATATTGACAAAGTTCTAAAGGATTTCTCAAAGATAAAAAAAGAAATGACAGAAACCAGTGGAAAGAGTAACACTGGAGATTCAGTTGGAAAAGACTTTTTATTAAAAGTAATGCAAAGGAAGTCCCAATTGGAAAAGAATGCGCAGCTCTCCATGATATGATAAAAGGGCTGCAACAGACTATTGGATATCAACACAATTTGAAAGGTGAAAACGAACAACTAAGAAGAAATGCTGGTATGACAAAGCTAAATCTCTAGAACAGGAATATAAGGAAAATATCACCAAACTTGCACGTGAAATGAAAATCAGGAGGAACAGAAGACAGAAATAAGCAGACTTTATCAGCATACACAGAAAAAAGTTTAAATAAAGAAAAGCACAAAGATCTAATGAAAAGGAGATAAAAATTTCAGCGTTAAATGCAAAGTTAGTAACTCAAAGAAAAGCAAAATGAAATAAACTACAGCTAGAGAAGCTTCAACATCTTCAAAAAAAAAAAAAAAAAAAAAGAAAATTACAATTTTTCATACTACCGTTCAGCACTTTTCTATTGGTAAGGATTCTCACCCTAAACATAGATGATCTTGAATGTAATAGTAAATTCATTAATTACTATTTAAGAACCATTGAAAACTTCACTTCTGTTTTCACCATAAACGTAAATAATAATAAAAAAGAAACAGCTTTACACATTTTTATTGAGTTTATTTAGACAGACCCATACATTGGTCAATCATGTTTTGCATTCTTGCTTAATGGTGTTATCCATAAAGGAGTTCAAACTTACAGGGTTTCCTTTACCTATTTAACCATCATTGACCTTGAAAAAGAAAAGAAAAAAGAAATGGAGCTTGTCCTGAGACCTGATACTGGATGGTTTTCAGAGTATGGTAGAGGCCTACTTAAACATATTGGCATTCTATTTGTGTTGACTATAAAAAAGATATGGGCAAGATGGCCTTGTGCTTTGAACTTGGCTGAGTCTGGACTTAGACCCAGGGTCACGTTGCATCATGGGCAGTGCAGAGGGGCTCCAAGGGGCTGCTGTGAGTGGATGATGCCCCATGCCAGGCTGGGGTTCCCAGGGGCCTGCTCAGCAGGCAAAGATCTACTCCTCCCTGGCTCCTTGTGTGAGCCTGGGATTGACCTTCTGCTTCTGTGTGTCACCTGGTCATTTTGTGACCAGAAGTTGTCAGTGGGTTCAGCTCCTCCCCCTGTGTCTGTGCTGCCTGCTGTTTTGTATGGTATGAACATAAATTCTACAAAAATGAAATGCATGACCAAAATTTCTTGCTTCTTAAAATAGAGGAGTCACAGTTGTATTTCTGGGTTGAAGTAATGACAGAAAGAGCTTAGGAAGTCAGAATATTAAAGGACTAAGCTTGTAGCAAAGATGATTATAAAACACAGAAAGACATTGCTGAAAAATTAATTCCAACACAACAGAACACTATTCAGCCATTAAAAAGTTGGCAATCTTGACCAGGCCTATAATTCCAGCACTTGGGAAACTAAGGCAGGAGGATTGTTATGAGTTCAAGACCACAGCCTGAGCTCCATAAGTGAGCTCAAGGCCAGCCTGAACTGCATGGTGAAACTCTTTTTCAAAAAGAAATAAACAATAACAACAAAAAAAGATGACATTCTGTTCAATGTGGTTGTACTTGGGGGATATAATACTGAGCCTAATAAACAGACACAGAAAGACAATCACTGCATGGTCTCACACATGTGGAATCTAAAAAAGTGGATCTCCAGTAGTGAGTACAATAGTGGTCATCAGAGGTTGGAGGGGAGGGGTCGGTCAGTGGGCACTAAGTTACAGTTAGAGAGGAGGAGCAGGTTCTGATGTGCTGACTGTAAGTAACAGTGATAGATTCTTTCTAAATAGTTTGGAGAAAGGTTTTTCTGATATTCTCTCCACATTAAAAAAAAAATGACAAATGTGAGGTGATGGATATACCGATACTTTGATCCATCACTATACAATGTATTAATGTATCAAAACATCATTTTGTACCTCATAAACATGTGTATTATATGTAAGTTTAAAATATATAGGGGCCGGCCAGATAGGTCAGCAGATTAAAACTCCTGCTTAGGCAGATGCAGAGGCTGGAGGTTTGATCCCTGGCCAGCCGTGCCGGCCCTGCACCCGGGTTGCACTGAGATAGGTGATTGAGACT
>NW_004524703.1:5499095-5501174 GCF_000260255.1 Octodon degus
GGGGCTTGAACTTGGTAATTAGCTTGACCAAGTATATAAATTGTGTTGAATGACTGAATTGTACCTCAGTGGCAATAGTTTAGTTAACTGGTCACATGAGCTGAATAGGTGCAAGTAACACTCTAGACCTACACTTGCCACCCAAGGGCCACCATAGAAGAGTCCAATTTGCTCCTATAAGGACAGGGTAGATCTTGAAGAGGACCCTATCCCTGGAATTCTCTTTGTGTATTCCAGGCTGTATCTAAACAGAAGGAGCAAGAGGCTAGGGAGATAAGTTAGCTAAATAAGTGCTTGCCTGGCAAGCACAAGGGCCTGAGTTCAATCCCCAGCTCTGAAAAAAGAAAAAAAAAGGAGCAGCCTTAGGAGACCTATCAGAGAATGCTTTTGGGACCCAATAGTGGTGGCAGGACCCCTGCTGTGGGTATGTTTCTGCCACTATTTGCAGGATATCTAAAAGTGAAAAACAGTTAGAGGCCTGGGGAGATAGCTCAGTAGAATAAGCACTTGCCTGGCAAATGCAGAGTCCCGAGTTTAATCCCGGTACTGCAAAAAAAAAAAAGAAAAAAGAAAGAAAGAAAAACAGGTGGGCCACAGGCCTACATGTCCCCACCAGCACAGTGTGGGTCTGTAGCAGCCCTTGAAAGTCACTGAGTCACATCTGTTTTATCTCTGAAAGGAGCTGAATAGATGAAATCAAACAGAGGATCTAAAAGTAAGTCTCCACATCCTGTCTTTAGGCTTTAAGGGCTATGTCCTGATGACTGGGCCTGGAGGAACAGTGTGACTCCTGCCCATCACCCAGGGGTTCAGTTGATTTTGCAGACATGGTGGCCCCAAGTAGCCACAGGTGGTTGTGCCCATATTGCTCCTGGCTGTCTAGGTATCCCTTACATTTCTATTTCCCAGAAGCATTTGGGGCCATGGCCAGTGTGTTAAGGGAAGACAGAATTCTGTAAGCTATGAGACTCTGTGCTCGAGACTCCTCCATCAAAAGGCCTTATAACCATCTCACTTCACCTTCCCTTCACAGTGGCTCAAAAGGGATGATGACAATGAAAGGACACTGCCATAAACAACACAGACCACCTCAGAGAGACTGAGAAGCTGGAAGCGGCAGGGAGGAAAGGGCCTCTTTCCATGGCACCAGGGTTGGGGGACTAGGACTTATATACAATGTAAATAAAAATATACAAGCAAATATTTTAGGGCCAGCCAAATAACTCAGAAGATTAAAGCGCCCGCTTAGGCAGACACAGCCCATGGGGTTTGATCCTGCCGTGCCTGCCCCACCCCGGAGCATGCTGAGACAGTGACTGAGACGGGGCATGGTGGCACGTGCCTGTAATCCCAGCTCTTGGATGCTGAACACAGGCGGATCACGAGTCTGACCTACATAGTGAGACCCTGTATACCCGGTCCTAACACACAAAATAAATAAATAAAAATAAATATTTTAAAAATCTAAAACACTCACTGTATATCTTGATCACATCTCATAGTCCACAGTCAGGGATGCTGGCAATGCCAGCTGACTGTCCAACTGTCCAAGGCAGCCACAACTTGTCACCTGACACTCCTTCATCCTGCCTCCTCCCCATGCAGCCTTGTTGATGAGAGCGGGGTGTGACTCAGTCTTGGGGCTGCCAGAGCTGGGAGAGGGAGACATGTTGAACTGCTGAAGGCCAGCTCAGGGGTCCCTGAGCTCAAACCCTCTTCTCTCCTGTTCAGGGTAACCTTCTCTGGTGACAGGAGGGTCACTGTATCCCTCAAATATCCCAGGAGAGTAGGAACTTGACATTTTCCTCACTGTCAGAGCCTCTCCCGGTGGCTCTTGGCTGCTCTGATGCTATGGATTGAGTTATGAACTCTCCCGAATTCGTATGTTGAAGTTCTAATCCTCAGTACCTCAGAATGTGGCCCTACTTGGAGAGCAGGTCTTATAGAGGTGACCATGGCAAGATGAGGTCTTTAGGGTAGGCCCTAATCCAATGTGACTGGTGTCATTTAAGAAGGAAGATATTTGCAGGCAGCATTTGGGGGAGACACCATGTGAAGATTCAAATGGCTCTCTACAAA
>NW_004524703.1:5501624-5502875 GCF_000260255.1 Octodon degus
AAAAAACACATCCCATTCAAAATGATTTCTCTTACTCAAACACACTTACACCTCATTGTTCTTGCTACTTTCTGAAAGTTCTCTTGTGAGTGTCTTTAGAAGATATGATAAAAAATACAGTGAACATTTCTGCGGATGGAAGAGCAGGCCCATAAAAACATTCCGGTATGGCCTCGTGCACTGCATTCACTGGGTCTGGCACCGTGCAACTCTGCCACTTCCCTGGAGTCAAAGTGACTGTAAAAAGTGAACATTTTGAATAAGTTCAGGGCATCAGTGCAGCCACGACAATGAAACTAAAGACACATAAGAGGATTTCTAGAATAGCTTCAGAAAGTGGCAAGAATGATGGGATAAATATGTTTGAGTATTTTGTGGGGGCGATTAATGACAATTTTTTTACAGTAATACATTAAGAAGATAAAGTTTGAACATTCACTGTATTTTTTTAATCACATTGTGTACATTTCTGCTGTTGAGCCCACCCACGTTGTGGTGCTTGGCCCTGGCAGCCAGAACAAACCAATACATCCTGGGTGGCCCTCTGCTGGGTCCAGGGGCCTTCTGTGCACATGCAATCCTGGATCCTCAGGCACCAACCCAGCACTTTTATCTCCAGCCCCAAAATGAAACCTTTGATTTTGTATTTTATTTTACATTGATTTGGTGTGGTTTTTTTTTCCTCTAGTGTTGGGGATCAAGCCAGGAGCCTCATATATGCTACCACTGAGCTACAGCATTGCCCTTACTTTGATTTAAACATGCATGGACAGTTATGCATGCACAGTTTTAAAAGCCATTTCATGAAGAAAGGTTGATAGTAAATAGCAGGTGTTCCCAGCCCTCTGCCAAGGCCATAGACTTGCCTTTTGGTCTAGGAGCTTCCCCTCCAAGACACCAGTGGGAAATCCCAGGGAGGTCCTGTTCATGGAGAAATAAAAACTGCTCTAAACAGCCACAGGGGTTCCCAAAGGGCTTCCAGGACTTTAGAATGGTACAGGGCTCTCTGTTCTGGAGCAGGGGCAGGAACAGGAGCAGAATTGAGCTGGCCAGACTGGACATGAAAGTGCCATCACCTCATCATCCTGAACCTCTGGGCACTAGGGAATGTTTCCTGTCCTGCTGAGCCATGTGCACTGGTACACAGAGAATGCCACTGCTATAACCTGACCAAAGCGCCACCATCCTGTTCTGTATGCGCCGTCTTAGTAAACCATGTCAGCTACTGTAAAATGTGACTTTAAAAAAAAA
>NW_004524703.1:5504127-5514839 GCF_000260255.1 Octodon degus
CAAGGGCCTGAGTTCAATCCCCGGTTCTGCAAAAAAAAAAAAAAAAAAAAAAAAAGTCAAAGGCTTTCTCACTAATCCTTCTGATATAGGGGAAAGAAACTCTTAACCTGCTGGATATCTGGTATGAATTCATGTTCATCTAAAATCGATGACTGAGTTTTAGGAACAATGGAGATTAAGACCAGAATATACTGGGAGAAGGAGAGCTTCTGTCTGAGAGAAAGACAGGCGGGGACCCAAGTGGGTGGCGGAGGATCCTGCCTTTTCTAGGGATTTTTATAGAGTAAATCCATGAGGTGAGGTGGATCCAAGGCGGGGAAAAATGGAAAATCACAAGGTGAGCATGAGGTGGGACAAAACTACGGTCAACTAATAAGATTATGAGTATAATTGCTCAGGTAAAATTGATTAAATTGGAATCAAATGGGGAAGCAAGTCACTACAGCAAGTAAGCATGAATATGCAACAGGCGCTGTTCCTGTATGGGGCTGGGTTAGTGACTCTTGGTGGCTTTCTCAAGGAAATTGATACCTTTTTAGAATATCAATCCCTGGTGCCCATCCCTAGGGAGGTGTGTGGGTGCATTTGTTTCATCTTTTGTCTTGAGATCTGGCCCCCAGTGGAGGTGCCTGTCTCTCCCACAGTTGCAAGGTATCTTGCCTTCCACAGGCCTCCTTCGAGGGATCAGCCCTGTCTGACTGCCCGTAATATTTTTAACTTAGCTGCCTACAACACTTTCCTCACCACCATGGTCTCTCCAGAGAGGACCAGTACTAGGACTCTACTGGGTCTCCTTCCAAGCCTTTCCTAATATTCACACATTTCCTTGATTATATGAAAATAGGCCACGAACTGCCCTCACTGATGTGATTGCCTCATTCACTTATCTCTGTATCTTGGATGTATTTCTCAGTCACTATAGATGACCTCCCTTTTGTTTGTAGTCCATCTCTTTCTTTTTCAAGGAGGTTGTGCCAACAAAATGACCTAACCTAGAGCTGACTTGGGTGAGAAGAGGCACAACGGAGTGAAATAGAAACAGCAATAGAGAGATGGAGCCAGGAATCCCAGCACACCAGCTGCATGTCATCTTCATAGGTTTCTTAGTGACTCTGGGCTCAGATGCTACCATTAGTAAAATACAGATTATCTAAGTTTAAGGTGAAGAGTCAAGAGTGCAATGGATTCTTAAGAATCACAGCCTTGGGGCTGTGGAGATAGCTCAGTGACATAAGCACATAAGCGCCTGCGTGGCAAGCACAAGGTCCCGAGTTTGATCCCCAGTACCAAAAAGAAGAAGAAGAAGAAGAAGAAGGAGAAGGAGAAGGAGAAGGAGAAGGAGAAGGAGAAGGAGAAGGAGAAGGAGAAGGAGAAGGAGAAGGAGAAGGAGAAGAAGAATCACAGCCTTCCTAAATAAAGGGAAGGCATTCCACAGTCACAGATCATCGAGATGGGCAGTTCTCCTCAAATGACTTAGAGATGCAACATAATCCCACAAAACCTTTTGTTTTCCAGAATTTTTGTTTAGTGACTATCAACCTCTGTGCACACTGGAATCACTTGTGGGGAGCCATAAAAAGAATACTTAGGCTCAGGTCTCTGAATTTAAAACAGGGCTAAGGGCTGGCCAGGTAGCTCAGCAGATTAAAGCACCTGCTTAGGCAGACACAGGGTCAGAAGTTTGATCCCCGGCCTGCTGTGCCAGCCACACCCCAGGGCATGCTGAGCTGGTGACTGAGACTGGGCGTGGTGACGTATGCCTGTAATCTCAGCGCTTAGGAAGCTGAAAACAGGAGAATCACTACAAATCTGATCTATGTAGTGAGACCCTGCACTAAAAAAAAAAAAAAAAAACAAAACAAAACAGGGCTAACATCACCTAGCCCAGGATGATGAGTAGTTCTGAATGTATTAAAGGACAGGAGGTAGGTCCACAATCAGAGGCCCACACCTATACAGCTAATGGTAATTTTCTTTCTCAAACCCAAGAGTTCTTTCATTCCCAGGAATCTCTGCTGAGTAATGATTGCGAGAGTGACTGAGGGCACCTCTGTGGTGCATGAAACATCAGTTCTCCTCACTTGCACAGGGCTGTGTGGGTCAGTCTTGTCTCAGTGAGATCACTGTCCTGGGAGCTGCTGTCCAGCAGAGGAAACAGGGATCCCATGAGATTAGACAGGCTGCTTGAGAGCAGCTGAGCCAGGATTGGAGGTCATGTGCAGACACCATCCACAGCCCTCCCTGGTCCCCACAGCCTCCATCATCACAGGGGATATAACAGTCTGCCGCGACAAATCCAGTACCTCAGCCGAGCATCATGATGCCTTTGTAGAGACACCTGGGCCCTTAATGGGCACCTGTGGATGCACAACACGGGCGCCCTCCCGCAGTGCACCTGCTGTTCTGACTGACAACAAGCAACTTCATTTAGAAGAGCTGCTGAATTCCCTTTGAACTCAGGCCCTTGCTTGCCAGGGAAGCACTTATTCTACTGAGCCTTCTCCCCCGCCCCTTGAATTCCCGCTTACCATCTCATTATCTCTCTTCCTTCCTTGATGAATGTCTCTAGACAGCTATCTTTCAGTGAATCCCACTTGAAAGTTTTAGAAACCACTGCTCTGAGTCTGCCTTCTACATCATTATGGATGGAGAGTGAAGACCGAAGACCTAAAGGGAGGAAAAGAAAAAAGCTTAAACTCGTTCTCTTCTTCTTGCCATTCACACATAAGTGCTAATGATTTTCCCTAACAGGTCAACTTCGATGGTTGACAGCAATAGAATTTCTGAGAATTCTGATCTCATCCCACACGGCTTTCTTTAAAACTGGCATATCAAGACTTACATTTAGGGGCCGGGGAGATGGCTCAGTGAAATAAGCGCTTCCCTGGCAAGCTCAAGGGCCTGAGTTCAATCCCTGGTTCTGAAAACAAAACAAACAAATTAAAAAAAAAAAAAAAAAACAAACTTACATTTATAAGAATAACGTTAGTCAACTTACTACTCATCAGCTAATTTGTTCCCCGTTATCACAGGAATGGAGGAGATGGTTAGGCTTTGATGCCATACCTCCTGGTATATGCCTTGTCCTAGCATACGTTTATAGTTATTCCTACTATTAGTGCCGAAGAACCCTCACTCATTTCTCTAGAATCATTACAGCATCCATGACGAAGCAGGCCTGGAGCCTGTGCTTCCTACATGTTTTCTGAAGCACGTTAACAATACTGACAATGTTGACACCAGTTAGTGTAGAGCAGTCTTTTGCCATTCCAAACAGTGGCACACAAATGCCTTCCAGTGTCACTGCTATAACCCTATTGGATTTTGTCCATTTAAAAAATATGGGCCTAATCTCCTTTCTCTTGGGAATAGATTCACATTTAAGCACTGCCAAAACACATGTGAAGTACAATCATCTCTGTCTTTTGTCTTTCCATTGAATTCACGGTGTTTGAGTATCTCAGGCTGGAAAGATCAATGTCAAACTTGAATAGGAAGCTAGGGCCTCCTTCTAGGTGGTATCAAAGTGAATTCTACCTGGAAACATCCTTTGAACCAACCTACTTACAACAATTAAAGAAACAGTTATTTATGTTTTCCATACCTGTGAGTGGAGTGAGGTTTCAAATGTTTTTGCTGAGTGCCCCGGTAAATTTTTAAATTGGTCTGTCTCCTTAACTGGATTAATAGTGCCATTTCCCAGAAACCTCTTTGTTTTTTCTTGCCACTTCTTAACAAGAGTGGTACCCTACCAATTAAGAATTCATAAAGTGATTACATATGTGTCTTCTCACCCGCTTAAGGATCCCTGCAGCTGTACTGTGTGGTCCCAAGGCAGGCCTCAGCTGAGTCAGGGGTGGGAGTCATGGGCCATTGTCAGGTGTCTCCCTTTAGGTACAGTGTTTTTCTGTTGGTGTGCTAGTCATCTGGGACTACCATAAAGAGGCAGCTTAAACAGACACATAGCTCATGTTCTGAGACTAGAGGCCAAGACCAAGGTGTCCACAGGCTGGGCTCCTTCAGAGGGCTGGAGGAGGACCTGTTCCAAGCCTCTCCCAGCCTTAATGGTTTCCTAGCTTGGAATTACATTTCCCCATTCTGTCCCCATCTTCAGATGGAATTGTGTGTGTGTGTGTGTGTGAGTGTGTGTGTGTGTGTGTGTGTTTCCAACTTTCCCCTTTTATTTCTTTTCAACTTTCCCCTTTTAATAAATATATCAATCCTATTGGATTAAAGCCCACCTTAACAAACTCATCTTAATTTGACTACTACCAGGAATTATTTCTAAATATCACATTCTGAGGGGCTGGGTGAAGACCTCAATATCTCTCTTTGGAAGACCACAGTTCAACTCATAGCACATACTGAATGGTGTTTTACATCTAGAACCTTCTATGCTGTGGATTTTAATGTGATCATGATGCAACTCTTTTATTCTAAAGAGGATTTGTGTTTTGCTTTGTTTTTTGTTTTTTTTCTTTTTGCGGAACCAGGGATTGAACTCAGGCCCTTGTACTTGCCAGGCAAGCACTTATTCAACTGAGCTATCTCCCTGGCCCCACTGAGCTATCTCCCTGGCCCCTCTAAAGAGGAATTTGGATGGGAAAGTTTGCGATGCCCTCACAGCTGGGCACTACTACAAGGTGCCTTTCACAGAGGAGGAAACAGTCTGGGGAAGGTGAAGATGATTCAGCAGAATCTATATACTTGTTTTTTTTTGTGTGTGTGTTTTTCGGTTTTTTTGTTTTGTTTTGTTTTGTTTTCAGAATGTATATACTGTTGCCTTCAGCTTCTTGAAAGCAAACTACAAAATACAGCTCTAGATTTCTCAGACTACACATAGAATCTTCACCGAGCCCCTCCCCATTCCTTTGTCACTCTACCAATATCTACATCACAGGCAACACTGAAGGCCTGTAATCATCTATCCTTTTGACCCTTGCCTCACTCTAAATTACACAGCTGTGGTCAGTGGATGCCATCATGTGTGGCTCCTCTTAGCCATGGCCTCTGTGCCCTTAGTGATGGCCAGTACAGCCAGGGCACTCTTGGCCTTGTTTGCAATCTCAGTGGGAAACACCCCCGCTGACTTAGATGCCACTTCACTGCTAACAAAGTCTTTACCTTTGGAATTCTTGTTCAGCATTAAGTGTACTCTGCCATGGAGTTCTCTTTTGAAAAATGCCAAAAGAGAGCTATGTGTGTTTGTTGTAGTTGGAAGCCAGTTTTTCCTTTCAGAAACTCATGTTGGAGTTTAATCTCAATTGGGAGTTATTAAGAAGGTGGACACACGTCTGTAATCCCAGCACTCTGGGACAGGAGGATGGAAAGTTCCAGCCCAGCCTGGTCAACTTAGTGATTTAGCAAGACCATGTCTCAAAAAAAAGGGGGGGGAGGGGCTGGGGATTTAACTGAGTGTGAAGATCCTGGGTTCAAGACCTAGTATCATTAAAAAGACAAAGGAGAGTGAAAACTTAATCCAGCCATAGCATTAGGGGTGCTTTTGGGAGATGGCTAGGTGAAGTTCTGAAGATCAAAAATTGGTGACTTAAAAAAAAAATTGGGGCTGGTGAGATGGCTCAGTGGTCTAAAGCACCTACTTAGAACAAGCTTAGCACAGGGCCTACGGTTCAATCCCCTAGCTCCACAAGCCAGCCAGCCCCGACCCCAGGTGGGCTGAGCTGGTCACACACACACACACACACACACAATATTAAATAAATAAATAAAAATAAATAAACTTTTTTAAAAATTGGTGGCTTAATTAAAAGGCCCTGCCTCTTCTTTTCCACACCAGGCATTGAGAGGCTCCGCTTGCCCCCCTGTGGCCATGGCTGGAACTGCTTCGGGAAAGGTCTGCCCATTTAAACTGAACAGGAGCTGGGGCTCCCTGTTGTCCTCTAATCACTCCAGCTCCAAGCAACCAGGAACCAACTCACAGAGCCTGGCCTTCAAGCCTTTTTGGCTTTTCTACGTCTTAATCTCTGCATCATCTGAGCCCCTCGTAGGAGTCCTGGTCCTTCATACAGGCTTCTCAATCCTCAGCTGCAGTTTATCTCCTACACCTGGGGAAAGAGACAGGGGCAGATTTTCCACCGAGGCTCAGGACCCCACCCTGCCTCCACTTCCCAGACTGGTGGTCTTCAAGTGAACCTGTTCTGACAGTTTCTAAAAGAATTGGTGCAAAGCCATGTCTGTCCTACATTATTTACTTTTGTCTTGGAAGCACTGTTCATCAGAGACTCAATAAGTGACAAGGAGATGTAGCTGCCAGTATACAGAGAAGCTGGTGTTTGAACAGGAAACTATGGATGGCTTGTACAGAGAGCATGGTAGATCCAACTCCAGTAGTGTTTCCTGTCTACCATGGTGTGTTGGAAACGGATGCAAACAAGATCTCTAATGGGCCTCCCTCTGGTTTTGTATTCCTATTCCCTATAAAATGTTACAATTAAACCAGGCATAGGGATGCACACCTGTAATCCCAGCACTGCGGAAGACTGAGGCAGGAGGATTCCGACTTTGAGCCCAGCCCCAGCAGGGTAGTGAGGGGTTATAGATGAGTGTGAAGGCCCTGGGTTCAATCCCCAGTCCCACATACATGACGATTTTAGACTTATCAAATGTGCTTTTGTTATTGAGAGTCTTTGAGGGATTACCCTGTACTCAGACAACCCAGACTTGAGGCGAAGGACAGGATCCTGCTGGAAGGGTAGGGGGCCTTCAGTGTCAAGAGGGCTCCACTGTTACTTTCAATTAGTGGTGAGGAGATGGAGACATGGGTGACCCTCACTTGATCAGTGCATGTTGTATACATATGTGGAAATAGAACATGGTACCCTATAAATGCGTATAATTTCTATATGTTGACTGTTTTATGTTTAAGGAGATAGCAATGTTAACTACACCAATTTGATCATTATACTCTCTGTATATTAAATGATTACATAGTCACCCATACATATTTATAATTAATTTTTAAGCAATTCCTTTGTTTAAAAGCCAAGCATGGTGGCACAAACCTGTAATCCCAGCACTCAAGATCGTCCCTAAGGCAGGACAATCACTGGAGGCCAGCCTGAGCTACATAGTGATTTCAAGGCCAGCCTGAACTACATAATGAGACCCTGTTTTATTTATTTATTCTTATTTTTTTTGGCAGAACCGGGGATTGAACTCAGGCCCTTGCGCTTGCCAGGGAAGCGCTTATTCCACTGAGCCATCTCCCCGGCCCCTGGGACCCTGTTTTAAAAAACAAAACAAAAAGTTCCCTTGCTTGTTGCTAAGCCTTCAGGAATGTCTATTGCCACATGGGATGGTGGTGCTGGAGGAAAGTACAGCGTGATAAAGTCAAATAAAAATAGATAAATCTCCAAGCATGAAAGTCTTACTTGGGAATCCTTACATAAAATAAGGACTGCAATCTAGGACATGTGCTGAGGCTAGAGGGGCCACTGGAATGTCTAGGGAACAACAGAGAAGACTGGGGTTTGTTGGGGAAAGAAGGAGTTATGCAAGTTGTTTTGGGAACAAGTTCACTGGCAGTTGCCAGATACAATTTATCTGAATCTGTTCAGTAGTGATGTGGTTTGCAAGTTGATCTCAGGGGACCAGGGCAATAGCTCAGTGGAATAAAAGCTTTTCTAGCAAGCACAGGGTCCTGAGTTCGATCCCTGGCACCACACATTAAAAAAAAAAATTCTAGGGGCCCTGGCCCTAGCTCAGTCCTTTAAGTGGCTGCTTCCACAAAGCTCTCAGCCTCAGGTTGCTGGAGTTCGAACCTCACAACTCTCCCGCTGGCCAAAAAAAGTGCCCTGAAGGCATTCGAGGAACCAAAAAAAAAAAAAAAAAAAAAAAAATTCTGGTAGCAAGCTGAGCTGGAGAAATGCCAGAGCCAGGGAGGGTGTCTGTCTTGGTGAGAGCTGCCTCCCCTCAAGCCACGCAGGTGCTTAGATTCTGAGTGAAAGGAAGTGAATCTCTAAAATGAAGATTGACTGCAGTCTCTGACATCACTTCCAGCTCTTCCATTCTTTGGGAGGTCCTTGACTTTTGTTAGTTTGAATTAATTTTTTTGACTTTACAATGGTGCACAAGTGATGCATTCAGTAGAAACTATGCTTGGAACTTTGAATCTTGCCCTGGTCCTGGCTGGAAATGACACAGTACAGGTCTTTCTCATGCCACCAGGTGAGACTCTGGTGGGTTGGGTGTTGTTTTAGTTACTCTTCTCTCGTTGCTGGGACAAATACCCGACACTCAAAATGAAGGAAGGAAAGGTTTATTTAGTTCACAGTTACTGGAGGTTTCAGTCCATACTCAGCTGGGTCCAACGCAGAGCAGCACATAGCAAAAAGCAACCTTTCATGGTGGTGGCAAAGAGCAAGAGCACACGGGAGGGGTAGCAGCAGCTCAAGCAGCTGGCTTCTCTTCCCACCTTACATTGTAATGCAAATTACCTGCCCCAGGGTAGGGCAAGTACTCACACCTATGGGCACTTCCAGTATTTACCCACCTATGGGTAATCCCAGCAGTACTAAAACCCATAATCCCAGCCTTGGATCACACATAATCCCAGTGGATCATGAGTTAACACAAACTCTAGAAGTCCTCACCCCATGACTGCATGAGGCTTTGGGGGGACAACTAGACACAAACCATAACAGGTGTATTCCAAATGTTTTCCAGCTCAGCTATTTTTCAATTTGCTATGGGCTCAGCAGGACATATCCTTGGTAAGTCCTGGAGCACCTGTATAAATGTATGCTGGTGGCCAACAGATCCTGCGTGGTCAGAAGAGAGAAAGCCAGGCTTGTCATTTCATTCTTGGATGGCGGATTCCCTAGCACTGGTGTTACTGGCAGCCTTGACTCCTGGGCACATAGCAGAGAGGAGGAGGCTGCAGAGTGACCTGCAAGACAAATGACTCCCATGCCTACAGAAGGAGGCCCAGTGGGGACAGAGCTGCCTGGCTCAGATGTTACTTGTTAGAGGGACAGCATTCAGGCTGGGCTGGGCAGAGGTTCCCCCCACTCTAGGAGTTTAGACTGAGTTTGGGGAGGAACCCTGGCAAAGCACAAGGCTGCACACTCCTGAATAGGACTAGTGGCTGAGAGATTCCTGAGGGGCTAGAAACCTCCTAGGTTAGGGGCTCTGCACCTTAAAATCTCAGTGAGCCACTGAAAAAAATTAGGGCTTTTAGGTAAGATACATCTGTACAATTTGTACCTACAGTTATATTATAACTAAAACATATCCTATACAATGTGAGCTGTGATTATGAAAAAGATTTTGAATTTTTAAAAAATTCAACTATGTAAAATTCCAAATATCCATAGAAATTGGGAATACTACCAGGGAAATAGCTCCGTGGCACAATGCCTGCCTGGCAAATGCAGACTCCTGAGTGTGATATCTGGGGGAGAGAGGGACAGAAAGAGAGAGGGAGAGAAGGAGAGAGCGAGAGAAGGGGAGGGATAGAGAGAGACAGACAGACAGAGACAGAGACAGAGTTGGGAATATAAAATTTATGAATTCCAGCTTTAGTTAGAGACTCAGAAAGAAAAAAAAAATATCCTCAAATCAGGATCATTTGATGGAAGTTTAAAGTTATAGTAGTGAGGATGTAGAGAACCCAAGAGAAATACAGCAGTCCCAGGGGATAGCAGCAAGGGTCTGTCACCTCCCTGAGACTAACTCAGGAGTGGGTACAGGGTAGAGAGCAACACCCAAGGGCATCTGTGACCACTGATCAACTTGGTAGGACAAGGGGACACACCCGGCCCACCTCCTCTCTCCCTCCACTGCCAGCAAGGAAGCCAGGGAGTATGGGAGCAACAGATGTTGTCCACATGGATGGGCCTCTTGGGCCCTGACCAGGGCGGGAGGGCCAGCGGACACATCTGTCAGGCATAATCCCATTTGGCAACACTCAGCTGCAAAGAGCATGTCGGTTCTCTATGGTTGTGTAACAAAATATAAATTTATCAGCTTAAAACAACTTATTATCTCACATTTCTGCAGGTCAGAACTTCAGCCTGGCCGGGCTCCCTGGGTCCTCCAGGGAGTTAGCGTCACTGGGCTACAGCTCTTGCAAGAGGTGGTGGGAAGAATATGCCTTCAAGTCTCTTCAGCTTGTGGTAGAAGTTTCTAACAGTGTTAGAGCCGAGGTCCCCAGTGCTGAGTCGGGAATTGTCCCAGCATGTTGAAGTCACCTTGCTCCTTGGCTCCTAACTCCCTGAAAGGTCACCTTCACCTCCCCTGCATTGTCCTGCCTCCTGTCTCTAACATGTCCATCCTTCGTCTGATCCTAAGGGCCCACCTAAATAACAAGCTGTCTTTCTTTTAAGGTCATCTCAATAGTAATTTTATTTTATTTTTAATGTATCAGTTACTTAATTAGGTTCTTAGTAAGAAATTTATTTATTTATTTATTTATTTATTTATTTATTTATTTGCAGAACCAGGGATTGAACTCAGGTCCTTGTGCTTGCCAGGGAAGCGCTTATTCTACTGAGCCATCTCTCCGGCCCCAGCCATCTCCCCGGCCCCCTTAGTAAGAAATCTAAAACACCACTTTCTGATCCACCTTGCACTGCTCTGAAATCTGGTATCTCTCTTCTCAGTGTCAAAGATCTCACCCTCCAGGTGTCTGGGTTTCCACAGCTGGTTTCTTTTCTTTCTTTCTTTCTTTCTTTCTTTCTTTCTTTCTTTCT
>NW_004524703.1:5515653-5517371 GCF_000260255.1 Octodon degus
CCTTTTTTTGGAAGCCAGAAGATGCCTTTAGGGTATTTCTGGTTTGCCCTGAGTATCTGGGTTCGAACCACAGCATCTTGAGCTTGAGTGCTTTGTTTAAGCAGGCACTTAAACAACTGAGCTAATGGGCAGGCCCCCTCCAGCTTCTTCTTAAAGTAAGCAATAGTGAGGTGTTTGGGGATTTTCACTCTGCTGAAATCAATTTTTGTAGAGGTGGCAATGACAAATTTCTGGTGTGTTCTTCATAGAGGAACATGATTAAGGCTAAAAGGCCCAGTCACAAGTAGCAAGCCACTGGCCAACTGCTTCAAGAAGACCACACCACTCTCTTGTCGCTGTGACACCCGGTGAGGATGATCAAGATGGTGCCGTGAGTGATGCTAGCTCAAAGTGTCCTCACGTGCTGACTGGAGGGTTTCGTGCCCTGGCTCAAGAGTTTTTGGGGCACATCTTCAGTAGGGTAGTATCTAGGCATTTTTCAAAGCTTAACCACCTAGGTACCTCCATCCTTGTCCCTGATTGGTTTTGTGATCATAGGAAGAACTTTTTCCTTCTTGAGTTTGATCTCTGGTACCACAAAAAAAGAACAAAAAACAATCACAAGAAATGCATGTTCATTCTTAGGGCCAGCCAGATAGCTCAACGGACTAAAGCACCTGCTTAGGCAGAGCACAAGGATGGGGTTTGATCCCCGACCTACTGTGTTGGCCCCGACCCCAACCAGGATGCACTGACTTGGTTGTGGTGGCGCCCACCTATAATCCCAGAGCTTGGGAGGCTGAAAACTGGAGAATCACTACAAGTCCAATCTACATAATGAGACCCTGTAGACCCTGTACTAAATATAAAAAACAACAACAACAACAACAACAAAAAGAAACCACCTTTCTCCTTTTTCTTCTTAATGTTCCATTTAGCAGCTCTTTTACAAAGCCTTTCTGGAATATATAGCAGATCAGGAGTATCTACCAATTCCTCTAACCAGGAAAGGATTTCGGCTGCAGTGGGGCTGCCCCTTCTTGGACTTTTTTTGCCTTCTTCCTCTTACCCTTTTTACCAGTACCACTGGTAGAAGCCTTCTTGGCTTCAGGTTTCTTCTCTTTAGTGTCTGGCTTCTCACTTTTTCCCCCTGCCATCTTGCAAAATGGGAAAGCTCAGTAGTAATTTTAATTCCATCTATGGAACGAAAGAATCTTGAGATCTTCAGGATTCACCCAGTTACAGGAAATAAGCATTTTGTTAAGCTTAGGTAACTAGAGTATTTATTTATTTATTTATTTATGGAACCGGGAATAGAACTCAGGCTCTTGTGCTTGCCAGTGAAGTGCTTATTCCACTGAGCCATCTCCCGGCCCCTAGAGTGTTTATTTTGAAGTGATGATTAAAAATAAAAAACCCAACCAACTTTATTGAGAAATAACTTACATGCCATACAATTTATCTAGTAGTGTAAAGAATGATGTTTGGTGTGCTTTTTGGTTTTGTTTTTTTTTTTAAAGGAATTTTTTTTCCCATGATTTTATTGACAAACAACTAGCAATGAGACAGTTTCAAACCAAATTGGTAGGACAGTTTCAATAATTAACACATTGCATACATTCTTCCTAGTGGTTAATTGCTGTATAAGATGCGGACATGATATCCTACTTACAAACACCATTAGAACAAATCCTTTTATTCATTAAGAGAATGTAACTATATATCTATCTTAACCACTT
>NW_004524703.1:5525757-5543804 GCF_000260255.1 Octodon degus
GAACATGGCAGAAATTCGTACTCAGTGGGCAGGGTGGGGGGTGCTACGGAGCGGTGGGAGGCGTCCCAAAGGAGTGGATGAGGGTCTCACCCACTCTGCGCCTGGGCTGGGACGGCAGGTCCCGCCGGCGCAGGGTAGCCAGAAGTTCTCCCACACACTCACCGGCCTGGGCTAGGATTGGATCTAGAAGAAGGGTGTTTTGTATTGTTTTTAATGATAGAACATGGAATTTGTCCTTTTAGACATTTAAGCACAATTCATTGGCATTGATTACATTGAGTGTGTCACGTAACCATTATCACCATAAACCTTTCCAATGCCCCCAAAATAAACACCCTGTGACCTAAGCAATACCTCTCCAACCTTCCTTTCCTTCAACTCCTGGTAACTTTAATCTACTTTTAATGTTCATGAACTTCTCTTTGATATTCGTTAAAGAATCATACTATTTGTTCTTGTCTGGTGTATTTCACATACCATACCATCTTCAAAGTTCAGACTGTGGTGTGTGTCAGAATTTCCCTTTTTATAACCAAATTGAATTAGTATCCCGTATTTTGTTTATCCATTCATCCACCAATGAGCACAGGCTATTTGTATCTTTTGGCAATGGTTAATTATGTCACAATGAATACTGGGTGGCAAGTGTCTGGCCCAGCTTTTACTCCCTCAGGTATACAGCTAGGAGAGGACCTCCAGACCACATCTGTTATGGTTTGTGTCTAGGTGTTCCCGCAAAGCCTAATGCAGTCACTGGGGTAGCTTCTAGAGTTTAATTCATGATCAAATGCTGGGACTATGGGTGTGCACGCTACCCCCACCCTGGGCCAGATAGTTTGGATAAAACATAAGGAGGGGAGAGAGGCTTGCTAGCTGCCTCAGCTGCTGCTCCTCCCTTTGCTCTTTGCTGTTTTCCACCACTGTGAATGGCTGCCCTCTGCCATGTGCTGCTCTGCCTTGGAGTCAGTTGAGTAAGGACTAAAACCTCTACTGAGCTAAATAAACCTTTCCTTCATGAATTTTGGGTGCCACATATTTTGTCGCAGAAATGAGAAAAGTAACTGAGACAAGGTAAGTCTACATTCAACTTTCTGAGAAACCACCATTTTCCGGAGTCTGCACCACTTTACTCTACCACCAGCAAAGCAGTTCTAATGTCCCACTTCAGCATATTTTTTCTTTCTTTTTGGCAGAACTGGGGATTGAACTCAGGCCCTTGAATTTACCAGGCAAGCACTTATTCTACTGAGTCATCTCCTCAGCCCCACATTTTTTCCTTTTGATAACAGCATTCCTAATGGGTATGAAGTATCAAATTTGGTTTTGATTTTCAACTCAATAACTAATGCTACCTTTTTCTGGTGAACCACTCAGGGCTTCACATGTGCAATACGTGGACTCCACCTGAGGTGCACCCCAACCTTGGAGCATCTTTTCCCATGTTTATTGCCCATTCTGGATCTTTGTAGAAAGATTCAAATCCATTTACTTTGGATTTTCTCAGTTGTTGAAGTGCAATTCTTTATCCTCCGTATTAATCCAAGATACACACCTGCAAGTATTGTTTTGCTTTTGAATGTTTTTCAATCTTAATAGTATCTTTTGATGCACAACTATTTTAAACATTTTATTTTTTATTTATTTATTTTTTAACATTTATTTATTTATTGTGTGCGTGTGTGTGTATATGGCCAGCTCAGCCCACCAGGGGGCGGGGCTGGCTGGCATGTGGTGCTGGGGGATCGAACCGCAGTCTCTGTGCTTTGCCAAGCTTGTTCCAAGTAGGTGCTTCAGACCACGGAGCCATCTCGCCAGCCCCTGATGCACAATTATTTTAAATTATGAAGTCAAATTTACCTGTTTTTTTTTTTTTTCTTTGTACTTTCGATGTCATATTCAAGAAATCATGGACAAATCCAGCATCAGGAAGATTTCTATATGCCTGTCCCTTCAGGAAGAGAAGCAGCAATTGGTAATAGTCCACAATGTTGAATATTTTGGAGAACAGTCTGTTGCCCAGCTTGGCTCCAGCAAGGAACAGCAGGAACTTGGGCTTCTGTGCACAAGGCTGCCTGCCACCATTCCCACTGAGGCATACTTGGTGGCCCTGCTCATTGGTGGCAGCTTCTTTAGAACAGATTAGGGTCTCACTCCATGACCACCAGGAAAGCATGGATCCTTCTCCAAGAGAAGAGGTGAGCACAGCGCACTGCAGAGCTGAGTTAGGAAGCCTTCTAAGCCCTGCAGCTAAACACTTCTTCCTGAAGTGAAAACAATGTCTAAAATGGTGGCTTGGGATTTATGATGTAGTCACTCTTCAAGTCAACTGCAAGCCCCTACGTTCTTCCTAGATTCTGGGGATACATGCAACTCCCAGCAAGATCTCATGCAGCTTGAGTCTTGGGGCTCCATGGTGAGCCAGCCTCCCAGCACTACAGCTCTTCGTTTGAAAAAGACAAACAGACTTTCTTTTTTAACAAAAACACTTTTTAATATCCTTCATAATATTTGTACAGCTGTAAACTCAAGGAATTGTTCAATACTTGTGTACATTTTGAGGAACAGTTAATAAGCACCTTCAGTGGTTTCCACAGCTTAAAACTTACCATTTGAGACTTTAGAATGAATCTAGTAAAATGAAAAAAATAGTTACAAACACTACACATCATGATGAACACTTCATATGCAGGGCTTGATATGGGATGATAAACACAAATATAATGTATGGGGCTCGCTTCATGTAGGACCCACATTTCCCCAAAATTGTGATTCTTGGGGATACAGCTGCTTCTCAAAACAACTCCAATTATTTAAGTAGGTGAGGCAAAGGCAGGAGGGAAGGGGCAGGCAGCAAGCACTAAGGCTTTAAGCAAAAGGGGGTGAGGATCTTTTGCCCAAGGAGAACAAATTCTTCCATGTCCTTAAGATATGTGAGTTTTGGCAAAAATGTACCAGCTTCTCTTTGGTGTTAATGGATTTTATTATTGGTGTTCTTAAACCCCTCCTTGGCCCCTTCCTCTTGGGGTTTCCATTCCTGCCCTTGATCAGTCTCTTCTGATGTTTTTTACCCCTCTTGCCCCATGCTGTCCTGGCTCAAACTCTTTGTTTAAATTCCAATCCAAAATTTTGGTTGTCTCAGAACTCTGGGAAGCAGCTGGAAGAGAGAACACCAGCTACTCATACGGCCAGGAAATGGTTTCGAAAAAACTTGTTCAAACATAAATATGAAACATAGTAATAGTCCCTTGCATTAGGACAAGGTATGAGGGAAGGCGTCTGAGATCTTCCTAGACTGTGTCTTTAGATGAAAATAGATGCAGCAGGGGCCACAGAGAAGAGAGACATAAAGATGTTCAGGGTTGAGAGCACACAGGTACTCAAGAATAGGGGCTGGAGGTAAGGGTTAGGTAGGCCCCAGCCGGTGCCAAGCTGGTCTCTGTAAGAATGGACACTGGTATCAGCAGCAGGACTGGAGACCAGCACAGCACCACAGCCAAAGGCTGAGACACAGGTGCTGCTGGCCAGGAGGGATAATGTGTCATCTTTGGTATCACCTAAGGCACATCAAGAGAACCCTGATCCTCAAACAGCTGACTACATCATAAATTTCTTCCCCAGGATGCTTTGTTGCCATCAACCTTTGCACTGCTGAACAGCCAGTATTCTCTCTGGGAAGGGCTGCTCATTACTGCCCACCAGCTTCCATGCAGCGCTGGAACTGGGAGGTTTGTGGTCATAAGGCAGAGAGTGTGCTCACTGACATCAGTGTCTTGGGCAGGGTAAAGGTGGTGAGGAACTGAGAAGCAAAAAGGTGGGGACAACAGGGGACATGAGAGCACCAAGAGAAATGGAGTGGCAGGGCTAACTCCCCCTTCACATCCTTGCCTGGTCTGGCCCCAGCTGGTGTACCGAACAGCTGGCAGGATGGTGGGTGCTTCAGAGTACAGGCCAATCTCAGAAGGCCCTCAAGAAGGGGCCACCCATGCCTGTGGAGGGTCTTCTCACCCCTGGGGACTAGGACTAGGGAAAGGTCCTAGGACATGGGACATTGTTTTCACCCGGGGCTCTGTAACTTTGTCTGAAGGAGGAGGTCAGGGTGGGAGATCCAACCCCTATATCAGGGCAGAGATCTTATAACAGAAGCCCTGGGTGCATATTTTGGGGTTGAGTGTGGGGAAAGTTATTTGGGCTCAGGCTGGGATAGACCTGGGCATAGCGGTCCCTCCGCTGGCGGACAGGTGCCTGTCTGGACCAAGTAGTTTCAAGTAGGGCACTGCTGTGAGATATGCGGAGAGGGAAGGAGGCATGCCTGTCTTCAGTTCCGCTCGATACAGTCTACCCCTGGGGTGTTGTCAGGGCAGCGGCAGGTCCTGCTTCCTGGGGTGGCCAGGCAGAGGTGGGTGCAGCCGCCATTGTTCACTGAGCAGTAGTTGTGACCTGGAAAAGGCAGACATCAGCGCACAGCCGCCTCTACCCTAACTCAACAGCTATGTAGTGTGCAGCCTCCTGATTAGCCCTGTTTCTGGGTTTCCCAGAGGCCAAGCTGGTGAGGGATCCAGCGGAGGGGGAGGGCTGTGCTGGCAGTCGGCCAAGCTGAGCTGCGTGTTTCCTCCTCATTAAACCAAACAGGCAGAAACTGGCTCCCGACCAGCGCCCCACAGATTCACTTACACAGACCTTAGGGAGGATTTCCACCACCCTAACATGGAGCTGAGACTCGGTCTAGCTCATACTCTTGGGTTTGTACTGCCTATAGGGAGGATGGAAGGTGAAGAGGAAACTGCTCAGAGAAGCTGGAACACAGCAGTCGAGGATCCACCTGCTGCTCTGCCACTGTGAGTGGGTGACTTTGATCAAGTGGCTTGTTTTGTCTTGTACAAAAGGAATCACAACAGCACCGACCCCACAGGGTATACAAGGTGCACATGCCTGAGTGAGCCAGCGTACGTCAAGTACCAGACTCCCGTAAGCGTCACAGGTAAGTTTCACTTCTAATTAAGCATTGCTGTTGCTGTTAAACCAAACAGATGAATATGCAAAGCAGCCGAGATGCTCTGCTGACTCTGAGGGCCTATTAGGGACCTGAAGACTGCACTCTTAGAGACCCAGCAGGGGCTCGGACTTTCCTGGCCATGCTTACATCATTTAACTTTGGCTCTGGCTCAGTTCTTGGGGGTGGTCAAAGTGCAGTTTCAACTTGATTAAGTAGGCATCTCCCCTAGAGTCTGGCTAAGCACTCCTCTAGATGTCTGGTGGGTCTTGGAGGCCCAGTCTTGGGATCTATATCTGATCCCTCAATAGTTCACAGTTCCAACATCCTGGCAACTGTGAGCCAAGCATCTACCAAGCCCTTGTGCCATGAAGTATCTACTCGGAGCAGCTAAAAACCTAACTAAACACCACTCCTGAATGGAGGGCCCTGCTGGGAGGGAACACCTCTCTCCCATAGTGCGAACCAGGCTACCAACAGCCAGCACTGCACCCTGAGCTTCATGATCCCCAGATCCCCAGGAGTGGCAGCATAGGTGAGTTACCTTGGGGACACTGTGACAGGGTGGTGGTGATGCCATATGGGCGGCTCTGCTTGTGGGGGTGGAATGTGTCTGTCACACTAGAAATTGCAAGATCAACAGCAACCACGGAATTCCTGCAAAACATCCAAAGGTAGAACACTTCTCAACAGGATAGCCTCCTTATAGTCTGGGGGCCATAAACAGACATGGTGGTCTTGCTGCCTAGCACCGCTCACGGCTCCTGAGGGGTGTATGGGGTAGAGGGCCAGGTCAAGCATGCAGTTCTTTCCTAAAGATAGGGATAAATCAGGTAGTTATAATTACTAAGGGGGACACAGGTCTACACAGACAGCCCTAGCCAGAGACCTCCTCAGCTTTCCTTCCTTCAGAAGGTATGGGAAAGCCACAGGCTAAGAATTATAATTAAACTTGCTGTGGTGGTACATGTCTAAGATTCTAGCATCCTAAAATCTAAGGCAGCAGGATTTCAAATTCTAGTCCAGCCTGAGCAACTCACTGATATCCTGTCTGAAAATAAAAAATAAAACAGGGTTAGAGATGTAGCTAAGTGCAAAAGGCCTGGGTTTAATCTCTAGTATTGATGCGGAGGAGGAAGAGGTGGTGATCGCAATGGCAGAGGCATGGAACCCTACAGCCAAGTGACTCTAGGCCAGCTCCTGGGGAAGAACAGATTCTGGGAACATGCAGATGACAATGGCACCTCCTATGCTCCTCGGAGCCTTGTCTTCCCTCCTTAACCCTCATCTCCTATGCCCTTATAACCAGAAAAGAGGGGAAAGGGGGCATCTTTGAAGGCTTAAAGGTCTAGACAAGAGTCAACAGGGAAGGACCTGACCTCCTGGAGACCCACGGTGGGGCGGCAGCCCACATACCTCTTCCAGTCTGTGTAATACAGATTCTTCCCAAAGCTTGTCACTGCGAAAGGGTACTCAAGTCCCGAGAGAACCTTGCGCACGCTGGGCTGACTCGGGTTGAGGCATTCTGCCCGATGGGTGCCTGAGCATAGGAAAAACAAGTTGCTTATTGTTCATGCAAGCAATGGGTCCTTTGTGTCCCAGGCTGAGGGTAACAGGGCCAAGAGTGGGAGAACCTCAGCAACAGACCCTAGAGATCCCAGGGCTCGCTCTTAGATGCAGGCACAGTTTCCCTTCTGGTACTCTTGCTTCTTTCATCTGCCTACACCCACCTATGTCCCAGCACCCACACCCGGGCCTAGGAGACATAAGCCAGGGTGCTGTCTCTGCGGGTCCAGCCTCCTGTCTCAGGAGGGGCTGTGCCACCTCCTGCTCTTACTCTGCTAAGAATCTCTGGATCCCAAAACTCTCTAGTCATAGCAATTACAAATGCTGCCTGGTAGCATGTGCACCACCACAGGCACTGTCCTGAGGATCAGGGGATCATTTGCATGGTGTGATAAAAAGTACAGTGGATGTTCAAATTTTTACAAATGTATTATAATAAAAGTCATATTGCCATGAAACCCCTCAAAATAGTCATTACCCATCACTTCAAACACATTTATCCCACTCTTGGCTCTTTCTGAAGCAGTTCTGGAAGGCACCTGCTGTGAGTGGCCTGAGTTGTTCAATTATAAGCTGCGTCAATGTCCCAAATAGATGCAAAAGTCTGACTCTTCAGCAAACAAATACATGAAAAAATGTGAAATATCACTAATCATTTAAGGGAAGAAATTAAAACAAGACTGAGATTCACATTACTTCAGAAACAATGGCTACGATCAAGGAATCAATAACAAATGCTGGGGGGGGGGTGCTGGGGAGAAGTAGGAACGTTTCTCCACTGTTGGTAGGAGTGCAGACTGGTACAAGTACTGTGGAAATCAGTATAGAGATTCCTTAAAAAAACAATGGCTTGGACTGGGGAGATGGCTCAGTGGAATAAGTGCTTCCCTGGCAAGTGTGAGGACCTGAGTTCAATCCCCAAAAACAAACAAACAAACAAAAAAAACAATGGCTAGAGGTTCCATTTGATTCTGCCATTCCCCTCCTGGGTATCTTCCCAAGAGAATTAAACAAAGCTTTTGTAAATTGGGTGAGGAGGAAAGGTTGAAGGGACAGCAGAGGATCACATGCAACAAGCACAAACCCTCTAACAAATGTGATCATCATGTATCTAAAGTGTAGCCATAAAATCTAATTTAAAAAAACAAAAACACTGACCTTTTCATGGTCATTTTGGCTTTAGGAAGTACGAGACCCAATAACGTGGAAGAGGACATACTGGGATGTTTTCATGAGCCTGCTTTTCCACTGGATGACTCTCAGCGACAGCATTCACTGCATTTTTTTTTAATCACGCCTTATAAAGACACTCATGGAAAGCCTCCAGAACTGCTTTAGAAAGTGGCAAAAATAGGGGCCAAGTATAGCCCAGCAGCACAGCCCCTGTATGGCAAGCCTGAGGTCCTGAGTTTAATTTCTAACACCCCTCCCCCAAAAGTGGCAAAAATAGTATGTAAACTAGGGGGAGTTCAGGGACACTAATGGTAACATTTCTTTTACTGTAATTGACTTTTAAATTTTAGCCTCCTGGGGCTGGAGAGATGGCTTAGTGGAATAAGCGCTTCCCTGGCAAGCGCAAGGACCTGAGTTCAATCCCCTGTTCCACCAAAAAAAAAAAAAAAAAAAAAAAAATCTAGCCTCCCCATATATTTTGATCACCCCTTGCCAGTACATGTGTCCTCCTTATCCCGACTGCACAGGGACACAGTGCTGCCACTAGCATCCTTGACATTTGACACAGCTTAGAATAGAGCAGGTATGGAGACTGCTGCAGAACAGGACAGTGGCTCTCCTCCCTCCACCCCAAGCCTGAGGGGCACCTGCATCTGGCAAGGAGGGCTACATGTCTGGGACTGCGCACGGGGTGCTCATGTTGGAGCTTCCTAGACTCAAAGCCCTGCTGGAGCCATGGGGACTAAAGGGAGCTTTGGAAACGTTAAGTTGAATCACATGACATGTAGCAAGCTGCCAGCCCCATTAGGTGCCACTCAGAATAGGGGACAGCCTACTCTTGGGGCAGGTAAGAATTATTTTTGGTTCTATGGGCAAAACAAAAGGTGGTTCCCTGGGGCTGGAGAGATAGCTCAGTAGGATAAGTGCTTGCCTGGCAAACTCAAGGACCTGAGTTTAATTCCCGGTTCTGCAAAAAAAAAAACAAAAAAACAAAAAACTGTATTTTGGGGCCGGGGAGATGCTCAGTGGAATAAGTTCCTTGGCAAGTGCAAGGGTCTGAGTTCAATCCCCAGTTCTGAAAAAAAAAAAAAAAAGGTGGTTCCCAGGTATTGCTACAACCACTTCAAATGTAACATTTCGCAGTCACAATGTAAAAACTGGTCAGAGTCTGGGTTGGGCAAAAATAGGGAGCAGGTTTCCCTGGGCCTGGGGGTCACTGTTTGCCAGCTCCTGACTGAGAATTCTCCCAGGATAGCATCAACCTCTCTGTCACCTGCGTCCACCCAGCACAGCTGTGATGAGAACGGGTCAAATGTCAGGCCATTGGGTAAGATCAGCTCATCCTGCGCAAGAATCCTGCGGTTCGTGCCATCCATGTAGGAAGTTTCAATTTTGGGGTTATCTCTGTTCCAGTCTGTCCAGTAAAGATTCCTGGAGGAGAAAAGGAAGAGAAAGAGAAATGCTAAATGTGTATGGGAGAAAAGTTTATGAAAAACAAATGGGTCCTTTTCCAAGGACATTTAGAGTTGGTTCCTCATCTGAATTTGGTTATTGTCACTAACAAATTCAGTTCCCTAACATAACTTTAAAAAAAAAAAAACAACTATGAACAAAACGTCATAAGTGGGGCCAGGGAGATGGCTCAGTAGAGTAAGTGCTTCCCTGGCAAACGCAAGAAATACCCTCTCAAGGGATCTGTTATGATGCTTCTGGGATTCACCAAATCAGCACTCGGTACTGTGGGCCACCCAGCTTGGTGACTTCTATTTGAGTCCATTCCCTGGTTCTGCAAAAACAAAATGTCATAAGTGACATAAACATATATTAACTCTCCATATGTTGCCTCCCGGGGCTGGAGAGATTGCTCAGTGGAATAATACAGACTCAAGGGACCAGAAGGCAAGCCGCACACCAGCAGAGGCAACAGTCAAAGCTCTTTGATCTAAGAGGTGGCAGAGCAGGCACAGCCCGAGGAATGTGCTCCCAAACAACGATGTGCTGAGGAGCCCCGTGAGAAGTCCCCAGATGGCAGGTTCACGGGCGGAGGCCAGGGACGCACGGGGCTCATGGACAGTTGAGTATGGATCCACATTCAACCCTTGCAGAAAAAAATCAATTTCTGAGCTGGCAACTTATCAAGTGTCTTGGCAAGAGATTTAAAAACGGAGCAAGTATGAAATCTGCATCATCATGCATGTGCCGGCTTTCTGCCAGCTTCCGGGATCGCTGCCAGTCACCATCCCTTACCCATTCATCTCAGGACAGCTACGCTGGCATTAGAGCCTCACATTTGAGAATATCCAGAAGGGCCAGACACAAATATAACAAAAGACACAGAAGTACCCTCTCACGGGATCCGTTATGATGCTTCTGGGATTCACCAAATCAGTATCAAACAGCACTCGGCGCTGTGTGCCATCCAGCTTGGCGACTTCTATTCGGTCCAAGTGAGAGTCCGTCCAGAACATGTTGCGGCCAAGATGGTCGATGGCAATGCCCTCGGGGCTGCCCAGATCTAGAACCAGACACAGGGCAGGTGAACTTCTCCTTTCCTTTCCTCTCTTCCTATTTGTTTTCTGTGGCGCTGGGGCCAGCACCCAGGGTCATGTCTGCTGAGCTGCATGCCCTGCCTGAAATTAGGCTTTGCTGATTACCCAGTGCTATTTCACAGGGTATCCAGTCCTTACACTTTGAAAATCCAAGTGGGAATGTATGAAATGGCGAATGTTTATAAGATAAGCAACTCTCAAAATGACAAACTAGGGCTAGCCAAATAGCTCGGAGGATTGAAGAGCCTGTAAGCAGGCACAGGGGTTGGGGGTTCAATCCCTGAGCCTGCCGTGCCAGCCCTGCCCCCAGGGCTCACTGAGATGGCAATTGAGACTGGGCGTGGTGATGCGCGCCTGTAATCCCAGCTCTTGCTCTTGGGAGGCTGTAAACAGGCAGATCACTATGAGTACAATCCGGTAGTGAGACTCTGAACACCCTGTAGACCCTTCCCTAAAATACAAAAGACAAAACACCTTACTTGTCCACCCATCATATGTGGCACTGGGAACGAGGGCAAGGTCAGGGTCTGACTATGGCCTTGGCCCACAGCTGCCAAGAATCAGACCAGATTCCAGGTTCCATGGAGCCTTGAGGAGGGACCCAGCATGCAGAGATCAAAAAGGACTTTCTGGGAGTGGGGGATAGGTACCCCCAGCTGGCTCTTGAAGGAACCCTAAGAGTTTGTCAGGCAAAGATCCTGGATAAGTTTTTGGGAAGCAGGGCCAGCACACGGGTATAAAGGAAGATGGGGAAATGGCCTGAAATGAAGCCTGTATGATTTTCTACAGCTGGAGAACATGAGCCAGAGACAAAGCGAGGATGCTGGGCATGGTGGTGGGCGTCTGTAACCCCAGAACTCGGTGGGGAGGAGCCAGGAGGACTGAAAGTTTCAGCTGAGTCTGGGCAACTTAGTGAGTCTCTAACCATAGAAAGGGCAAGGGATGTAGCTCAGTGTGAGGGCCCCGCCCCCAAGGTTGGATTCAGGGAAAAAATATTTAGACTATCACCTAAGTAAAGGTCTTTAGATGGAGATGGACCAGTAAATTAATTTTCCTTTTTCATTTAGTATGGGGTAAGATAGTCCCAGTAAATTAATTTTCCTTTTTCATTTAGTATGGGGTAAGACAGTCCAGAACAATAATATTTTCAAGAAATGCAAGTATAAACGGTGAAAAGAAGGGGTGCCACTGATTACAAATGTCTCCCTCCCGCCCTGCAGTCCAGTCCTCACTGAGCTACAGTGGTGTTCAAGTAAGTACCAGAAGCTTCAGTGTGAGCACTCAGCATTTGTCTAGCTCTACCCAAAGTTCAAGATTCCAACAGTTTCCTGGCTATAAATTCAAAACATTACAATGACATTGTATAACAAGTAGTCTCACTTAGGATTTTTCACCGAACTGATCAGGGGCAGGAAGACTCGTGGCATAGCTGGTGGGGAGGGGAAGCAGGCAGGAATGGGCAGAGGCTGCCCTACAGAGGGGCCTGGGGTTCCTTTGTCTGTACACAGTGAGTCTAGCACTTGGCCCCATTTGTGTATCAGCCTTGCCAGGGAGTCAAAACCCCTGACACTAGAGGGAAAGTGACTCAGAACTAGAAACCTCACTTGAATGACATCTTTTATTATTCAAACCCAGAGTAGTGCTTTGAAAAGTATCACGATCTTTTCCACATCCCTAGAGCCCCAGGGACAGCAAGAGTGACGTCCAAAGGCCCCTTCCCTTCTGGCTTTCAGACAGAACCGGAGTAATCCATTCTGGGGAGTACTTGGAACGAGCATATCCTGAGAGATGAGAACCACAGGGACATGCAGAGCAAGGGAAAGGCTTAAGGCGGCCTCCACACAGCACCTAGAGGTACCCCGCAGGAGATCCACACCATAACGTTTCCTCTAACACAGCCCCGGTTGTGACTTTAAACCCAGAAGTCACCAAGGCGCCTCACTCCCAAACGGGAAAACACTACACTTACTAAGGAAGGGTCTATACTTCACCCTTTACTACACAGAGAACAGGGTGGATGGCATGGTGGTGTTGTATTCTGCACTGCTGTCAAAAGGAAACTGATCATATTCACTAAAGATACTGGTTAGGATTTCAACACATAAAGAGAAAGAGAAGCCCAGGATTCTGAGTGTATGAAATGAAGAGGAAAAGGAAAGGATACCCACAGCACCTAACCATAGAAACAGTACCTGAACACCCCCCTGCCACCCCCTGCACCGCCACCACCACTACCACCACTGCTGACCATCTCTGCCTGGTGATCTTTCGTCTACAAAGACTACATTTTGGTTGAATTCTGTGTTTTTGAATTTAAGCAGGCTTTGGTTGGGAAGGCTTCTCGTTGTGCTTAAAGCATTCTTGGATGATTATCAGCTCCAGAAGCAACAGGAAATAGCAGTGATGACCTGCTCCCTCCCTCTACTGGGCTTTCAAATCAAACTGAAGATAACATTTTCGACAGAGATGAGAGGCACAAACTTCTGGTTCAGTAAGCAAAAGCGTAACAACTAGCAGAGATCATTTAAATGTCTATCTGTTTCCAGAAAAGGCCTCAGGGTTTAAATGCAAAGCCAGAGACTTAATCCAGCCTGGGCTCAGTTCCCACTGCAGCAGCTAGCTCCAGGGACAGAGCAAATGGAGGAAAGAAGTACTGTTGGGCATCCTTCCAGCGCAAAGACCCTTGCGGATTATCTACCACTAGGAGAAGCAGTAAACCGGAAATGCGAAGTCCCAAAAAGATACACAAAATGAAGCCTATATATTTTAAAGACAAATCTCTGATTTGAAGCAAGAAGATTTTATACAATGAAGGTCAAAATGACAAATCTGAGCAAAAATATTACCAGATCAGTGGATGAGTCATGACTTAAAATGTAATTCTTAATGGCACAGGAAGATTTTTACAGGCCCTAGGATGTTTGCTACAGTGGCCTTTGATCTAAAAATAACATACTCATATAAAATGGACTTGCTTTGTTGAGTATAGGCTTTAAAACACTGCACAGAATCCTGGGCTCATACTGACTTCTTCCGGCTAAGGCAATGCAAGCAATCAGTGAGACAGAAAAGAGAAGCTACCCCTAACCCCGCTGTGCTACAGGGTGAAATGACCACTCTTTAACTCACCAGCTATCTCAGGACTAGATTCAACCCTCAAGATAATGACTTGTGACCCTCCCAACTTTGTGATTCATCTGCCTGTCACGCTTCATGTAGTACACAGCAGAGTGGTCACACCAGGCTCAGCAGCCAAAGAGAAACATACACATTAATCTGGATGGTAAGCTCCGCTGTTATGCCTCAAGCCAGCTGGCTGTGGGTCTTATCAGGGAAAGGTACAGACATTTGTCCTGTTTTGATTTTATTCTCCTAAGCCAGCAACAAACTTCAGCTATAGTGTTCCTGGGCTCATGGCAGACTCTTGAGAGGAGATGGACAGATGGTGTTTGGGGACAGAGGCTCAGCCTCTCACAAACCACCACACCTGGTGAATGGCCATACATTCCACCTTCCACCTTTTACCCCTACCCGGAGCCACGCGAGCTGCTACAAAGGGGCCCAAAAAAGGGTGGGCTCTGCCTGCCTACCGTGATGGACGATGGTGGCTGGCTCTCCGCCATGCAGGCTAGCTCTCCCGATGCAGGGCTCAGTGATGTCCGTCCAGTACACCATCTTGTCCACACAGTCATAGGCCAGTCCTATGATGATTTTCTCCTACAAGGAGAAGGGCAAGGTGAGCTTCTGAAGGAGGTACACTCCAGCCTGTTATCTGTTATTATTTTTCTCTTTAGGCTAATGTTTTTTATATATCACTTCAGAAATTTGCCTACCCAAAGGTTACAGATAAAAGGCAAAATATTGGAGAGGAAGAAGTAAAACATCTATACAAGTATTATGGTTTGTGTCTAGTTGTCCCCCTCAAAGCCTCATGCAGTCATGGGACGGACTTTTATTTTTTTTTAATTATTTATTTATTTGTGTGTGTGTGTGTGTGTGTCCAGCTCAGCCCACCAGGGGGCGGGGCTGGCTGGCATGTGGTGCTGGGGGATTGAACTGTGGTCCCTGTGCTTTGCTAAGCTTGTTCTAAGTAGGCGCTTTAGACCACTGAGCCATCTCACCAGCCCGGGGCGGACTTTTAGACTTTGCGATTAATTTGTGATCCAATGCTTGAATTATGGGTACCCAGCCTGGAGCAGACAGCCTGAATGCAACAACAAAATGCTTTCTGTAGCCACTGTTGCCACTACTCCTCCCTTTCGCTCTTGTTGTTTTGCTGTTTTCCACTGCCATGAACAGCTGCCCTTTTGCCACGTGCCACTTTGCTTTGGAGCCAGCTGAATATGGACTGAAACCTCCACTAACTGAGCTAAATAAACCTTTCCAACCTTATTTTTGGGTGTTAGGTATTTTGTCCCAGCAATGACAGAAAAGTAACTGAGACACAAAGGTAATGTATTTTACATAGGAAGTACTGGGGAACCTATGAAACTATTATAATAATTAAACTGAGCAAGGCTCTTGAACACAAGGTCAATATAAACCTGTATTTCCATAAAGTAGCAAAAACCAGAAAATAAACTGTAGCCTGAAAAAAACTTCTAAAAATTTAAAAATAAGTATTTTTAAATGTGCAAGATTCCACACCAAATACTATAAAACACTGCAAAGTAAAATCATAAAAATAAAAAAGTACACTAAGGTAATGAATTGTGAGATTTAACATTGCTAAGATTATCAGTTCTCACTTAAGTAGTTATACATTCAGTTCCATTTTATCAAAGTTTCAAAAAAATTTTTTTTATTTTTGTGTGTGTGTGTGTGTGTGTGTGTGTGTGTGTGTGTGGCCAGCTCAGCCCACCAGGGGGCGGGGCTGGGCTAGCTGGCATGTGGTGCTGGGGGATCGAACCGCGGTCCCTGTGCTTTGCTAAGCTTGTTCTAAGTAGGTGCTTTAGACCACTGAGCTATCTCACCAGCCCCAAGCTTTTTTTAAAAACTTGTAGATTAATAAGCTTATTCTAAAATATTATACAGAAATGTGATAAAATCTAAAGTAGTGAGGCCGGGGAGATGGCTCAGTGGAATAAGCACTTGCCTGGCAAGCACAAGGGCCTGAGTTCAATCCCCAGTTCTACCAAAAAATAAATAAATAAAGTAGTGAAAACCATTCCAAAATAGAACCAACTTGGAAGACTAACTCTCTGTGATTTCAAGGTTTAGTACAACGGAGGCAGTGGAGAGCTGATGTGTGGTTTGGCAGAGATCAACACCACAGAACAGAGCCCAGGAAGAGATCCTCAGTCATGCAGTAAATGGTTTTCTGACACAGGCAGGGTGCTGAGGGAGAAGTCATTTCTTTCAACAAATGATGCTATGACATCCAGATCAACATGTGGGAAGACTCTTAGTTTTGCATGGGGGCACATCCTTGTAGCTCCAGCATTCTGGGAGGCTGAGGCAGGAGGACTGAAAGTCAGCCTGGCCTGGGAAAATCAGCAAAACCCTGTGCCAGAATAAAAACTAAAAGGGATCGGGGATGTAGCTTCCTGCAAACACCCTAGGTTCAATCCTCTGTACTCCACCTCCAACCCAGAAAGACTCTCAATGTGGCTCCTCACCATATACAAGAAATTAAGGGGGCTGGGGAGATAGCTCAGTAGAATAAGTGCTTGCCTGGCAAGCTCAAGGGCCAGAGTTCAATCCCTGGTTCCAAAAAAAAAGAAAGAGGGCTGGTGAGATGGCTCAGTGGTCTAAAGCACCTACTTAGAACAAGCCTAGCAAAGCACAGGGACCGCAGTTCAATCCCCCAGCACCACATGCCAGCCAGCCCCACCCCCTGGTGGGCTAAGCTGGTCACAAACACACACACACACATAAATAAATAAATAAAATTTTTTAAAAAAAAGAAAGAATATAATCCTGTTTGGGCCGGGAAGACAGCTCAGTAGAATAAGCGCTTGCCTGGCAAGCACAAGAGCCTGAGTCCAATCCTCAGTTCCTCAAAAAAAGAAAGAAATTAAAAGCTAAAGGGCTGGTGAGATGGCTCAGTGGTCTAAAGCACCTACTTGAAACAAGCTTAGCAAAGCACAGGGACCGCGGTTCAATGCCCCAGCACCACTTGCCAGCCAGCCCCGCCCCCAGGTGGGCTGAGTGGGACACACACACACACACACACACACACACACACACACACACATAGGTTTTTCCTGTCAGGCTAAGCCTGTAATAACATACAGGGTGCTCCAGACTATAAAAATTCTAAATTCATTACAGTGTATTGTGAATATACATGTGTTAGAAGTTTATATTTAGATAAAATTCTCTATTAATTTTTTTCTTTTTTTTTGGCAGAACCAGGGATTGAACTCAGGCCCTTCTGAGCTATCCCTCTGGCCCCTAAAGTTCAGAAGGATTTTTATTGGGGGCAGGGGCTGGCTCAGGATGTCTTAAGGGTAGGTCTTGCAAGACATGAGGATCTGGGGATCGAACTACAGCATCCTGAGCCTGACTACCTTTACTTAAGCAGGCACTTAAACAACTGAGCTAATGTGTAGGCTCCCTCTCAAATTTATATTACAAACCTATATTCTGTCCTATTATGTAAGTCACGTCCATAAAGACTCACCACCCGTAGCCTCTACATTGGCAGGGCAGACACAGTATCCCAAATCATCATGACCAAGTCCTCAGGTCACCTGTGCTACTTCTCGCCACACCCCATGATCATCACACTCCCATCTAAGGACAGAAAGGCCACTTCCTGCTGGAAACACACCCAAGAGCACATCCTTTGGTACACTTCCTGGGAGCATCCAATTTCAGTAATGAATGCTTCTAATCAGAAACTAGGAAGTTCTGACCAGGTTCCTCACCCCCGGGTGAGCTGATAGCTGATAGCCCTTGGGCTGTCTTCAGCAAGATCCTTGTCAGGTTGGTTTCTCAAGAATCCCTGTGACTACTGATGATTCCTCATAGTCCCTTTCTAGGCATGACCCTGTCTGTTCCTTGGCTATAAATCCCCAACTGCCTGTGCACGTTCAGAGTTGAACCCAATCTCTCTCTCACCAGAAAACCTGACTGCTATGGTCCCTGTATCCATCAAGATGGTTCTGAATAAATTCTTCTCTATTATGTTTTAACTAATCATTAAAAAAAAATGTATTTAGTACTGGGTCTATAGGGTCTCACTATGTAGATATGACTAGTAGTGATTCTCCTGTTTTCAGCCTCCCAAGCGCTGGGATTACAAGTGTGCACTACCATGGCGTCTTTAATCTTTTTAACAAATAAGTTTTCTTTAACATCCCTATGTATGGGGTGTGATCAAAAATATGGTGAATGTTTAAATAAAAATTTATTACAGTAAAAGACAGTGCCATTAATCCTCCCTCCGAATATTCCCCCTCACTTTGAGCACACATATCTGATGGCTCGTTACTTTCAGAAGAAGCAGTTCTAGAAGTCCTCTTTCATGACTCAGGGCTTCCTTGATATCCTAAACCTAAAATGATTCAAAACATTTACTGCAATTTCTACCAACAGTGTTTCGGCTGCTTCTGTTGCCTGGTCTAGCTTTCGCACTCTTAATTGGGCGCTCTGTGCGGCACCATGGGGAAGCGGGACAATCGGGTGGCCTACATGAATCCAATAGCAATGGCCAGATCAAGAGGTCCAATCCAGTCTTCAGGGCCAACCATCCAGGATTATCTGAATCGACCCAGGCCTACCTGGGAAGAAGTGAAAGAGCAACTAGAAAAGAAAAAGAAAGG
>NW_004524703.1:5545184-5559432 GCF_000260255.1 Octodon degus
AAAATGCATGTTTTATACTGTTAAGTTTTAACCAGTCAGGAAAATTTTATGTAACCAATGATACTTTATTTTTTTGTATGAATGTTGTGCAGGCTGCAATGTTTAGCTTTTGTTAACTCTTTATTTGTACTGTCTCAAGTTCATTACTATGTTTAGTGGCACCCTTGCCAAGATATTTAGCATGTAAAAAGCAGGTTTTGAGTTTTTGTTTTAAACAGCTTCATATTGAAGCTGAGACTTAAAAACACGTTGAGTGGCAGGCCTGGTATGCTGTATCTTGTTATATAAAACTGTTGCCAGAATCTTAGTAAATACAATGTTTTAAAAGTTTGTTGTCTTTGTATATTCATAACAAATTATGACAAGTTAAATTTAAAAAAAAAAAATTTCTACCAACAAACTACAGTATGTCCTTATCCACCTTATTCACCAGCCTTCTTTGTCTCTTTCCTAAAGTGAAAATGACCGTGAAGGCTGCATATGGTGGCACATGCCTTTAATCCCAGCTGTCAGAACACTGAGGCAAGAAGATGACATGAATTTGAAACCAGCCCGAACTACATAGTGAGTTTAAGGCTAGCCTGAACTACATAGCAAGACCCTGTCTCAAAAACCAGCACTGTGAAAGGTAAGCATTTTTAATCCACCCAGAACATGAAGGCAGCCAGGACAGCACAACTGACAAAAAGAACTTCTAGAACTACTTCAGAAGATGTCAAAAGCAAGGGGATGGGTGGCTTTGAAGTGACATACAGTATTTCAAAGGGAATCAGTGGCAATGTGTCTTTTACAGTGACATTAATTTTGTTTTTAATACTTGTATCTTATATGGCAACCCTTAGGTGACACTCCATTCTAGTATGAATACCAGGTAACTTCAATTGTCTGAGGCAATAGAAGAAGATTGCCTGAAAATGAAACTTTGCTTACAGATTATTTTGGTAAATCTTAGTTCAGATCTCTCTTAAATTGAAATATATATTTAAAAACCACAGGGTTTCCCCCTTGGTTAAACAGGCAGAAGGTATCTCTATGCCCATGAGACATTTGGGTAAGATCTGGCTGCTGGGGATCTTAGCCCGTTATGAGGTCAGGTTCTGTCCACAGCCCAGGAAAAACAAGTTGTTCAATTATAAGAAACTCAGAAGTGAGCCCTTGGGTGTGGACACAGAACCAGGGATTATGAGGCCCAGGAAAGGCTTAGGAGGAAATATCTGGGGAACTATGGGTGAAGGGGACCAGAAAAGTCTTTTCCTGGGAATAGTAAGGTTATCAGCAAGTAGCTCCCCTGAAGAGGTCAGGTCAGGACCTGAGAGATAGCTCAGCAAACTCAGCACTTGCTTAGGCAAGTGCAGGGCCCAGGGTTTGATCCCCAGCAGCCACACTGCCACACTGGCCCCACCCCTGGGCACACTGAGCAGGACATCGAGATGGGGTGTGGCGGTGCATGCCTGTAATCCCAGAGCTGGGGAGGCTGAGACAGGAGGATCACTATGAGTCTGAGCTGCGTAGTAAGACCCTGTACCAATACATAAAAACAAAACAAAAGAGGTCAGATCAAATGGGTAGTGACCCCGATCCCACAGTACATGCAAAAGTAAACTCCAAATGGATCAAAGACATAAATGTCAATGTTAAAAATATAAAACAGGGGTCAGGGAGATGGCTCAGTGGAATAAGCGCTTCCCTGGCAAGCACAAGAGCCTGAGTTCAATCCCTGGTTCTGCCACCTCCCCCCCCCAAAAAAAAACCACCTAGGGCAAAGCCCTAATAACATTGCATTTGGGAGTGCTTTTTTTTTTTTTTTTTTTGGTGGAATTGGAGATTGAACTCAGGCCCTTGCGCTTGTCAGGCAAGAAGTTATTCTACTGAGCTATCTTCCCAGCCCCAAAGGAATGCTTTTTTGGATACACTGACAAAATCACAACAGGCAACAAAAGAAAAAGGTGAAACAGACTACATAAAAAATTTACTTTTCTATACATCCTAGGACACAGTCATCAGAAAAAAGGCAGCTCATCAAATGGGAGAAAATATCTGCAAATCATTAATCTTAAGAGGCTAATATCTTGAACATATAGAACTCTTTAACTCCATAACAAAAAACTGATTTTTTTTAAAGATCAAAAACTTGAGCAGATCTTGAATAGAAGATATATAAATAGTCACTAAGAACACAAGAAACTCGATATCACTAATCTTTATAGAGCTATAAATCAAAACAATAGTGAGGTTCCACACCTATTAGAATGGCTACTTTTTTTTGGGGGGGGGTCAAGAAAGAAAATAAAGGGCCAACCAGATAGCTCAGTGGACTAAAGGGCTCAAGGGCCTGCGTTTAATCCCCAGTATGGTGTCCCAGCCCCACCCCCTGGAGCACTGAGATGGCAATTGAGACGGGGTGTGGTGGCACACCTGTAATCCCAGCACTTGGGAGGCTGAAAACAGGAGGATCACTACGAGTCTGATCTATGTAGAGAGACCCTGTATTAAATACATGAATGAGAGAAAGAAAGAAAGAAAAGGTCGTGGAAGACAGAAACTTGAACACTTGTGTTCTGTTGCCAAGAATGAGATGAGAGAAGTGACACAGCAACTGTGGAAAACACTGCAGCAGTTACTCAGAGAATCAAACACACAAAGTCCCACCTGAGCCATCAATCCTGCTGCTAGGTGTATCTGTAAAAGAAGTGAAAGCAGGGATTTGGACAGATGTTTTTATACTTGTGCTCACAGCAGCACGACTCCTAACAGCCAGAAGGCGGGAGCACCCAACTGTCTGCTGACAGAGGAAACAAGATCTGGTAATGTGCACACAAGGAAATGTTATTTAGCCTTCAGAAGGAAGGAAATCCTGACACAGAATGCAACGTGGCTAAACCTTTAGGACATTAAGCTAGGCAAAAAGAGCTTGACACACCAAGACAAATATGGTAGGGTTCTAATTATATGAGGTACCTTGGAAGAATCAAATGCTGAGTGACAAAAAGTACAGTCATGATTGCATAGGCTGGGACAGGGCAGGGGAAGTAGACCTAGTACTTAATGGGTGCAGAGTTTTGCTTTGGGAAGATGAACAAAGTTGTGTATGTGGATGGTGGTGACAGTTGTGCTGCGTGATGTATGAACTTAATACATCATCTCTCCTTCCTCCTGGGGAAGAATGGTTTTCACAGGGAGTTTAACCCACTCCACTCCCTGAGCAGGTGTGCTGCAGGATATCATGGAGACCAGTGACGATCCCTGAGGGATTTATGCTCTCGGTGGGGCAACCGAGAACAAAATGATGGCTCGTGTATTTTTCAGTAAACTTTTATAAGTGTTCCAATGCAAAGGGAGCCTCAGGGGGAGGCTGGGAACAGGGTGGACTGATCGGGAGGTAGGCTCTCAGGGCTGCATGGGAAGCAGCGCCCGGTTTCCAGGGGTCAATACAAGGTGGTGGCATGACTTTACCCTCCAGGTAAAAGGAGCAGGACCTGTCACCAGGGCCAGCAGGCAGCACAGCACTCACTTACTGGGACATGAAGAAATGCCTTGGCTTCTGCCTTCTTCATGGTATTTCCCTCCAGGGGGAGGCGCTCAATCTTCCCAGTCTGAGCAAAGAGTAAGTGGGTCCCAGGAGGCAGAGGGATCACAGAGGTAGGCAACACAGGTCGCTGGTGAATCGCGGGGGCCACTGTACCCAGACCTAGGGGGTAGCAGAGGCCAGTGATCGAGGGCTGTGCACACCAGAAACACAGATGCACACACGCATGGTCTCACAAATGCAAACACACACACACACACACACACATCTGCATACACACAAAACTACATAGGCACATGTACACAACCGCACATGCACTGACATTTTGGGTCATGGCACCTTTAGAGCACCATGAACTGAAAAGCCACACATTTTCTAATTAAAAGCCCACAATGGACATTTGTGAAGAAGGTAAGGCAGACGTGAGTTTAGCAGTAAATGTCCAGTGAAAGGCATGGCTTTAGCGTCTATCTCCTGGGGGCAACTTTTGCCATTCATGCTCTTTCAATGGCAGCACTGCAAGCCCTGCCCATGGAGAATCATGTCCTAGGGGAGCCACTGAGCTTATCAATGCTGGAGGAGTTCATTGCATCACTGAAGGGCATCCTGAACACCCTGTTCTGGGTCGAGGGGTGGGGAAGCCTCAGAGCTGGACCAGAAACGTGTCCCTCTTGGCTCCCAGAATTAACAGGCTGGTCAGGGCCCCTAAACCCTGCACTCTGACCCAGCCAGCTGCTGGGAGGAGTTCCAGGAGGGGATGGACAATCTGTGCTGCAGGACACGAGCTCATACACTCTGCATGGAAGACACACATATTCCTGAGCTTTGCACTGTGCTCTCTAAATAGACAGCAGGATGACGTCATCCCAAGGTTGGTTCTCTGGTCTCGTCTAATACACCCAGTCACAGACATACCAGTCTGGTTGTCCTCTTTATTGTGTGGACTCCCCCTGCCCTACTCCCCTTGCCAAGCTGGTGGCCCCACCCGCACCCACTGTGGCTTCCATCAAGCAGCTGGATGCATCTAAACCCAAAACTGGCTTCACATTGGTACCCATCAATCCCCTTATGGTCTTCTAGTGCTAGTCAAAGCTCCCTGACCAACACCAGGCCCCTTAGCCTGGCACTTGATGCCCTCACCCTGGATGCAGAACCCCTGAGGTGCCTTCCTCTTAGTCAATGCCCGCTACCATCAGGACCCTGCACAACCTCAAGGTTCCTGCACTGTTTTCCAAAGACTTCTCTGTCAGCCACCACTCTTGCAAGCTGGGTTCTTCGTGGCTTCTGATTGCCATCCACTGTCTCTGGGAGCTCCTTTCCCTACACTTTTCCTCTCTGCTCCCATCACTCTGGGTTGCTGGGGGGCCCAGTCCATGGCATTCCCCTGGTGTCCCCAACACCCCTACCAAAAGTATGGATGAGTCAGTGCTACTTGGGAGTCACCTGTACTGCTCCTTCACAGCTTTGGGGAAGTACCTGGGAGAAGCTCTACATCTAGTTATTAGCTAAACTGAGAAGGGAGACTCAAAAGTTAGTTCTATCAGGTTAGTCTGTGACAGTGACCAACTTCTACATTTGTGACAGAAGCAGAATTTTAGAAGGGGGCAATGTCCTCAGGATTATTTGGCCCATTTCTCCAATAGAGACCAAGGAAGGTGAGGCAACAAAGGAAATCTGCGTGGAGTCACACAGCCTTGTGGGCCTCAGGTGGGACCCAGCATGGAGCCATTCTATACCAGGGCGGCCTTAAATTGGCTATAGAAATGTTGGGGCTATTTGCTCGAGGACACAACCTGCCCAGGCACCTAAAGTCTTGAGGCAAAGCCGGGAAGCAGGCAGGTGCTAAAAGATGTAAATGGATGCCCGAATGAGCACAGCTCTGGAGAGGCACCAGCAGCCCCCCAGTTTTTGCCCAGTGCCCGCAACCCAGGGCTACACCTCCCACACACATCCTCTCCGCCATCTCACATCAGTACTACAGGCTCCACTGGGCATCTACACATAGCCTGTTTGTGCATGAGTGTACAGGGTGTGGAGGGGACAGGGACCCACTGCTCTGGGCCCCTGGCTGTCTCGCCTGCTTTCTACTCACATGGGGGCTGCAGCCCAGGCCTGGTCCTGGTGCCCTCCAGCTCGCGGCCATCACGGTCCACACACCAGCAGTAGCCAGTGCTCCCATGGCACTGGGTGGGCACATAGTGCCCATGCTCGTCACACTCAGGGACAAAGAGTCCTAGCGGCCTGGGCCGCTGTGCATCTGCAGCTCCCACTGCACCGAGAATGTGTTCACGCTCCTGCTGGCACCGGGTCTTCTCCACCTCTGTCAGAGACAAGGGCAGAGAGCCATCATCTGGGTTAGATGTCCTTGTACACCAAGCGGGCATGACTCGGACCACGAGGGTACCCATCTGTCACTGCATTTACTATTAGTAACTTTTAAAAATTTAAAACATCAGTACGATTTAATAGACTTACCTGTCAAGATTATATTATCTTTACTCTAAGTTTATAAATAATTTTTAAGGGGCTGGTGAGATGGCTCAGTGGTCTAAAGCACCTACTTAGAACAAGTTCAGCAAAGCACAGGGACCACGGTTCAATCCCCCAGCACCACATGCCAGCCAGCCCCGCCCCCTGGTGGGCTGAGCTGGCCACACACACACACACACACACACATAAATAAATAAATAAATTTAAAAAAAAATAAATAAAATAAATAAATAATTTTTAAAAATCAAGGCAAAACAACATAAAAGGAACCATTCTAAAGTGAAAATTTCAGTAGCACGGTACATCCACAGCGCTGTACCATCTAGTTCTGACACACTTCCATCACCCCAAAAGGAAACGTAGTACTCATGAAGCAGATGCTCCCTGTTTTTTGGGTTTGATTCTATATTTTGATGCAGTACAAGGGACTGAACTCAGGACTACTGCACTAAGATACATCTGCAAACCTTTTTTTTAAGATAGGGTCTTACTAAGCTGTTAAACTGACTAGGCTCTAATTTATAATCCTACTTCAGTCTCCCAGAGTCAGGACTATAGGTGTGCACCACACCTGGCTTACAAGGATCTTTAAATTTTCCTTATGTTTACCTTTTTCACTCCCTAAGCTCCTTGCTGACTGACACTGAGTCGAAACCAAGACAGTCTGGAGAGCAAACACTAGAGTGTTGTTCACCAACTCCTGTGTTATCCTTTAATTATTTCACATGAAACTGGGCTTCAGCCATGCAACCCAAGTCCCAAAGCAAGAACTACAAGTGCTCCTGCATAAGAGTCCACGGCCTGGAATAAATGGCTCCCCAACAACCAGATTTGCAGCTGGTTCTACACTCACTAGAGCCAAGGTCCCATGAGGGCCAGGGCCGGTCGCTCGCCTCTGCAGTGGGGCCACACAGAGGGAAGTGCAGACATTGGTGGAAGTCCATTTCCCTGCCACTGACTGCAAAGAGCTATAATTATGTCCTATTGCCTGCCCCTGCAGGCCACTGCACATGCTGTTTGTGTCCCTCTTCTTAGCTCTCCCTTGCCAGTCCTTCCAAAATCAACCTAGGCCTACTGCTCCTGTGGGTGCCTTGGGTGGTCTAATCACTAGCACTCCAGACTCTAAAGAGCTGTTCATTAACAGAATACAAGAGCAGCGAGTAACTCTTCCCCACAGGGTACACAGCCTGTGGGAGGGAGCAGGCATTACCACACTTCATGTCAGTACAGAGGGGCCAGGGTCACAGGAAGCCTGCCAGCATGTTTCTTTTTTGTCACCCCTGTGGTGCTGAGAATCAAACCCAGGGCCTTGTGCATGCTAGGAAAGTGCTTTGCCACAAAGTCAGACCTCTTGCCCTGTAGTACTATTTTTTGGTGGGTTTTTTTGTTTGTTTGTTTTGTGGCCAGCTCAGTCCACCCTGGGGGTGGGGTTGGCGCGGCACGTGGTGCCAGGGATCAAACCAAGGCTAAGCAGACGCTTTACTTTTTATTTTATTTTATTTTTTGGTACCAGGGATCAAACTCAGGACCTTGCATTTGCCAGGCAAACACTTATTCAACTGAGCTATCTCCCTGGCCCTAAGCAGACACTTTAGATCGCTGAGCGCTCTCTCTCGCTCTCCCTCTCCCTCACCACACACACACACACACACACACACACACAGACACACAAACACAGCATTCCTGTTTTGAGACTACAAGACCAAGCTTAGGAACTCTAGGGCAGGGCTCTGCCAACTTTGCAGAGTAAATACTTCCGTGGCCATACACTATGTCACAACTACCCAACTCCATGGTTGTGGTACAAAAGCAATTTTTTTGTGTCTCTCACTCTCACCCTGTCGACAAACTCCGCAGGTAACCTACCACTGAGCTACATTCCCAGCCCTTTTTATTTATTTTGAAAAAGAGTAATGCTAAATTGCCCAGGCTAAGATCAAACTTGCAATTCTCCTGCCTTAGCCCCTTGAGTAGCTGGAATTACATTTGTGTGCCACATTCCTGGCAATCATGTTTAATACACAGATGTGCCAACTCTACCCAAGGAATGCAGCCCCCCAGCCCCACCCCTGCGATCTGGAGCTGACAGTGAGGTTCTTAAGTGCTATATCTTGAGTTTATGCAAAGGAAAGGAAACCTCAATTCTGACTCAGGAAACTAAATTTCAAGTGTGTTTACACAAAGCTAGGACCTCAGAGGGGTTCCTGGGATGTTGCTCAGCTGGTCAACAGGCAGTGAAGGCCCCTGCTGAGGCCCCCCAGGCCCAGGGATTGTCCAGCAAGGGCCCACTGGATGGGTGGACAGTGAGGTCATGGACACTGTCTCCTGGGCTTTTGTCTGGTTGGGAATGTGCTGACCAAACCAAGAGGCTCTGGAACAAAGCCTTCAGGCTGATACTCATGGGAGGAAGGGCAGGAAGTTGGGTGACTTTTCTTAAGGAGGGGACAAAGAGAGTGAGAGATAATAAAGCAGAGAGAAGGAAGGCTGGGAGTACAGGGGGTGAGCTATGAATCAGAAAAGCCGCTCTTCCTCTTCCAGCAGGGACTTGGGTGACACTTAGAAGACACATCTGCAGTGTTCCTAGTGCACAGACAGCTGGGGTACAGTAGCTGCCTGGTGAAAAACCAGGGAGAATAGGAGGCCCTGAAATCCTGGGGATGGGTGGGCCTGGTTGATGTGCTGAAAAACAGGTTAGCCGGGCCTGGAAGGAGAAACTTGAGGCTCAGTATTACTGCACTGAGTTGGAAACATGGTTCAGGGCAGAGACAGAGATGAAGGACCGCTGGCATTAAGCCCGGGGCGTTGTCACATTTGTGGCCCGCTGGGGCACAGCCCAATCTCAGCACATGCTCCTTGCCATCCTTTCCCATCACCTTGTCCATCCCACCTGTCCTCCAAGGCAGGAGCAGAGCCTCCTGGCACTTACATTCCCTGCTAGTCCCTTGGGTCTCTGCCTGAGCCTCTAGGCCTCACCCACACAGTCAACCTTTCTTGCCAGTTACACTGCAGGCTCCTCCAGGGCACAGCAGCAGGCATAGAGGGGATCCTTAAGAAGTATTTAACCATGCTACTATTTACTCTAGCAGTTATGCCACTAGTTATGCTACTAGTTAGCTGGGTAGTCTGGACAAATTAGAAATTCTCTCTAAAACCCCATATCCTACCCACTCAAAGGGGCTAACTGTACCAACAGTGGTACACACCAGCTGTTGGGGCCGAAACCCCAGAAACTGTGGCTTCCTGGACACGATGCAGAAAGTACTTCAAGAAAAAATGAGGGGCGAACAGGGAGTGTTGTTGCTGACTTTTACACAAGCAGTTTAGAAGGCAGCGGGTTTAGGGGCAAAGGCCTGAGTACAGTAGTCTGAGAATGGGAGGTTCTAAAAAGGTAGTGACCTGGTTTTAAAATAGTTATAGGCAGGTTAGATAAATAATAAAACCCAAAGCCTGCACACACCAGTAATCCCTGTACCCTAGGAGCCTGAGGAAGTAGAAGCACAAGTTCAAGCCCAGCCTTAACAGCATATTCACAGCCAAGCCTGTCTCTCAATAAATAGCTGGGGATGTAGCACAGTGTAAATGGTCCTGGGTTCAAACCCTAGTAACACACACACACCCCAGTAACACACACACATACACACGCACACATGCACGCACACTTAAAAAGGCAAGGAAGAAGGTGACACTGACATGAACCCTGAAAATGAGCAGGTGAGGCCACACCACCAATGATCACGGGTACAAATGGAAACAACAGAGCATCCAGGAGCCCTGGGAACAGACAGACCCTGCGAGTGAGGTGTACCCCACAAGGCACCGCAGGCCAACTGCAACACAGTACCTGAACCTAGGAGCTGAATAGCTGGAATTCTCTGTCAAGGAGCTGGGGGGACTCACAATGCAGAGAAGCTACAGCAGATTCAAGATGAGAAAAAATAGCATCCAGGAAAGAGAAGGACTGATCAAGATATCCCATGCGCAATACAAATGCCCTATGATGAATATAATCTATACATAGATCTAAATGATACCAGTAAACCTAATAAAAAAGAGAAGGACCAGATATAGATGGGATAGGCAAACAGCCAAAAATCTCAAAAGCAAGTTGTAATACTTTGAAATGCTTCACAGAAGAGAAAACTCTGGGAACCAAGCCACCCCTCCAAAGTTCAAGGAAACTTAGATTCACATAAAACAGACAGAAGAATGCAGACCTCAGATCCCATAGGAAGTTCATCCAGAGCAGAGCGCCCACCTTACTTACAGACAATGACAGCTTGCCAGAAAGACACGCTCACAGAATGGAGCACAGTCAGTAAGGACAGTGAGAAGACGATGCAGACAGCAAAGACCAAAATGACGCAAAGTTTGGAGAGCCCCCAAACAGGGCAACAGAAGTCAGAAAGGGTACAGAAGTAAAAGAAAAACACTCAAAACAAAAATGAAGACTCTTAGAAGGAGCCTAAAAGTAAAAATATACAGAACAGATGAGGTCTTAATAAAAAGAGCTGAGGAAAGCATTTAAAGTCAAAAAGAAATGAGTTAAAATACACTGGAGAGCAAAACCAAACAGAGGGCCTGAAGAACTAAACCAAGGCATGGAAAGAAAGCACACACTAAAATCCGTAATTCAAAATAACTTTCTTTCTTTCTTTTTTTTTTTTTTTTGGCGGAACTGGGGATTGAACTCAGGTCCTTGTGCACTTATTCTACTGAGCCATCTCCCTGGCCCCTCAATATAACTTTCCTAAAATTAAAAAAAAAAAAAAAAGGAAAATTTGGAAGGGCATTCCAAAAAGCACACTGTGTAATACAGAATACTGACTCAGAACCATCAGCACCAATCCTTGTGCTAGTAAAACGATGGGACTTCAGAGAACCAAAAACAAGGGGCCAGGGAGATGGCTCAGGGGAATAAGCGCTTGCCTGGCAAGCGCAGGGGCCTGAGTTCAATCCATGGATCCGCCAAAACAAAAAAACAGAACAAAGCCTTTAAGCCCACAGGTAAAGGCTGACATCTGAGGGCTGTGCTTTATGTCACAGGATGATGAAGAGTCAAGGAAAGACAATGTGCCTACAAGCCCTTCCTTAGGGCTCTACAGAAAACCTGCTTCCAAAGAGTGTCATTGTGTTTGAAGGAAACTGTTCTCTGAAATGGGACCAGTGTGATATTTGGTGATAGTATTAGGATCGTTATGCAAAAACTGTGTAATTAATGAGGCACGACACAGTGGCACATTCTCATTCTTCTTATCTACCGTACTTAGACCCTCAGCACGGAACTAGGGAGATGCAGATGTCATTTTGAAGAAGGTAGAAAACCTTCTCTAGGTATGACTTTGCACCCTAAATATCTGCATGTACCTATATGGTACCTTCAACTCTGTGCAAGCATCCCCCGGACTCAGACTGTATGTGACGGAAGGACAGGTGAACATGGCTAGCCTAAGATGCCCTTCTTATGCCTTTTCTGACTCTCTCCTGCACTGTGAAACTTGAGCCAGTGACTTTCTCACAGGCGCTGTCCAGGAAGGTCAGCAGCATGATAGCAGCCTCCAAGATAGTCGCCGTCTCCCACAAAAGGAAGTCCCCTATCTCAATGCCAGCTGGTCAGCTGCAGAGGGTAGCACAGCAGAGTAAGTCACTACCTACCTTGGTCCCCTTCCCTCGTCTTTCTTTCCTATCCTATGTCTGGAGGGTGCCACAGATGGAAAAACCACATTGGGAGGCAAGGAGGGGACCAATGGCTACCTGGGTCCTCCATGCCAGAGCCTTGTCTCATAACAGCAGACCCCGGCTTTTGCTGCCAGGTGGCCAACCATCTCACCTTAGTCTGGGCCTATCCAATAAACTGCTCTGGAACTCCTGACCCAACCTATAGAAACTGTGAGATAACTAATACTTATTGTTACAAGCAGCTAACTTTGGGGGACAACGGTATGCGACAATAATACCTAATATGGTGCACACATATATACTCACATATGCACACACAGAGAAACACATACACCATACATGAAATCTCTCATAGGACTCTAGATTCTTGAAATGCTATTTACATACTCTTTCTGTACTCTATTTTCTACCTCATTCATTCTGTCTAAAAGGTCTAACAGTGATCTGATAAAGTGATTTCACAACCATATATAAGCATGGGGCAGAATGCAGAAGAATGGAGCAGGAACAGATTACAATTTCTTCCACTTTCTTCTCATTTGAGACTGCCACAGTCATGACCTCACTAGGCTTGCCTTAAAGCCAGGTTGATTTTATTTTTGGAGCCAGCTCCTCCGTTACATACACCAGATGCCTAATGAGTGCTGACAGTTCAGTCCCTGTCCTTCATTAAGTTTGGCACCAGGAGCCACGTACCATATATCATTTCTCCCTGTAATGATTGATTACGTATTTTAGACATGCAAAACTTACAATAATATGAATGTCTCCATAACCATATTCCAGCTGAAGAATGAAATGCTAGAAATACAAATGCAGCTCTACACTACAGTGGGAAATGTGTGTACCCCAGCATTTGAATGTTGACACTGCCCCTCCAGGTGCAGTCCAAGAGGGGGTTCTGCGGGAGGTGATGAGGTCATAAGGGTGCAGCCCTCAGGAATGAGATCAGGTTCTTATGAAGCAGCCCTAGAGGCACTTCCTCACTGTAGCAAGACAGCTAGCCATCCATAATCCGGCCCTCCCCAGACACTAAGTTTTTCAGCACACTGATTTTAGATTTGTTAAGCCACCCACTCCATGGTATTCTATCATAGAAGTCCAAGCCAACTAAAACGCCTGTTACCCTTCCCTAATCCTTAGTCCCATATCCCATCTCCCACCATAGGTAACCTCAGTCCTGGTGCCTTAACTTCAGACATGTGTTTCACCATCTTCCCAAGTATGCAGGTTTATTTTCACACAGGTCTCTATTTTATGCGCATATTAAACACATCCTTTGCAACTTTATCTTTTGTTTAACTAATACTATAGTGAGATTTATCCAGTAATTCCATTCATTCCTTTTACATGCTGCATGCTGTGTATGAAATTAACCACAACTCATCTGTCCCTCCTGCTGACAGTCCTGAAGACTTTCCTACTGTAATTTGCAGTGAACATTCTTGTGCATTCTGATCCACAGTCTCCTGGGTTTACAGCTAGATGCTGCATTTCCTCAGGGAACAGGATTAACTACATAAACAGTCTGGTAAACAGTTCTTACTAACATTATGGTTGCCTCCTCTTCAGATCCCAGACTACAGGTCTGGATTTGTTTCTGTTTAGTAAACAGAACCTTGAACAGAGGGCAGGGAGTCAGGCTAAAAACAACAAAACAAAAAACTGAAACATCTGCTTCTCTTTGAAGTGAAGATGAGAAGCAAGCCTGTGGAATAATGGGCACTAGTCATTTCTAATAGCTGCTGGAATGCCCACGCTCCCGCTGCCAACAACTCTGCTCTGTGTACGCTGCCTATCAAATCTGTGCGTGGGGCTACAGCTCTTACCCAGAATCTCACGAGCAAACAGTTGACCTTGTTTGGATCCATCTAAGTGTTTTCTGCCATGGAAAATGATTCAGGCCCTTTCCACTCTGTGGGCCTTACAGACTCAGTTCCAAGGACTGAGCTCTGTTCTCCTAACATGGGAACAACCTGCCCTCAAGCAGGAGGAGCTAAAGAGCATGGCAATGTTCCAATAAAAATTTACAAAATCAAACAGGGCCAAACTAGGCTGATGGGCCTTAGCTTACTGATCCCGGATCCCTATTCTACATGGAAGATAATCTAGTCTATCAACATATAACTTAAACTTTATTTTGTTTGACATTTTCTCCTTGTAGAATAACACAATTCTAAAAGCTAGTCCTAGTAAGGATGTGGGTAAACAAATACCTCTGCATACTGCTGGAAGGAATATAGAAACTGGCAGATTCATGTTTTTTCCACCAACAAAAATAGTCAGAACCCTGCACAGGCCATAAACCCCACTGGGTGCTGGAGACATAGAGTGTGTCTTCATGCCGCTCACTACGTACCCAGATTGGTCACAGCAAGGTAGCATTCATACAGTTCCTGGTCTCTTGCAAAGGTGGAGAGATGAAAATATCACTGTAGCTCTATTATAAACATCCATAATGGGGCTGGCGAGATGGCTCAGTGGTCTAAAGCACCTACTTAGAACAAGCTTAGCAAAGCACAGGGGACCTCTGTTCGATCCCCCAGCACCACATGC
>NW_004524703.1:5559742-5570140 GCF_000260255.1 Octodon degus
TTAAAGAACTGAGCTAAGGGGCGGGCCCCCCTTCAAGCACATTTTTAACCTCATGTCAAGACGAGAGCTGTCTGAAGGACTAACTCCACATTGGAAGTCCACCTGACCATTCCAGTTCTAGCATTCACTACTTGGGAAACCTAAAAAGAGCATTTTTTTTCCTCTTTGGCACACCCTCCAGGTAAACAGATAGTCGCAGCACTTACCTGATGAAGATGAGAAGATGACCATGAGTATGCCATAGAACAGACATACATGAGGCACTGCTGTGGTTTGGACCTTGCCTGTCCCCAAAGGGCAGGTTTGAAGCTTGGTCCCCACCCCATGGCCCTATTGGGATGAAGTTCAAGCTTTGGGAGCTGGAGCCTAGTGGGAGGAAGCGGAGTGTGGCCATGAATGGCACAGGGGGACACAGCCCTTGCTCTCTCTCATTGCGTTTGGACCACATGAGGCGAGGATGTCCCTGACGTCTCCTACTACTGCCTCATGCCCTAGGACCATGTACTCAGCCCTCATGAGTACAGCAATGGACCACCAACTCTGCCACCTCCAACTGTTGCCCCTTACCTCCAGGCACGCATTGGAAGCCATCTCCTTGGTAGCCAGGTTTGCACTGGCACGTGAAAGAGCCTGGGGTGTTATAGCAGAAGGCATCAGGATGACAACGACTAGGCTGGCATTCGTCTACATCTGCAAAACAGGCATAGGCCCAGGGTCAGTGAAATTGCTCCCAGAATTTGTGGTTTACACAGTAGTTTAGCCCACTTACTGCTATCTATGAGAACCAGCTTTTTGGAACAGTAACTCACTAAACATTAATTTTCAGACACTAAGTCCCCAACATCCACCTACGACAATGGTGGCAAACCTAAGACATGGGCGCCACAGCAGGCTTTGTGTCACAGGATGATCTAAAAGGTTTGCCATCACTGATCTAGGACATTCATAAATGTGTTTTCCTTTGGCAATAATGTCCTCATGAGAAATCAAACTTTCAGAAAGGAAAAAGAAAAGGTACATTTTCATCATTTGAGCCCTTTCACCAAAAGCGAGAGCTGCTGAAATGCCTGAACATCTAGAGAGAGATCATTAGCTGTAGACAGGAACGCTCTGGAGACCAGAGACAATTCACTCAAGAAGCATGAAGAGACAGTATCCCATATCACCTTAGAAAGTGTGGGCTTTTCAGAAACACTCCCCAGTACACAGTCAAACAGTTTTGCCAACTGAAAGACCTGAGGTACTCTGTTATCTTACCTAAGGTTTCTTGTGAGCACCTGGCAATCACCAGTGGGCTGACCCCCAGTGTGAAAAGATCCTGTGTGAACTTTGTTCAGTGACTCTGCAGCCACTTATTCAGGAAGGGAACTCTGCTGTTGGGGGAGAAAGTCAGGGCAAGCCTGCCCAGTGATGATGTGTATCTTACTAAGTAAAAGGATGGACTTACACTGCACATGTGCAGGGACTACTTGTTTTTCTTGTAAAAGACTAACAAGTCCTGGGGTTGCAGCAGAGAGCAGGTATCTAACTGTTGCCTAAACAAAAAGCCCTCAGAACAAGCCAGGGAGGGGAGGGTAAGTATCATCACTGAGAACAGCCCCCAAAGGCATCACGGTTCCAGCCATGGAGAAGCAAGAAACAGATCATGTCCCCAGTGAATCCAGGACCATACTGCTTTCTTATGCTTGGGGTGGGGTGAAGGGGTCAGGGATGCCTAGGAATGGGTGCAAGGTAGCTACTACTGAGGAGACCTTTCCAAGTGACACAGAGAGAAAACTCAGGGTGACTACATACCTTGGCAGGCTCGGCCATCCCCAGAAAAGCCTGGCAGACAGGAGCAGGTGTAGGAGGAACCTCCCATGTAGATACAGGTGGCCCGCTGGGGGATGTCACAATCATGGAGGCCAGTGGCACAGTAGTCAATGGGGCGCTGGTCCACGATAGCTTCAGAACAAAAGGTCAAAGTACACTGTTGAGGAAAGTCCTTGGGCAGGCCGGGGCCAGCCCAGCTCCCTCACTCCATCAGTTTCACGCAGTGGGCTTGATGAGGGACCTCCAGGGTGCTCCCTACTCCCTGGTAGGTTCAGGTCTTATTTCTTCCCCTGGGTCAGGCCTTTGACACCTTGGCTAGTCATTCCATTCATTCAACCTGCCTTTCCCCTCAGCTGACTCCAGCCTGTCACTACTCACAAGCCTTATCCTCTGGAAATGGAGGCAGGACATCTGCAGAGGCTACACTTCCCATAGCACCGTGGTCATGGAAGCTTCTGGAGCCAAGAATCTGAAACCACATGGTATCTGTGACTCTAGCCCACCTTCACTGCCAATGCCAAAACCAATGTCACTTACTTCTCAACAAGGTAAAAGAAGGTTCTCCAGCACTATGAGGTAGGTAGGTAATAGGACTGTGGGCCTTTGGGGTGGGTGGCCCTGGGTTTGTACCTGGTCTGCATGAGCTGAGACTTGGATTCACTGTTTACTGCTCAGGGACTTAGGTCCCTCCTCTGTAGAGCAGCAAGGATGACATCTGGCACCAAGGAAGCCAGCAGAGGGGACACAGCCCTGACGACAGCCTCAGGAAAAGTGGGTGAGCAAGCAGGTGAGAGTCAAGAGCTGCCAGTGGTGCCCTCCTCATGCTGCTGCCAGTCTGGCCAAGAGCAGGGTGGTTTCCAGGGAGGCTGATTCTGCTACTCTGGGGTTCCTATGATCATTTTCCTTCTGGTTTTCTGCAAGCACCAAGACCCAGGACAGTTTACCCCCTGCCACACAAAAACACAACTCTTTTCTTCCTCCCAGGAAGACCTTGGATCTGGATTATTCAATGGACAGGAATCATCTCTCCTTGAGGAATCTTCCCCAGGCTGACTTTTGATTTACCCTGCCTTAAAGCACAGAGGAGGGGAAGGGTGAAGGAGAAGGGAAAAGGAAAGGAAGGGAAAACAAGGGAAGGGACAGAGAAAGAATTTGGGACACTCATAAGTAAAGAGGAGACTCTTCAAAGGTCTGTGCCAAGTGACAGGCAGCCGAGGATTAGGGTTTGGACGCCCGGCCTGTGCCCTTAGCACTTTAGACTCCCAAAGCCCAGAGTGCTCACTAATTCTTGGGACAGGCACCATCAAACTAAATCTGATCACAAGGTGGCCAGATGTGACGTTGCTGCCGGTGGTACAAAACACCCCCACCTGAAAACAGCAATCCAGAATCTGCCTAACCAGCCTGAGCACAATCATCCCATTTGCTTGGGCTCCTCATCTCTCTCTTCCTCTCCCCAACATCAAATGTTCCCTTCTGGAAATAGAATATGTTCCCTTCTACAGGGTCCTCCTTCCTCCCAGCTCCTTCAGCTACCACAATGTGGCAGGGGAGACTCGAAGGATTGAAACCAAAAGGCAAGGAAGACAAATTCCCACCGTAGCCGTGACACCCAGGAAATGAACCCCACTCCACTCTCCCCGCTCGCTTCCACCAAACATTTATGCCACTTTGCAGTTCATCAGGAATCAGTGGACCTTAATACGAATGTGTGCAGCTCCAACTGTTGCCTCCCAGTCACCATTTTCACATATGTATTTCTAGAATCTTCAAACCGTTGATAAGAGCAATTCATAACGTAATCTTTTAAGTTGGATCTGTCTTTAGTAAGACAATTTCTTATACCGAATGACTTTATTTTTACCAAAGCTTTCAAAGTTCACTTTATGACTCTAAACAGTATAGCTGCTCAGTTCTCATTTTTTAAGTAAATAGAGCATTCTAAGCTAATGTCCGGGTATAAGCTAGAGAAAAAGTGTTTCCTAAGGGTTCAGTAGCTGCCTCCAATTCTCACAGGAACAGAGCATCCAGACGGCCTGGCCGACTTTATTTCTGCAGAGGAGCCACTGGAGCCTGGGAGAGTTAGTGACCGACAGCAGAGAGGTGAAGCCGCAGCTATAGCTGCCCAGAAAGTAGGCTGATAGTGCAGATGGGACACCAATACTCACAACCCGGCCCTGCCCCCAATCCTCACTGGGCAGAGTGGAAGTTCCCTGCCCCTTCAGTAATAGGGAGAATACAAGGGCAAATGCAGGGGAATGTCTTGGGAAAGAAAAAAATTGAGTTGAAAATAGGAATCCAGAGATTGTTAGGTCAAGGTTCTACTTTCTGATGCATTCATTTCTGAAGAAAGCCCAGGAGAAGAACCACATCCTGACCTGGGATGGTGACATGGTTCCTGGGAGAAACATGCAGGCAAGTTGGGGCTTAGAAGTGAGGCACAGAGGAACAGGCAGGAGATGAAGAAGAAGAGGGACAAACAGCAAAAGAAGCCACTTACAGGAGGAGCACAGGGCAGGGCACACAATTCTCAGGAGACTGAGTCACCGGCCCCTGGGTACCATAAATTCTCAAGCAAAACCACAGTGAATCATTCAGATAGTTTCCCTAACAATATGACTGGCAAGAGGGGAGCACGAGTGGCTTCGTGCTCAGCAGCCTTCTGGCTATGCCTAGCTCTGCTGTGCTGTGCACTGCGAAAAGGCCCAAGCTCACTCTGCGGCACACATGAGGCCAAGGGGCACAGGCCAGTGTCCACTCAGAAGAGCACCTGTGTCAGGAGACAGCAAGTGACTTACAGGCCAACTGAGGCTCATCTTTCCTTCACAAAAATAGGTTTAATTCATGTCACTGAACTGTAAGAGTCTGCATCCAGAGAGGATGAGAAAGTCACCAGTGTCCTGCCTGGGCCTCAGCCCCTCACACTGAGTAAGACAAACCAGCCTCCTCACTGCCTGGGCTCTTTGTCACATCCCCCACTACAGCCTAGAGAGAAACTTCCCAGCCCAGGTTTTCAACCGAGGATACTGTTTGGGCAGGGAATTCTGAGAAACGACTGAAGCTGATTAAAGGGGCAGAGATCTGAGCAGGAGGGAACTTTCCAGGGCCACTAGCAGTGAGAAAATTGAGACTGTAAGCCCAACCCTGCAGAGACCCAGGGACCACCTCCTCCCCACTGGTTTTCACCCTTGTTTTTCTACAATGGAATCCATTATTCAAACATCTTGCTCTTAATGTGGTTCATAGAGAAATGAAAGGCTGGGGATCAGAAGAGGGGAGAATGGCCTGCCCATGACCTCTCTGTGTCTCTATAGGCAGCATCTGAGGCACTGAGGGCTCCAAAGGGCCCAAGAAACCAATGATCGCATCCAAACCACACATTTTACAGAAAAGGAATTGAGGCCTGGGAGCTTGAGTGTCTTTGGGAGCAGACATTTGCATGACGTTAGGTCCATACTCTGCCCTGCCCCTCCAGTGCAGGTGGCCACCAGGAACAATCAGACCCAGAAACCCAAGGTCAGCACGCCTCCTACATGCATGTCCCAGACTGGTCTCAGCAACTCTGCACCCAGTCGGCACAAAATCCACCACCCACGTTTGAGCCACCACGGGATGGAAATGACTTTGGAATCTCCCGCACCTCCAAAATTAGAGGAGAAGGTCAGGTCAAATACGGAGAAACTGATGGTCTCTACTCAGAGGAAAAATAACTTTAGCAGAGTGGTAGAAAACCTCTACTCTGCAGAGGGAATTGGCCTCCTGAGCTCACAGATGTTTGGGCCACACTCAGAACATGAGAACTGCCTGTTCCTTCCCACCCTGAGGACACCACCTCACCCTGGGACTTTCTGGCTCCTCATGTGAGCTCAGAGGCAGAGTGAAGGGAAAGCATTCAAGGCTCAGCAAACAGCCAGGAAGGGCAAGGGGACACTGGTTGAAACAGCACAGAGGACACTGCTTAATCAGGCACACATGTTGAGCCCAGATGGCTTTCAGCTGGTTCCCCTCCAGGCCTGAAGTCTCCAAGAATCTCTTAACTCTAAATTCTTGGAACCAATGTCGATACGCAGCAGTAAAAGAAAAGGTAGAATTAACAACCTGGCTCTTTGAGGTTGGCCCATAATAACCATCACCAGAATAATCAACTAAGAGCTTCATTATCCTAATTAACACTGCAGTATTAAATTACTTTAGTAAGACTAAGAAACTATGTTTAGAGTGGCTGCAAAGGGAACTTTAGATGGGACTTAAGTAGCTTTCAGACTAAAACAGCATAAAAGTCCCTGGAAGGTGGCACTTTAATGATTTTCAAGGCTAAACTATTACAATGGAGAACTGAGACTCACACCTTTATAGCCATAGAGAAAATGATTAAAAATTTATTGAGGGCCGGGGATATGGCTCAGTAGAATAAGCGCTTCCCTGGCAAACGCAAGGGTCTGAGTTCAATCCCTGGTTCTGCCAAAAAAAAAAAAAAAAAGTTTATTGAAAGTGCTATGGTGGTGGTGGTGGTAGTGTTTGGGTGGCACCTGCCTATAACCCCAGTGCTCTGGGAAGCTGAGGCAGGAAGAGGATTCCATATTTGAACTTAAATTGAAGAATTCAGGGACACAGTGAGATCTTGTCTTAAAATATAAAACTTTGTAAATGGGCTGAGGATGTAGCACAACGCAAGGGCTCTGGGTTCAATCTAGCATCACACACACACTTAAAAAGAAGCAAATGCAAGACAAAACTTACAATGAGAGCCAGTGAGATAGCTCAGCAGACTAAGTGCCTGCTTAGGCAAGCACAGGGACCAAGATTCGATCCTTGGCACCACATACCATGCCCCCAGGTGTGCTGAGCTAGCCACCGAGACCCACTGGTGTGCATGCCTGTAATCCCAGTGCTGGGGAGGCTAAAAACAAGAGGATCACTATGAATCCAAGCTGCGCAGTGAGACTATGTAACAAATACATTAAAAAAAGGGGGGTGGCAGGGAGATGGCTCAGTGGAATAAGCACTTCCCTGGCAAGCGCAAGGGCCTGAGTTCAATCCCTGGTTCTGCACCGCAAAAAAAAAAAAAAAAAAAAAAAAAACTCCAACTTACAAATGAGGCGATGGGGGCTGGGGAGATGGCTCAGTAGAGTAAGCGCTTGCCTGGCAAGCACAAGAGCCTGAGAGTTCAATCCCTGGTTCCGGGAAAAAAAAAAAAAAGAGGCAATAATGTTGCCAGTGTAAAGAACATTGCTTCCCCCTTACAGCCCTGTCTAGGTAGGCGGGGGCAGGTTAGGTCTCATTTGCTTTTGCAAACTGTCCTTTCCTAGGACAGAACACAATTCCTTTTGGCCAGGATTATCACACCAGATAGCCAGCACACAGTGTGAACACATTTTGAAGTGCCACCCAGCGAACTTACCCACACATTTGCCGTCATCTGAGAAGCGGTAGCCCTCAACGCACTCGCAGCGGAAGGTGCCGGGCTGGTTGTTGCAGATCGCCTGGCTGCCGCACACGGAGGGCTGCTCTGAGCACTCGTCGATGTCTGCAGGAAATTGAGAACTCACACTCTGTTTAACTTCTTCAGAGATGCCAGAGTGTAACAAAATAGAAAGCGCTTTCCCCTGAGAATGGATCCGTATTAAGATACCTTTTTCTCTATCCCCAAAGTAGTGTGAAATAAAACATTTATTTTGCCATGCATAACTTTAGAGAGTAACTCCCCAGACCCCTTCCTTCCCTAAGGAATGTGGTCTTCTCCCACTTCTCCCAGAATGAGTGGCTCAGGCTGGGTTGTCCCGACGAGCCCCTCACACCAATGGGCAAAGACATACCTGGAGGTCACAGAGACAAGAGTCGGCCTCTGGATGAGGGCCCTAAATGACAGGCTACTTATTTACATGTTTTTAATTTTTTAGGTATTTGGTACAGGGTATCACTACACAGCTTGGACTCTTGTGATCCTCCTGTTTTCAGCCTCTGCAATGCTGGGATTACAGGTGTGCACCACCACACCCAGTCTCAGTGGCTAGTTCAGCGCACCCATGGGGCAGGCTGGGCGTGGCATGTGGTACTGGCGATCAAACTCCGCTCTTTGTGCTTGCCTAAGCAGGTGCTTAGTCCACTGAGCTATCTCACCAGCCCCGACAGGCTATTTAAAGACATTATGCTCAAACTATGACCTTTCCTTAGGCATGGTGGCGCAGGCCTAAGCCCAGCTCTCTGAGGTACAGGCAGACAGATAGCAAGTTCAAGGCCAGCCTGTGCAATTTAGTGACTTAGCAAGACCCTGTCACAAAATAAAAAATGTTTCAAAAGAGCTGGGAATGTAATTCAGTGTGGGCTTTGGGTTCAATCCCAACACCCAAACAAAGCAAAGCAAAGCAAAGCAAAACAAAACAAAACCCTTCCCTAGTTACAATCCTATATAAAAGTTTGACAACTTAAAGCCTAAGTGTAGATTTCTTTTTTTTTCTTCAGGAACTGGGAATTGAACTCAGGCCCTTGCGCTTTCCAGGGAAGCATTTATTCTACTGAGCCATCTCCCTGGCCCTTAAGTGTAGATTTCTGAATATTATCTAAAGCTACATAGACTAAAACAAAATTCATTAACTCATAAGATGCTAAATGAAGTAGTGGAGTAATGTGCTAAAAATTGACAATACTGCAGCCATCACTATGGTGTAATGTAGATTTTCAAACATGTGCTCTGGGTTTGAACAGAGCTAGGTTCAAACCCTGCACACTTTAGTTAGTAAGTTGTGTGGTCTTAGGCAAATGACCAAACTACTCAGCCTCAGTTTCCCCACTGGTAAATAAGCATAGTTATACCCCTCCTCAGAATTCTTCTGAGGATTACAGTGAAGAAAGGCTTAGCATGGTTGACATGTAGATATTCTTCTCATTAGTAGGAATTCCTTCAAAACCCTCAGCCCTAATATGTTAAGCAGGGATGGGAACACAGTCCTCACAAAACCACCAGGTTTTGAGAGCCAGCCTGTGGCTACCACTAGTGAAGAAACTGAGCTAACCTCTCCTTAACCTGGTTCCAGTCCATTGATGGGTTGCAGTGAAAGTGAGGTCCTCCTCACACTCAGTGTGTACACAGCGCCGCCCAAGACGTGTGTGAAGATTCCACGTTAGCTGAGAGCATTCAGCTCTCGCCCTCCTACGCCCTCTCCCCTGCACTCTAAGATGACTTTCACACTTGGCAGACAGTCCCTGGTGTCCCCTCCAATGGCCAGCCTAGCCAGGCCCTTTAGTACTGACGCAATTGTCTCTCTGGCTTCTTGGACAACACGACATAAGCCAAGCATTCTTGCTACATCAGCCCACAGTTTGTCCTATGCCCAGGCAAAACCCAAACTAAGTGTTATTCAATCTTTTGGTGTGTGCATGTATGTATATGTGTACCTGGGTGAACATGACGTGTTTGACATAGGCTCTCAGACACAGGACTGGGCCAGGCCTAGTTTGAGGGCTCCAGGAGTAGAGCTGGGGATAAGGACAAGGCTGTGCATCAGCTACTGTTCCACCTACGTGGAAGCATCCCCAGCCTGCTGCCTCTGCCCTGCTCTCTTGGAGGATTCTCCCACAGATGGCCTGTGTATGGCTGCGGGGCCAAGTATTTAGACCAAAAGCCAGAGATCAGAGCCACAGTATTCAATTAAGAGGACAGAGCAAAACTACGAAGGCAAGTTTTCCAAGTTCTCCTCTTCCCAGGAACACTTACACAGAGGGAACCTGTGTTCTTTGTTTTGTTTTGTTTTCTGTGGTACCAGGGATCGAATTCTAGACCTTGTGCTTGCCAGGCAGGTGCTTACGCCACCAAGCTATAATATAAACCAAGCCTCAAACCTGTGTTTTGTGAAAAAGCTTCTGAAGCATCAGGCTCTTCTCCAGCCTGAAGTTCCTCCAAAACCACAGACAAGTAGGATCTCAGGAGAAGGGATGGGCCCCAAGCAAGGCCCCCAGTGCCACACAAGTTTATACATATGAGGTCAGGCTGGTGACACCCAGGTCTTGCTAGAAAGTCCCAACAATTTCCCTGCTAACATCTGGTTCTTGCAGGTTGGGAATTTCTCCTTGTATATCATGTAAATCTCTTCTCAAAATTGAAGCCAGGACCTGACCTCCTTTAATGGAAATAGTGACCTGGTAACTAGGTAACTATGACAACGGGTCTCTTGTAAGCATGTTAGTATCTGTTTAAAGATCATTATTCTTATTACTCAACATCTGTCTAGCCTCTCAGGAAGGAGATTTCTTTTGCATAATCATTCTCTAGCCCAACAGGAAATGCTATTGGATAACATTCAATAGAAAGAAGTTTTTATTTCTTAGACAAAATCTTGCTATGTAGCCCAGGCTGGCCTTAAACCCATGGCAATCCTGCTGCCTCAGCCATTGAGTGCTGGGGTTAGGTGTGCGCCAATGTGCTCGACTAAAATTATCATTTTGAGTCTTTCCAGAATGGCTACTTTTCACAAATTTTCAACAAATGGGTTCCTCTAATGTGTCCCTTTTATAAAGGTCAGGCTCTGTGAAGAGTCTCACTGATTTGTGAAATGCCTTCCAAAGACTCCCAAATTGTTTGATGAAAGG
>NW_004524703.1:5570364-5575934 GCF_000260255.1 Octodon degus
AAAAAAGAAAAAAAGAAGGTCCTTTGTGAGATGTCTGGCCCAAGCTGTGGATGTCATACACCCTGATGTCAATGGTGCACATAGTGAAATCACAGATGTCCATCTTCACTTTGCTCAAAGGCCCTGCCTAAGTCAAAACTACATAAGAAGGATCTGCTTAATGCAATTTCCTATCAAAAGCGCTGTCCTGAGGCATTAATATTAGGAGGCATGTTCTAGTGATCTAGAACAATAAGCAGCCCTCTGGGAACATCCCCACATTCCACAGAGCTAATATCCCAGAATAATGGCTGACCACCAAACAAAAGCCAGTGTACATATGACCACCTGCCTGCCTGAGCAGGGATAGCCATGGATTTCCTGGGACACAACAGACTGCATAAGGCAGGATTGGCTGTACCTTCCAAAGGAAAGCACTCCCTCTGTGACAAGCTCAGGTACCACAGTGACATTGGGAGGAAAGTTGCAGGTGAGTAGAGGCAGGCTGGGTTATCGCCACATTGCACTAATATGCAGCGGCTAAAAGTATGAAGCAAAAATGGAGAGAGGAAGGTGGGTATGAGTCTGGTGGGTATTGGTCAAATTAGTCTGGAATGGACACAGACACAGACCCACGCACACTGTCATGCTGCCTAGAACCTTAACTGTCTAGAGTCAGAGCAGCCATGTGAGAGTCACACACCCTACAGGGCTACTGGGCAACTGACAATCGCCCTGGGAGGCAGCATTATGTCCCCACTGCAGTGCTGTGTAAACAGGAAGGTGACTCTCAGAATGAATTCTATCACATGTCCAAAGGTATCAGAAAGCTTCCAGTCATAAAACTGCATCTCTGAGCCCAAGACCCTACTCTCCCACATTATCAGGTACGCCAATGAGCACCCTGCATGGAGGAATCATCCCTCTGAGGCAAATGCCACAACACCCTGCCCCAGGATCTGCCGCCTGCAGGAAACATGAGCACACCAAACCCACCATTAGCTGGTGGACAGAATTCCAGTCTAAGGCATCATCCCCGAATTCCAAGGCTGTGGGGCTTGCAGACATTTGCAAGGGTAGTGGCAGCAGCCCGGCTTGCTGGTGAACACACCTGAGCATGTTCCCCATTCCACCAGGAATCTAGCCTTCAGATCCCTCCTCCTCACTAGTGAGCCCTCTGGGGCAGACCTAAGTAAGCAGCTTGACATGTCTGCTTTTGGTAAATGGACTTACTGCCCTGGGAAATGCACTAAAATTTAGTGATGTATAAATAGCAGGTGGTCTATATTAAAGTTGAACTATAAATAATAAAATAGGCACGAGGAAGAAAAATACAGATGTTTAAGACAGAGGCTCAAGTTCAAATCCTCTTCGTCACTGGCTTACTTCAGTGAGTCAGGCTGGTTGCTACAAAAACAAAACAAATGGAAAATAGCAAGAGCTGTCAATTATGTGGAGTGGTGGAGCCCTTGTGCACTAGAGGTGAAAATGTAACATGTCACATTCACTAGAGAACCTCGTATGGAGTCCTCAAGCAATTCAACACAGGATTAGCCAGATAGCTCAGTGGATTAAAGGGCCTCGTGCCAGTCCCACCCCTGGGGCACACTGAGAAGGGTGGTGACATGCTCCTGCAACCACTGCACTAGGGAGGCTGAAAACAGGAGGATCACTACAAGTCTGATCTGTGTAGTGAGACCCTGTACTAAATACATTAAAAAATGAAAAAGAAATTCAACACAGAATTAGAGAATAATTTAGCAATCTCACACTGGGAAACTCAAAGCCTATTTTATTTGAGTGCTTACGTTCATAGCAGCATTGCTTGTAAGAGCCAAAAGATGTCCATCAATAAAATGTGGGGGTCGGTGAGGTAGCTCAGCAGTCTAAAACGCCTGCTTAGGCAAGCTTAGGCAAGTGCAGGGACCTCGGTTTGATCCCCGGCACCACATGCTGTGCCAGCCCTGCCCCTAGGGCAGGCTGAGCCAAAAGAGGGGTGGAATAATTATTAAACCTTAAAAAAAATTCTGACACATGATATCATATGGATGAACTTTGTGGACAATATACTATGTAAAATAAGCCAGTCACAAAATTCCACTCATTTGATATCTTTAGAACCATCAGATTCATACACACAGAAAGTAAGAGTGGAGCCAGTGGTTGGGGGAAGAGAATACCACAGCCTCTATTTAAAAAACAAAGTTTCTTCTGCAAGATGAAGGATGGTGGTGACTCCTACAGCAATGTGGATGAGCTTATATTACTGAGTTGTACATGTAAAGACAGTTAAGATGATAAACTTTGCCAGGTGTAGTGGCCCATGCTGGTAATCCCAGCACTCTGGGAGGCTGAAGCAGGAGGAATGCACGTTGGAGCTCTGCCTGGGCAACTTAATCATTTAGTGTGACCTTGTCTCAAAATTAAAAGACAAACTTTTGGGCCAGGGATATGGCCTGGCAAGTGCCAAGAGTTCTTCCCCTGAGTTCTTCCTGATAACAAAAAATAAAAATTAAAAAACAAAAATTTTAAAAGAGGGTTAGGAGGTGGGGATATAGCTCAGTGCAAAGGTCTGTGGTTTAATCCCCAGTACTGAAAAAGAAAGAAAAAAAACAAAACAAAACAAAAAACCATAAATTTTATGTTATCTTTTCAACATAGTTTAAAGAAACCAAAACAGGTGTATGGCGTACAACTATAATCCCAGCATCTGGGAGGCTAAGGCAGGAGGATCACTGTGAGTTCAAGGCCAGCCTGGACTACATAGGGAGACTATCTAAAACAACAACCCACAAAGTCAGGTCTAAAAGAATCTCTCATTCCGTGTTGCAGCGCTGAGACAAAATACATTTTTGTTTAAAAATGATAGACTTTCATAAATGGTTTTTGTGGGCTTTTTGGTTTACTTTTTTAAAATTCTCTTAAAAAAAAATGGTGTTTGTGAAGCCCATTTCGAAACCGAGCCTGAATAAATTCCAGAATCACAGCCACAGGATGAAGCCCAGCTACACTTGCATTCCTAGAGCTACAACTCTGACTTCTGGTATCCTTTCAACCCAAGCAGAGCATGTGACCCGTCTTGCTGTGGGAGTTGGCCCCTAGCATCGGAGGGGAAGGCGCTGGACTCCCGACCTCACCCAGGGCCTGCAGGTGCAGAACAGCGCAGGCGCAGCTCACCCTTCAGACTTAGCCTCCGTGCTTCCTCGGCACCCCAGTCCAGATGGCAGGAGTGACCTCCCAGAGAGCATCCCGGCCCTCCACATTTCAGACACAATCACAGGCCCTACCGTAGCAGGTCCGTCCATCTCCGCGGAAGCCAATGGAGCATTCGCAGGTGAACGTCGTCCCTTGGCCAGGGCGACAGGCCGCATTGGTGTCACAGCCGTGAGTGCCGATGTAGCAAGGATTCTGCAGGGCATCGGGGGAGCCCTCTATGAAGACAGAAACGCGAGAAGTGAGTGTCCAGGTACTCCTGCAGGCCTCTTCCTCCCACCAAAAGCAAACCACAGGAGACAGAAAAGTGGGAGGCTACCCAACTACCTCTCCCGTCACCCTGGGGTGACACCAGTGAACAAGGCCTCTCTGCTCCCCTCTCCGTTCAGTAAATAATGTTTTACTGGCGACCAGCCACACTGCTCTGCTTCCGTGTGGTCTCCAGCTGCTTCCATGAGACCATGGCAGAACTGAGATGAAGGTGGCTGGCAAAGACTATAAAATCTGCCACCTGGTCCGTCTTGAAAAGCAAAGCTGATTGCTGAGCCCTGGAGCCACAGTGGTCAAAGGGGACAACCACACCTCCCTTCCTCCTGCCTGTCAGAGCTACAGTGAGGACAGACTGGCCAGTTGAGGAAGTACATGGTTAAGAAGGAGGAGCCAAAACAACTGAAAAATAGAAGACCCCGATTGTAAGGACTCCAGACATGTAGACAGAGAAAACGTAAGTCAGACGGTGACGTAGCCCAAAAGATCGATGTTACGGCTTGTGTCTAGACGTCCCCTCCAAACCTCATGCAGTCATGGGATCAGGGACTTTTCAGAGGGGGCTGGCTCTAGCGTATGGTGCTGGGATCAAGCATCTAAACTCTTATTTCACTGGGCTCTGTTGCACAATGGCCTTTTGCTATGTGCCTGCCGAGAAATTGATCTCTTTTTGTATGAATAACAGTGTTGATATGTATTTCCTGAAATAAGTGTTTCAAGTGCAAAAAATGGCTGTTTGATTACTAAATCTGTCTACTGATGGGTTTGGCACAGTTCTGGCTAGGATTAAGGGTGTGGCAGGTAAACTACGTAAAATAGAAGAGACAAAAAGAGGGCTAATATGGGCCAGGGAGATGACTCAGTAGAATAGGCGCTTCCCTGGCAAGCGCAAGGGCCTGAGTTCAATCCCTGGTTCCGCCAAAAAAAAAATAATAATAACAACAACAATTAAGGGCTGGTGAGATGGCTCAGTGGTCTAAAGTACCTACTTGGAACAAGCTTAGCAAAGCACAGGGACTGCTGTTTGATCCCCCAGCACCACATGCCAGCCAGCCCCACCCCTACGTGGGCTGAGCTGGCCACACACACACACACACACACACACAAAATAATAATTTTTTTTTTTTTAAAAAAAGAGGGCTAATATGGTCACATCTGCCTGCATGCTATAGACTTTCTCCTCGGTGATGCCTTTCTGCCATGTCGCCCTGCCTTAGAGTTAGCTGATTATGGACTTAAGCCACCATAACTGTCAGCTAAATAAAACTTTCCTCCTTTAACTTTGGGTGTTCGGTATTCTGTCTTGGCAATGAGAAAAAGTAACCAAGACACCAACTCCTCCCTTGAAATAATAAAGTGTGGTATACACATATAATGGAATATTATATAGACCCTTAAAAGAGTGAAATTCTGTCATTTGTGACAACATAAATGAGCCCAGAGGATGTTAAATGGAAGAAGACAGGCTCAGAAAAACCAATACCCTATAAACTGATCTCATCGAAATAGACAGTAGAACAGCAACTGCAGGGTAGGGGCAGGGTAGCAGGGACAGAGGACCGAGAGAGTAGTTCATGGGTGCAGAGGAAGAGGAGTAGCTGGACAGGAGGAGTGACCTCTAACATTCTATCACATAGTGGGGTAACTGTTTGGCAACAATTAGTTGGCTATTTCACAATAGAGGAGAAGATTTTGAATGTTCTCTTCACAGATGATAAATGTTTGCAGGACACCAATTACCCTGACCTAATCATTACATGCTGGATACACCTGTTGAAATTAATTACACTGCAGCCCATAAATATGTAATCGTTAATGCACCAATTAAAAATAAATTTTAAGAAGAGGTCTGCCAAAGCCAGCAGCAGCCTTTGGCTGGTCAACTCTGTAAGGTAACTCATGAGGCTAGCATTCTTCTCTTCTTCAAACAGGGTACAACCACCCTTCAGTTAGAACATAGACAGCTTGGTTTTTCAAGAATCACAAGTGGCAAGATATTTTTTTTTTCTTTAGAAGCTATTTTAGCATAATTTTCTTCTTTGGATAGAAAGAGCAACAAGGGCCCAAACTGCAAGTCAGAGAGCAGGATTTCTGAGTGAGTGGGGAGAGCT
>NW_004524703.1:5576624-5592762 GCF_000260255.1 Octodon degus
AAAAAAAAAAAAAAAAGATGGAGTCTTTAATGGCTGAACATGTTATATCAGTTAAAATACCAAACATTCACTTAGTCAGTCAAGTTAGATACAAAGGTTAGGGGGGCCTGCCCCTTAGCTCAGTTCTTTAAGTGGCTGCTTCGACAAAGCAGTCAGGTTCAGGTTGCTGTGGTTCGATCCCCACAACTCAAGCCAGCCAAACCTGCCCTGAAGGCATTCGGAGCGAAGGTTAGCATGCTGATGAGAGAGCATATTCTGCATGCCTCTTCATGAGTTTAACAAGCAGGTTAATAAACATCAAGCCTTCCCTCCACTACTATGATTTTCCCTTCAATGAAGGTACTACTTATCCATACCACTTATTGTTTTAAATAATTCATACTTTTATAGTTAATGCTGTGCTCTAAAATTATTTCTATTAATAAAGACAATTTCAGCAATTGAAAAGAAGGCTGTAGAATGCCTGTAGAAAATTCTAAAGATCCTGAATTATTAGTATCTGTTCCTTTTCACATCAAGCAGTTCTCTGGAACTTCCTCGGACTCCCAGAATGAGAGATCAAGGTCTGGTGGAAAGAGAGCATTTTCAGAAGGACGTAACATTCCTGACACTCCCTGCAAGCTCTCTGTGTGTCCACATAGCTGTGCCTAGCAGCTTTGGCTTCAGTTTCTTTCTCAAAACAGGGAGGACTGAAGATTAGATGAGGTCATACAAGTAAAAGGTGTGGAATCAAGCAGAATGATATTACCCACATCAACTACCATCTATTGAGCATGTACTGCCTTCTATAATAAATTATGATTGCTCTAAATTGCCCGACAGTAATCAGTTCTGTAACATTAAAACATGAAATTTTTAGCAATCATTTTTGGAAAAATTGTCATGAGTAAACCTCAGCAGAGTCTTCAGCACTCAGCATAAAGCTGCTATTTGCATGTGACAAAAACTTCTACTTTCTATTTAAAAAAAAAAACAAAACAAGGTATAAAAGGCTCTTTATATTTTTGTACTCTGCTGTAGTTGGTACACAATAGAAGCATGAAAGCCAGAAGTTCCATAAAAGATCAGTGTGAGCTGCTCCCGTCTAGCTCCCGCGTGCTGGCCAGCAGAGAGGCCATCTGCTCCTTGCCCTGGCTCCACCTGCACCATGTTGCAAAGCCCTGGGTATCTGAACAAACTTTCTGGACAGCCAAGTCTTTAAACAGTGCCTAAGTTAGTACAGTGGCACATACCTGTAATCCTAGCACCTGGGAGGCTGAGGCAGGAAAACTATTAAGTCTGAGACCACCTTGGGCAACTCAGCCAAAACCCTGTCTCAAAATAAAGAATAGCTCAGCAGCACAGTGCCTGCCTGGCAACTGCAAAGTACAATTGCCAGTTTAAAAAAAAAAAAAAAAAGACCAAAATAAATTTTAAAATGGGCTGAGGATGAAGCTCTATAAGGAGGCTAAATTTAATCCCCAAAACCTTAAAAAAAAAAAAAAAAAAAAAGTAGGGGGAGGGTCCTACTATTTGACTTAATGCCTCTGTTTCTAAAAATTGAGTCTCTGAAAAAAAAACAATTTGATCAATAAAGGTGGTCATTTCAACTCAGGATGAGCAGGTGAAAACTTAAGCAGCCTAAGCTTTAGGAAAGGAGAACAGTTTAACAGTCATCCAACAGTCAGACAGTTCCTTAAAAAACATCTTCAAAAGGGCCGGGGAGATAGCTCAGTAGAATAAGCGCTTGCCTGGCAACTGCAAGGGCTTGAGTTCAATCCCCAGTTCCACAAAAAAAAAAAAAAAAAAAAAAAAGAATTACAAATAGATGTATGTTTTATAATGGTACTATTTTATCTTAAATTATAAAATATGTTGGGAAATTTAACCTGAATAAAGGCAAGTGCTAGGGTTTATTAAGTACAGTATTAAATTAAATAATTACCTCCAAGTTATCATTCTGTCATGCTTATTTTCTGCCTCGCACTAAATTCTCTACAAGTGTGCCCTGTGCGGAAGGCCCTCTGTGTTTCCTCCCTGAGCCCTGGAGACAGCTTCAGGTCTAGGAGGTGGCAGTGTGCAGGGTATGGAAGGCGCCAGGGTCGACTCACCAGAACCCGAGTAGTGGTAGAGCTCTGTATAGGGCTCGATGGCCACAGAGGAACCGGCAGGAATCTGTGGCACGCGGCCCTCCAGCTCTGTGTCGATAGTCAGGTGGCCATGCTCGTCAATGCCACTAAACTGCTGCTTGATGACCAACTTGCCTGGGTGTCCCACGAAGGTCACCTCAGCCTGGCGGGTGAATTCGCCCCCTGCAAAAGCAAGATGAGTCTGTCAGTCACTCTGCTCTCCAGCTGGCAAACCCAGACAGCCACGTGGCCCAGGTGACCCAAGGACTGAGTATAGAAGCTGCCTCCAAGAGATGCAGGGTGTGGGCCAGGGAGATGGCTCAGTAGAATAAGCACTTGTCTGGCAAGCTAAAGGGCCTGAGTTCAAACCCCGGTTCCGCCAAAAAAGAAAGAAAAGAAAAGAAAAATACTCTACAATGTTCTACTGGCAGTTATGGTAATAATTACTAAAATAGTTAAGTCTTAGGACAGAACAGTGAACTCAGGGAAACCTATTGCCAGTACCAAAAACCACCTTAGGAGCTGCTGGCTCAGGATCTCCCTCCTTTGAGGAAGTATCCAAGACAGAAGAGGGAATCACAGGCAGTTGCAATGTGCTCTGCTCAGCACAGCAGGCTGCACAGACTGCAAGTGACCAGAAACACAGTGCAGGACAGCAGCTCTAGAAAAATGGGAAAATACTCTCCCTCTGCTTCGTTTTGTTCCTTTTTCAGCAGAGCAGGCAATCATTTTACACAGCAAGGTTCAGCAAACTCAAGCCCCAGAGTTAATCAGCACACAACCACTTGTGTCTGTGTGGCTTTAAAGAGCTAAAAATCAGCTTTATATTTCTTTATAGTTAAAATAACCAATATAGGAATATGTAAAGTTGGGCATGGTAGTACACACCTGTAATCCTAGCACTCTGGAGGCTGAGACAGGAGGATCAAAAGTTCCAGCCCAGCCTAGACAACATGGCAACTTAAAAAGACTGTCTCAAAAGAAAGTTTCAGTGCAAAAGCTCTCGATTACCAAAAAATAAGTGAAAAATTCATGAAATTTAAATTTGAAGTGGCCACGAATCAAGTTGTATTAGAACACAGTCAGACTCACCTATTTACACATCGTATTTGGCTGCTTTTCATCCACAATGACAGAGCAGAGTAGTCCAACAGAGGCCAGATAACCTAAATATTCAGGCAAAGCCTAAATGTTTACTTTCTGTCCCTTTGCAGACAGAACCTGACCGAGTTTCAAGGGTCTGACTGATAACACAGGTTCTTGGCAACTTACAAAGGATCCCTAGGAAGGAAAAATCTGCTGGGTGGTGAATTTGAAAGACTGTTACGCTACAGTGTCCCTCCCCCAGGTGCAAGCCCCGCAGCGAAGGGCGGCAGGGTCCGGAGGCTGGCTACAGCGCAGCTACCACTGCGCAATGCACGCAGCTTGCACAAGCACGTGGACGCGGCTCTGATACTCCAGATACACACATCGGTGGGTAGTGAGAAGAAACACTGGCCCAAAAACTAGCCACGTCTGATGCAAGATTCACTCCTTTTCAAATATGTACTCTCTCTTTTCTTAAACTTATTATAAACAGCGAACCTAGGCAGAAATATTCTAGGCAGACAGACAGCACCAGGACAAAGGTGAACACATCCCAGCTGTGCCTGGAGACACAGCTGTTGGAGATCAGGCCTCAAGATAAGAATGAAAAGACCAGGCTTGTATACTTCCTGGAAGGAAAACAATAGGCCTCAGGAAGCCTAGGTAGACATCCGTCACCCCAGCAGGGACCAAGACCCCCAGACCCATCCTTTCCTGGAAAGTCTTTGTTCTTTCCATGCCCACTCACTGACTTGCTTCCCCATCAGTTCAACATTACCATAGTGGCTATACTTACATCCTTACTGGCTGAGCATAGCTCTAACCCACGCTCTACCCACATGTATTACTCTATAGTTTCCCTGTGAAGTAGGGTCCTTGGGAAACCCATTTAGGCCCCCTCTGGTTCCTCTGACAAAAGCTACCTATCAATAAACATTTCCTACTCTAAACCTCTGCTGTTCCCAGAATCCATTCTTCAATTTTTAGAAAAGACAAACTCGGCACAAGAGATAGTCAAGACAGAACAGGCCAGATGTTATATTCCCTAATGTCAGAAGGTATATATCACTCCTGTAACAAAACGGCCATGCTTCAGGAAGTCACGCATTTAAATTGACAATTTCTGCAGTCACCCAGATAAAGCTAAACAGAGGGGCCAGAGGTCCCAGTGCCTCTGGTGGGCAGGGGAGGCATTAAGGAGTCAGAGGCAAGCTGCAGGTCCTAGAAGCTATAAGAGGACACAGCCTCTGCTATCCCAGCTGTTCCCAGGAGTGGATTGCAGATACACAGAGAGCTGGCTCTCAAAGAAAGGTGTGGCAGGGCTACCGTGACACCAAAGAAGCAGCCCCTAAATCATCTGTTCTCACAGTCCCTGGTCCCAAAGTCATAGCCTCTAAGGGCTCCCAGGATTTCCCAGGAGGAATGTATGTGTCGCGTCTGGGCTGATACTGAGATATCAAATGTGAGCCCCTGATGCTCATCTGACTGTGAGTGTACAGAAGCGGACATCATGGTTCTACCTCCCTAGCACAACACTGCTCCTCCACCCAGCTCGCTCCTAGGCAGTCCCCACTGATGAACGCAGTATGTGTTAACTTCATGTCTTCATCTTATTTTCAGGGCAAACACAAGGTCCTCTGTCCACAGAAGGAATGCTTATCAGAAAGCATCTGCAGACACAGTCCCCTCCGCATTCCCAGGCCTCCCCCAGGCACGGCTGTGTGGCCTATGGACTTTAATGTCAGACATAAATTACCAGTGATGCTGAAGCCATTCTTGAATCCGTTCTGCTCCACAGCAAACATCCATCCAATGATGCCTCCGATGGGCGCCAGAGGGAGCAGGGAGTAGCCAACAGTCTCAGGGATGGTGCTGATGGCTGTGTAGGAGCGCCCGTGGTTCATCACCACGTAGGAGTGCAGGTCAGTGTTCTCGAAGACTATGGGGGTATGGCTGCTGCCCAAGAAAATCCTGCCCTTCACCTTGCCGTTCACACGCTGTGGAGAGCCTGAGTCAGAAACAAAGACAGTGATGTGCTTTGCCCCCAGCTTCCTGAGCACTACAATGGGTGACTTAATATAGGGTAAATATTTAAATTTAAAGGCCAGGGAGATGGCTCAATAGAATAAGTGCTTGCGTGACTTGCTGTGCTGGCCCCACCCCTGGGGTACACTGAGATGGCTTTTGAGACTGAGCGCAGGCTTGTAACCCCAGCGATTGGGAGGCTGAAAACAGGAGGCTAACTTTGAGTCCAGTCTATGTAGTGAGACTCTGTAGACCCTTACTAAAATACAAAAAGAAACTTGGTTGGGCATGGAGGCACAGGCCTGTAACAAGTTCAAGATCAGCCTGAACTACATAGTGAGTAGTTTCAAATAATTAATTAATTAACAAGGTGCACTGACATTAATCCCCCTCAGAATTCTCACTTTTTTTTTTTTGCAATATACCTGGGGGAACATTGTTAACAGTTAAGTCAGGGCAGTATGGTAAATGTACATTTCCTATACTACATATCTTTTATGTTTGAATATGTGTAGCTTGCATATATCTTTACAGTTTAATCAGAAAAAAAAGTAGTAGACAAATTAAGTTTAGCAGGCATAGTGATGCACACCTATAATCTCAGCACTCTGGGAGGCTGAGGCAGAAGAATCCCAAACTCAAGCCCAGTCTGGGCAACTTAACAACTTAGTGACACCAAATATAAAAAGCTGAGAGTTGTTTTAATTTGCATTTCTTTTTTGTTTTTTTCTTTTTTTTTGTATTTTAGGGAAGGGTCTACAGGGTGTTCAGGGTCTCACTACTAGATATGACTCATAGTGTTTCTCCTGTTTACAGCCTCCTAAGAGCTGGGATTATAGGCACATACCACCACGTCTAGTCTCAACTGCAGTCGCTTTAATCCACTGAACTATTTGCATTTCTCAAATGACCAATGAAGTTGAACTTTTTTTTACATATTTATTTGCCATTTGTATTTCTTCATCTGAGAAGTGTATGTTCATCTCAGATGGCCATTTTTGGATTGGGATTTTGAATTTTGGGGGTCTGATTTTTTTTTTTTTAATTCTTCGGTTGTTGTAATACTGAGAATAGAAGTTGGGTCCTTGCACCTCCCAGGCAGGAGCTTAAAGCCACTGAGCTACGTCCCTGGCCCTTTAAAATTCTTTATATGGTCTAGATAAAAGTACTTTGTTTGAGGGACAGTTGGCTAAAATTTTTTCCCAATTTGTGGGTTTTCCTTTTATTCTGTTGGTGATTTCTTTTGACATGCAGAAATTTCAAAAATTTCAAAAACTAGTGCTGGGTAGATAGCTCGGTGGCCTAAGTGCCAAATAAATAAATATATACTTTTAAAAATTCCAAAAACAAATGCTGGAAGGACTCTGGAGAAAAAGGAACGCTTTTCCACTGTCAGTGGAAGTACAGACTGGTACACTTACGGAAATCAGTGTGGAGATTTCTCAAAAAGCTAGGACTGGAGATCCCAATTAAGCCAGCTATTCCCATCCTCAGTATTTTTCCAAAAGAACCGAAATCATCATATCACAGCAATATATGTGCACCCATGTTTAGAGCAGTACAATTTGTCATAGCTAAATCTTGGAAACAACCCAAATGCTCATCAACTAAGAAATGGATAAAAAAGATATGGCATTTTTATACCATGGAATATTACTCAGCTATCAAAAGAGATAAACTCTAGGCTTTTATAGGTAAATGGATGCAACTAAAGACCATGCTTCCAAGTGAAATAATCAGACCTACATGTATAAACATCTTATCATCTCACTAGCATAAGTCTGAAAGAATAAATAAAATCTGAAAAGTACAATAGATACTATGAAAGGGAAAAACTGTTCAAAGGGAAGGAACTGGGATGAGGGAAAAGAAAAAAGAAAGCAGGGAAAATAAAATATCTATGTGCATACACAGTATTGCAGATTCTAGCTGGTCTATTGAAACGAGCAGCTAATACTTAATTTTTTCCTTCTCCTCTTTAATGTTTTATAACTTTTTTGGACAAATTTTGCACGCTTTTATGTGGTAATCTGAATGACTAATTTGAAGACAACAATATGCAATATATCAACCACTGTTGAATTCCTATTATTTTGTTTAGTGAAATTCTGTATCATTTCTAATATTTACTTTTGTTTTTATTATTTTTTTATCCTCTTTAAAAATACAAATAAAAATGATGAGCATGTAGCCCAGTGGAAAGTGTATGGGTTTAAACCTCAATACTACAAAAGTATAAAAGACAAGCAGGAAAGAAGGGGAGTTAAGCTGCTTTTATTGTACTCGAATAGGAGAACTGAAGTTTACCATATGACCCAGCAATTCCAGTTCCTCCATATATAATCAAGAAAACAGAACACATATGTCCACACAAAAAATTATGCACACGTTCTTAGCAGCTTTATGTAAAATAACAAAAAAGGGAAATAATCCAAATGTCCATCAAAGGATCCATAGACAACACCCGGTGTATGCATCCACTGGGATAGTATATGGCTAGAGAAAGGAACAAGATATTAGCCCATGTCACAATATGGATATAACTTGAAAGTATTACACCAAGTGAAAAAAGCCAGACACAAAAGGTCACGTGATGTACAATTCCACTGACAGAAACGCTCCAAATCAGGAAATCCCACGGGACCAGAAAATAAATTGGGGCAGGGTAGGGGGAGGCTGGAAGATGCAGGTGACTTCCAAGGGGTGTGTGCAGTGCTTGTTTCTGCTGTGGTGATGCCCACGTTCTAGAATTGGGTCTTTTTGCACAATTCTATGACTGTATATTAAAATCAATCAAATCACATGTGTTCAAAAGGTATGTGAATTAGATTTAAAAAAAAAAAAAAAGGAAAAATCTGGATGTGGTGGTGCATGCCTGTAATCCCAGTACTTGGGAGGCTGCGGCAGGAGGATCACTGTGAGTTCCAGACTAGCCTGGGCTACAAAGTGAGCTCAAGGCTAGCCTGAACTGCATGAGAGACCCTATCTCAAAAAGGCAGAATAATAAGAATTTAAGGAAAAAATAAATAAGTAAAAGAAAGGTCATCTTGGACTGCTTAGGTTTAAGGTAAAGTTCACCGTCAGCTATGGCTCCAAGTTGCTAAGTAGGGTCACTGACCAGCCAAGGCATATTTGACATGGAGTAATTCTGTACACACACTGTGTCATTCCACTGGGGAATGCGCTGAAGTTTGCAGACTCATAGCAAAAAAATGCATCCCAAGAACAATTACAAAAACAAGGAAGAAAGCCAAGTTAAACAGGCCAAACAACTAAATGAGCTAGAAAAGAATTTTATAAGTAGCAAGAATCCAACAAATGTTTTAACCACAAAACTATTACAGGACAAGCATATAATGTTAAAGTGTGTGGCTGAACAGTCCGACACCTCTCAGTTTGCTGAAAAACAAAAACTGCTCAGCATGTTGGGCTCTGCTATTTGGGAGGAAAAAAGCTAATGAGATTGCTCCTTCAGGATTAGTTTATGCTGTGGATTTTGGAAAACTCTCACAGGATGGAGTGGTAAAAAGCCAAGCCTAAAACAAAGAAGCAAAGGCACACCATGGGGGCTTGGGGAAAGTTTGAAAGAAAATACTTTAAAGAAGTCTAAAACATCCTCCAAAGTTAATTTTAAGAGTGTGCTGGATTTTCTCTTATTGCTGAAGATAATTTTTAAAAATTACTAAATGGTAATTATAGGAAGAATCTGAGACAGAGAATCCATTTCTCCAGCTGGGTTTTATCTAATCAAAATTTACAAGCAATTAAAATTCCTCATTAAGCACACAAAGAAAGTGACTTGTAACAAGAGAGGCAATCTGGAGGCACATGAAGGACAAAGGATCTTGAGCAGGGTTGTCTTTTATTCTGCTGTGTAGCCCAGGTCTGAGTGAACTGTCACCAGGATCTCAGATGTGCCACCTCAGAGATGGAAGGACCAAAGGCTGGTCCTTTGAGGGCTGGAGTTGAAACCTGACCTCAGCTATTAGAGAATCCCCTTGGGTGTGGGCCCCACTATGGGTCTGGCCCTCAGGACACGCTGAGTACATCTTTTGTGCCCTAGTATGGCCAGGCTAATTTCAGGGGCTCAAAGAAACAGGAATGGGGGGAGAATGATGGGAATAAATCTGACCCACTGCAGACTTCTGTCTAAACCAACCTTTTACAATCCTGCTTCATAACCATTAAGATAGTCAGGTCTATAACAGTGTCACCTAACAGTAGAACACATGGACGCCGCTTACCTTCGGCCACACACTGCCTGCCATTGCCCATGTAGCCAGCCACGCAGCGGCAGCAGAAGCCCGTGCTGTAGTCCCTGCACTCCGCATGCACTGAACACTGGTGTCTGTTGTTGGCACACGTCTGCTGAGAATCTGTGTTGTAGGGGAACACTGTCTCGAGAAAACAAGGGCACAGAGTCACCACCGCACACCACTCCAGGCCAGGAGGCTTCTCCCTATAGGACTCCCATCTGCCTGGGTCCTGGAGCACCTTGCTAGACAAGAGCCCACCGCTGATAGCTACTGACAGAGTGACAGAGCTCAAGCCACTGGGGGCCAACAGGTCTAACAGATTGAGAAATGACAAGCGTGAGCTATTAAAAACTGCTACGACCGGGCCGGGGAGATGGCTCAGTAGAATAAACGCTTGGCTGGCAAGTGCAAGGACATGAGTTCAATCCCCGGTTCCAAAAAAAAACCAAAAAACTGCTATGACTCAGGGTCCTCAGTGTCACTGACTCAACATGAGGTGGCCGTCACCCACCATAAATCTGAGAACATCCATCCAATGTGGTCAGAAAAATCAGCTTCACATTTGGGGGAACTTCAAATGTATATTCTTTATTATCTTCTGTTATTGTGTTAAAATACATAGAACAAAAAAAGTTGCTATTGTAACCTTCAATTTTTAATTTTTTTTTGTTTGTTTAAATTTTAACCCTTGCCTTTTCCCCAGGGAATAATTCAAAAACTTTGATATTCAAAAGCTTATGAGAATTAATCCTTCAGTTATAACTGGCCTAAAGGCCTTTTATCCAAGCAAGAATCAAAAGCATCCCTCCCTAATTTAACTTTCCTCCTCCCAAGCTCATTTTATTAGAATCATAGACCATTAAATTTAATGATTCTGAGCAAATTAATTTGGAATGAAGTTCAAAAGCATAAGAGGGGTGAACTTTTTTTGAAGGGAATAGGGATCCTACTTGTCTGTGACTTTGAGTGAAGATTAAAGCAAAGTTAAACCCAAGTAGGTTCTATCAACCCTACGTTCTTCTCCACAGGGAATTTCACATGTGTATAAGGACGGGGCTTGGAGCTGGTGATGTTCTGCTGAACAAGGAAGCCCCAGCTCTTAGCTGGTTCATGAAGGCCTGCCCAGCTGAAGGTAAAGCCCAGTAACATCCGGAATGTGCTGCTGGCCATAGAAGACTGACCTTTATCACAAATGCAGAAAAATAACTGGGATATGGGGACAGAAAAACAGCTGTCACAGACTCATTTTAAATGCACATCCAAGAATTTTCCAGAATCCACTGTAAACTGTTGGGGCTTACTGTGCTTTCATTTAAATGTGGTGTTTCCACAAAGGAGAATTTCAAAGATACCCAGGAAGGGTGGAAATGAGACTCCAAATTTAACATCTATAGATAAACACACTCTGCCCTGGGGGTAGAAGGCTCTGTGACCTGTGGCACAGTGCCACACACTGAGAGATATGGGCACCAGCTCAGAATCCAGCACATGGAATATATGGTGCCAGACAGGGGCTGAGGCAGGGCCCAAGTCCTCTTCCTCCACCAGATGCTACTTCTCCTCGCCTGTGCCTCAGAAGTAACAGCACCCATTACCTAGTGAGCAGTCTTGTCCAGGGCTTGGGGTACTCACTACGAACCAATATTTCTGACCATTGCTACGAAAAATATCAAAGTAAGTAAAAAGAAAAAAAATGAGTGACTACTAGAGAATGAACACATACTTCTCTGAGGGTCTTGGGATAATTTCTTAGCAAAAGCAGTAAAAAGTCATTGAAAACTTGCTTCAGGTTTGGATTAATAGGTATGGTAGTACACAGCTATAATCTCAGGTACTTAGGACAGTAACGCAGGAGGATTGGAAATTCAAAGCCAGCCTGGGCAATTTAGCAAGATCCTGTCTCAAAATTAAAAAGTAAATACAAAACAAAAGGTCTGAGGATCTAGATCAGTGGCAGGGCACTGACTTATCCCCAGTAAGGGGTGGATTTTACTGAAAACCTCAGGAGAAAAAAATAATGAACACAGTTTAGCTTGAACATCTCTTATAAGGCAAATTAAAGTATCCTCAAACTATTTTTTCTCAAAATGTAGGAAAAGCCTGATACACAAAAGTTGAACAGCTTCATAAAACTGTGTTTTTCATGGGGAATTGGGTTATTTCATATTTTTAATTTTCACAAATCAGCTCCAAAAACAAAACAAATCAGCTCCAAAACTGAAAGAACCTGGGAGGAAAACTAATCAGTAATTCTAATTCCAAAACCAAGAGGAAATAAATGTCAAAGATAAGCTGCAGAAATAGAGAAATAGCCAAAAGAACTTCTAAAATGTTTCTTTTTTTTTTCAGCTGGATTGAATATATTTCAGTTGGCTCTCAAAATAATTCGAAAGCATTAAAACAGTCAGGGGTGGTGGTACATGCCCATAATCCCAGCACTCGGCAAACTGAGGCAGGAGAATTGCCATGGATTCCAGGCCAGCCTGGGGGAGATAGCTCAGTAGAATAAGCACTTCCCCGGCAAGCACAAGGGCCTGAGTTCAATCCCCGGTTCCACCAAAAAAAAAAAAAAAAAAATCCATCAATCGATCAGAATAAAATGCAAAAAATCTTGAAAGAAGGCTACCTCCATAGTTCTAATCCCAAAAGATACCTGAAAGCAGGCGCAGGGGCTGGGTGTTCAATCCCCGGGCCTACCATGCCAGCCCGCCCTGGGGCATGCCAGGCAATTAAAACTGGGCATGGTGGCGCACGCCTGTAATCCCAGCTCTTGGGAGGCTGTAAACAGGCAGATCACTACAAATCCAATCTAGTAGTGAGACCCTGAACACTGTGCCTGAGCTGCTATCAAACCTCCCTGCCTGCACCCTACAGCTGCAGGCTCTCATCCCTCTAACCTACCTTAGAATGCTTTCACCCCAGTAATGGTGCTCCTTCCTGAACATCCAAGTGTTCCATCCCAGTAATACTACTTCCAAGGACATCGCCAGCCAACTGACACTTAAACAGTCTTACCACTTCCTGTTTCTTCCATTTCTTCCACATGGAAGACCTGCTGCTGGGAAAACACGGGCAACTGGAAAGATCTGGAGCCCTCGGTAGTCTCGTGGCGTGGAGAGAGGGCATGGGACACATCGTATGAGTCAGTATCTCCCCTTTTTGAAATCTTGAAGGGCAAAGATGGGGTTGAGGCATCCTCTAGGCCGAGATGAGTGGTCATCTGGTCATAATCTTCGACTTCTCCTTCATAATTTGCTCCACTGTTGGGTCCAAGGTTCACCTCCGCCTGAACCACACCTTTGGCAGCAGCTGGACTCCCAATCTCAAACACCCACATGCCCTGACGCCCAGAGTTGCTGTTCCTAAAGGAAAGGACGGTGTCTTGAAAATAGATCTGTAGCCCTCTAGCAACCGCATTCACCACCAGTAGCTCTCGGGATCCCTGTGGACCTGAAACTTGTGCCTGGATCACCTGTCCACCCACAGCAGGGACTAGTGCAGGAAGGTAGTGGCTGTCTCACCTGGCTGTCACAGAGTTCACAGTCCAGGGCTAGTTCATATGCTGAGTCTGACTGCACACAACTCTATGATAGGGTCCCCCTCAGCCATTCCTGAGGAGGGTTCCAGGACACCCTCAGGACCTAGGTTAGGTACTCTGTCTTATAAGCTTATTTATGCGTCAGACTTTCATTCTTTCCACTACTCCCTTTCCGTTCTGTGTAACAGAAAATACACAGGTAGTCTTTTTTGCTGACCTAAGAGCTCCCCAAACCCTTGGAATTTCCAAGGTGAAATGTAGTTTTGCACGCTAAAAAGCTGAGTAGCATGGGGAGGGAGCTTCCTGGCCTCAGACTGGGGGCTGTTGGCCAGAGCAACCTGGCCAGATGTTGGCAGGTTCAGCCATTCAGAGGCTGCGTCCTACAGATGATGTCCTAACTCTGCATAGTTACTTACCTCCAGGGAGGTAAGAGCAGCTGGAGAACCAATCACCAGTGGCCAGTGACTTAACCAAATGCACAACTTAACGAAAGTCCCAAAAAGAACCTAAGTGGTAGCACTGGGGACACGTACACTGGTCTTTTCCCTTTGGCTGGCCCAGAGATGTGTTCTTTTTAATACTCTAGTGAGGGTAAGGTGATTTCTGGGTTTTGAGAGCCTTTCAAGCAAATGAGCTGGGGACAGCCTCATGGGGCAGGGCCTGTCTGTACCTGTGTGGTCTACCTAACTCTGCATAGTTACTGCCAGAATCAAACTGAATATAGGGCACTCAGATGGCACCCAGAAAACTGGGTAAGTGGCTGGTGTGAGGGAAGAGTCTGTCTGCACACACTTGGTGTCAGGAGAGCTGAGAATGAAAAAATGGAGGTGTGGGTTAAGGAAAAGCCTCAACCCCATCGTATGAGGAGCTTAATGTCCTCAGTTTTAAAGTCCTTTCTCTGTTCAAAGGGTGTGGTGAAAAGCAAATGAGTTACAAAATCTAACAGCATTTTATAATTGTAAAACACAACAGAATGACCCTACGCTACACTTCCTCACCACTTTTAATGCTGTTTTTCTTGGTGCTGGGAATCAAACCCAGGGCGGCACCCTTGCTGACAAACACTCTACCACTGAGCTTAATCCAACCTTTCATTTTTAATATTCTTATGCATCAGTGAAAAGAAGGTAAGCAGTCAAAGACGATCACACAATGAAGTATGAGAAATTTTCTAAACCTGTGAGGGTTGTTTGTTTGTTGAGACAGGGTCTCACTAGGCAGTTCATATTGGCCTTTAACTCATTTTGTAGCCCAGGCTGGTATTGAACTCACAATGATCCTCCAGCCTTAGCCTCCCAAGTGCTGGTATTACACGTATACACCACCATGCCTGGCTTAGTAGCCTCAATTCAATCAACAGAAGAATTTTTCCACCACAAAAATTAAGACAAGTGGTAGGAATCAGGGCTCCTACCATGATAAAACCAGATGTTAAGGATTTGCGAGCATACCACTAAGTAACAGCAGAGACACTGTAGGCTAGATTTGACAATAGGAAACTGGAGGGAGGGGACATTCTTTGTTTCTTAAAGACTAACAGGAAAGAAAGGATTTTAATTTAAAAAAAGAATCAGTCTTAAAAAAAAAGACTCAGTCTGGGCTCTGGGTTGACAAATCTGAACACAGCCTGAGAACGCTGTTCACTGGGCAATGCTCAGTGTTGTAAGATGCCCCCCTTACTCACTGTAGACAAAAAATCACTTTGCTAGCCTCTGGTTCCTGGCAAGGAGACAAACTTCAGTGATCTCTACTCATGTCTTCCTATTTCATAGATGTGATGGTAAAAATTGTTCTAAATGAAGATGATACCTAAAAAGCAGGATACCTGTTCATTCTGAGTTCACTCATCACAGTATTTCATATTATGAAAGCTAGAGCTGCTGCTCAGTGGTAGAGGGCTTGCCTAGCAGGCACAGGGCCTGGGTTCCATGTCCAGCACCGTAAACAAAACCCCTAAATATCAGGAAGCTGAAGCAGGAGGATCACCAGGAGTTTATGGCCAGACTGGGTTCTAGAGTTCAAGGCCTGAACTACATAGCAAGACCCTGTCCCCCCACCAAAAAAAAAAAAAATCAAAGAAAGCTAACTAAATATCAAATTTAAATCCACAGGATAATTCTTAGGTAATGACTTATAATGCCTAAGACACTTTACTTAGTTAAATAATAAAACAATACTATCAGAGGAGAATCTACTGAGGCATAATAAAAGCATACCTGGTCAAGTTTTCAATTGACTTGCTATCATTAGCAAATACATCATACTCTCCATCACTCTTCCAGAACAATCCCACTAAACCTTGGCTGAAAGCAACCATAGCAGGCACTTGGCTCTTCTCTTTCTTGGAGAAGGTTGTGTAGAACTGCAGACCGCCTTGGGGGTACAGGAAAATGGCATAGGTGCTGGCATTTGAGGAGGCCAGAACTGCCTGGAACGTGTTTCTCTAAGGAGATGAAGGAAAATCTAGTTACCCAGTGACACACACATGGACCTCAAAATGCGCTGTCCACCAGGCTATGCATAAAAAAGTACTGTTCATGGCAGCATCTTCATCCTATTCTGAAAGGATCAAATATTCCAGTCTACTTCTGCTACACTATCTCTAAGACTGTGTCACCATCTGATCTCCTGAATATTTAATGAATATACAAGATATGATCAAAAAAATGGACACTTTTTTTAGAATTATTACAATAAAAGACACATTGCCAATAATCCCCCTCTAAATGCATCCTCCCCCCACTTCAAACATGGTCATCCCATCATTCTTCTGCTTTCTGAAGCAGTTCTAGAAGTCCTCTTTTGTGAGTGTCTTTAGTTGTGCCACTGTGGCTGCCTCACTTAACTTTAGGGGACAGCCAGAAGCAGCGCAGTGCCGGATGTGTAGGTAAGGATGCTCCAGGACGTCTCCATGAGCCTGCCTTTCTGTGTGGGGCGGCACTTGGCAGCAGCACTAGCTGCATTTCGGGTCACCCTTCCTATGATAGAAGACTTCCAGAACTGCTTCAGAAAGTGGCAGGAGGGGCTGGTGAGATGGCTCAGTGGTCTAAAGCACCTATTTAGAACAAGCTTAGCAAAGCACAGGGACCGCTGTTCAATCCCCCAGCACCACAAGCCAGCCAGCC
>NW_004524703.1:5593433-5594987 GCF_000260255.1 Octodon degus
TTTGGCCCAGCATTTGTCATGGACAAGATGCCCGGGCCTGTGTGCTTCAGGATGAAGTTCTCATCATCGAATTTCTCCCCGTAGATGGACTTGCCGCCAGTGCCATTGTGGCACATGAAGTCACCACCCTGGCACATAAATCCTGGAATAATTCTGTGAAAGCAGGAACCCTTATAACCAAATCCTTTCTCTCCAGTGCTCAGAGCACGAAAGTTTTCTGTCATCTTTGGAACTTTGCCTGCAAACAGCTCGAAAGAGACGCGGCCCAAGGGCTTGCCGTCGGTAGCGATATCGAAGAACACAGTGGGGTTAACCATGGTTGGCAACAAATGACTAAGAGGAAGGATAGAGGCGTCTGCAAAGCCGAAGCTAGCCTTCTGCTATTTGCCACTTGAAGGACCAACACTCAGGGGCTGCTGTCCACCAAACCTATTTTTAAGTACTTTATTTTGCAGTGCCGGAGATCAAACTCAGGATCGAGTTTACCAGTCAGGTGCTTATGCCGCTGAGCGATGTCCTCAACCCACCAGTTCTATTTCTGTCCTATAGGAATCTTCTCAGGAACTGGCTTTGTTTATATCTGACCATCACTGAAGCACAAGGTTTATACACGCTTGCAGAGAAGCTTCTGGAAATTGCATGTCTGCAGTGACCAGCCTAGTCTATTTTGCTTTAGATTTCCCTTCCTGATCAGTAACAGAGGTGCCTACAGTAGGAGAGCAGAGAATAAAGTCAGCGCATTACACCATGTGTACTCATGCCTGGGCAGTGCTTACCTGGCCTTCCTGGGCCGGGTTCCTGCTGGGCCCTTGGTAGGGGGCCACGGATTCCCAGGTGACCACCACCACACTGATGGGCTGGAAAGAGACCTCCGGGAAGCCCCTCTGGACATATTCTGCTGCCAGCTGAGTGGCAGAGAAGGACAGGTCTTCTCGATAATACACCTTTCCAAGCCCGTCAGTTGTGTCCAAATCTGCCAGGAAAGGTGCCACAGCGCCGAAGGTGGGTGGGAAGAGCCCAGGATGAGATTCTTTGGCAGGCGGTTTGCTCATGGCAATGATGCCATTTGTAGTGACCTGTACAAAACCAAGTGTGGTTAAAGAGAGTGCAGAAAGCACTTTTTCCTCCATGGGGTGAGCTGAGCTGTCACAGGGGGCCACACCACCAGCCATGACTCTGCCACATGCCAAGTGTCTTGACTGCAAGTCTCAAGTTTCCTGCTGTGTGTCCTCCCATCCTCACATGAAATGGTGGGCACGTGTGCTTTGACGCCACACATGGCCAAACGTGCAGCAAGCACTGCTCACACCTTTCTGAGTCACCCCCAGCTGGAGCAGTCATGCTCACAGGACTCATTAGGTATGTGAGGGACACCCACGAGTAGGACCAGGACTGTGGATCTAGAAGGTGAAGGGAGACACACACAGACAATGACACAATACCGTGTCCAGGGGCTGGAAAGATGGCTCAGTGGTCTAAAGCACCTACTTAGAACAAGCTTAGCAAAGCACAGGGACCGCGGTTCAATCCCCCAGCACCACATGCCAGCCAGCC
>NW_004524703.1:5595637-5603479 GCF_000260255.1 Octodon degus
TCTCTCTCTCTCTCTCTCTCTCTCTCTCTCTCTCTCTCTCTCTCAAATAAATAAAAATAAAAAAAAATAAAATAAAATAAAATAAACACAAAGAACCCAGTTTTGAAGTTGGTCATCATTAGCACATGTACAGATTTACTGAGATCATTTCTACCTTTTCAAAGGGGCATCGTCAATTTTTTTATTCATCTAAAACTCACACTGTATGGAAAACAGGAAAAGGCCCCTGAAGCAACAGGGAAAACAGCCTCTTGGTTTGCTTGTTTGAACCCAGGACCTTGTGTTTGCCAGGCACGCGCTTATGCTGCAGAGCTATCTCCCCAAACCCAAACAGTCCCTTGGTCATGTAGGTCACCTGAGCCTGCTGCCATGAAGTAAGGTTTAATACCTCCTATTTCTTTTTAGGGAACACTCCACCAATGTCATGGAATCCCACTCCAGCCCCCCCCCTTTTTTTAAACTTAAGAATCCATAATCTTAGCGGTCTTTGTGGCACATCTCTGAAATAGTGGTACATGCCAGCATTCAGGAGGTTGGGGCAGGAGGGTTGCTTTGTGTTCAAGGCCAGCCTCATCCACATAGTAAGTACAAGGCCAGCCTGAGCTACACAGCAAGACCCTAGCCCAAAATAATAATTAAAAAAAAAAAGAATCTGTAAATTTGACTGTGTACAGTGCCACATGCCTATACCTTCAGCTGCTTGAGACAGCTACTTGAAGATCATAAATTGTGACCCCTAGGGAACATAAAGCCTTATCTTAAAAAAAAAAAAAATTGTAATTGTTTAAATTCTCTAATTGTATGGTAAGGATTTTTCAAGCAGCTCCTTATAATGCTCTTTTAAGAAGCTATAGAGGGGCTGGGGAGATGGCTCCATGGAATAAGTGCTTCCCTGGCAAGCGCAAGGGCCTGAGTTCAATCCCTGGTTCCGTAAAAAAAAAAAAAAAAAAAAAGGCAGCTAGATTGGAGACATCTTATAGAGCTACTCAGGAGCTGCACAGGGACATAAAGATGCCCACCAACTTGGTCCCCCCACCCCCCATCCCACTTTATAGTTCCAGGGGCAAAAGAGAAGCACTGGAGGATTAAAACACAATTGTTCAGAGCCCATTTGGAGCTGGGCGTGACTTAAACTCACTATGCAGCCCAGACTGGCTCCGAATTTATAGCAATCTACCTGCCTCAGCCTCCCAAGTACTGGGATTATAGGCCAAATCCCTTTTTTTTTTTTTTGAAAACTTTATGAGCTTCTTAACTTCTGTGGCATATTTTCCAGAATCAGCTGGTCAGTGAGATTTATCTACAATCCACTGCCAGCCGGCAAAGAAAGCAGTGTGGCAAGGTGCAGTTTCCCTAGCACACACATCCATCCCAGCCAGCTTCGGGTGGAGCATGGGATCCGGCTCTGGCTCTGGCTCTGGCTCTGGCTCCTGCTGCCAGAAGCTGCCAGAAACCAGCTGCTGTGGAAAGCAATCACACAGGGAGGCCATGCAGGAAGCCACATGCAGACAACTCAGATTCAAAAAGCTGTTTCCCAGAGAAATGTAAATCAGTTCAACAATTTTGGAAACACTGCCAGTATGTTTTACTAACTGGAATCTGGGCACAAGAATGTTTCCAGCTTCTCCCAAAACTCATCTTAGAAATTGGGTTTTATGCAAGCACTGTGAAACAGTGCAAATGGGATGGATAAAGGTCATGGAACCCTCATTCGTATTATTACTGGAAATTATTTTTCAGCTAGTTGACTGAGACTCCAACTCAGTCATCTGCGAGACTGAAGAAGAAGGACCTCCCAGAGAAATGCCATGTGCAGAAGGACCAGGAGTTTGGCTGGACTTTTTCCCGTTATTCGGGACCGAACCCTTGACTGGAGTGTGAACATTACAGTGTGGCCTCATCCATTTATTCACCAGATCTGGCACTGTGCAACTTCTGGCTCTTCCCAAAGACTAAATGATCATAAAAAGTAATTTAGTTTTGAAGTTGTTTAGGACATCCAGGCAGCCAGAACAGGACAAGTGTTCACCGCATTTTCCACCACAGTTTGTTCGGGGCTGTGAGGGTCCACAAGGAAGACCTGTGCACCTGGGCGGTCCTGGACGTGGTGCTGGGGACGAGCTCAGGCGGGAAGGTCAGAAGGACCCAGGACCGTGTAACTGCAGTTTTTCCCACTGGAGGGTAACCTGGGTTATGTGGGAAATAAGAACCTACATTGTCAGTCTGACGGCAGACCTCAGTGTTCAGAAAACACAGGAGGCAGAGGAACACGTGAAATTGTCACAGGCAGCCAAATTAGATAGAAAACTTATAGGCAGTCAGACAGGGCCAGGCCCTCGAAGGAGACAGCACAGAAGATGAGATGCCTTACAACTGTGGGAGGGGCAGACGCTCCCGCTGTGAACCAGACCTAAAGACCTAAAGGCCAAACAAATGCTAAAAGAGTAGTACCTGAGATTGATATTCTAAATAGGTATGATCACTTGGAAAGACCCAAGTGAGTCACTAGCCCAACCCCAACAGGAAGAAACCCTGTCTGTATTCATGCCTGCTTACTCTGTGACTTGCTTCCCCATTTGGTCCTGGGCATAATCAGCTTTACCTGAGCAATGGTGCTTGAAATCCCTTTGGTTGACCATAGTTTTGTCCCAACCCACATCCAACTAAGCAAGTTCCCATTCTCTCCACCTTAGTCCTGCGTAGTTTTACACTATAAAAGTCCCTGGAAGAGACAGCTTCCCGGGGAACAACCCGTTGTGGGAGGCCCTCCTGTCCCTCTCTTGGACAGGAGCTTTCTTTCTCTCAATAAATATATTCTGCTCACAGCCTCCGTTTGTTCCTAAAATTCATTCTTTGGTTTTAGAGAACACGAACTCGTGCAGGTCAGGTCGAGAGATCATTCTTCCCTATGTCATTTGGAGGTTCCCTGTATCATTTGGAGGTCACCCACTAAGATCAGTTTTTCTCCCTGTATCAAAATGATGTCACAGGGGCCGGGGAGATGGCTCAGTAGAATAAGTGCTTGCCTGGCAAGCACAAGGGTCTGTGTTCAATCCCGGGTTCCGAAAAAAAAAAAAAAAAAATGATGCCACAGGGATGTGATCTGCAAAGTGCACAGCACAGGACACCTAAAGAGCAACTACCAAGCTTAATAATTAAACTGCAAAGAGAGGGGCTGGGGAGATAGCTCAGTAGAATAAGCCTTTGCCCGGCAAGTGCAGGGTCCTGAGTTCAATCCCCAGTACTGCAAAATAAATAAATAGCAAAGAGAAAAAAACAGCCAGGGAACCTGTACATTTAAAAAGTCCTTTAAAGATACAAATTAAAAAAAAATAAATAATAAAAAGTAAAAAAAAAAAACCGCTGGGTGTGTATGTGGTTCCCTGGTGGGGGCACTTGCCTGGGGTTACGTCCCCAGTACTCCACCCTCACATAGACTTAAAAAGAGATGTATTTGTCAAGTGCAATTGTGAGCTCTGCCTGGACCCTGACTTTAACCAATCAACTGAAAAGCAAAATAAAATTTTATGAAACTATTTTATATTCAGGAATTACTACTTTTAGACAGGATCATACTTTTGCTATTTTCTAAAGAATTTGAGATACATTCTTAAGTATCTTATAATGGCATAAAATCTCTGGAGTTTCCTTTAAAATAATAAGTTTGCTGGGCAAGATGGCATAAACCTGTAACCCCAGCACTCACTCCAGAGGCTCATGCATGATTGTCTCAGAATTCAAGGTCAGTCTCAGCAAGTGAGTTCAAGGTCAGCCTGAACTCCCAAGCAAGACGATCTCATAAAAAAAATAATTAATACAGCTGTAGCAAGGGAAAGGATATTATAAAATGGTGCAGCTATAAATTAAACAAGACTAGTTGAAAACTGATACTTGTTAGAGTCCAGTATAGGGTGCATAAAGTTTATTACCTCTATTTTAGAATAATGCTTGAAATTTTCTAATAAGTTTGACTTTTTTAGGGGGTGGTGTTTTTGAGACCGGGTCTCACTGTGCACTTCAGCCTGGCCTTGAACTCACTTTGTAGCCCAGGCTGGCCTCTAACTCTGAGATCCTCCAGCCACACCCACATGCCCCACCAAGTTTGACTTTTTAAAATAGATAATGAATAAACATGATGACCTAACTTATTAGCAAAGAAGTACAGGGGCTTTAATAGGTCGGCCAACCCCAATGCTCTCAGCAATAGGTTTGTGGTTTACTGACTTTGATTTTATTGCTTTTCCAATTTCACTGAGATATAGTGAACAAATGAAACCACCAATTTCAGTGGACCAGTGATGATTTGATATACGCCATACAGTGTGAAATGATTATCACAATCAAGTTCACAGAGACATACGGAACAGAACGTACAGCCCGCACACAGACACAGAGGCCATGGAGACAGACTCCTGAGCCCAGAAATAAACCTGTAAGTTGTAGAGCCAGCAGGGATGCACGAAGGGACAGGTGAGGAAATCTCTTCAACAGCCACAGGGAAGAGTGGATATTGCCCCACAAAAGCCAGCAACCACAAAAACTAACTCAAAGTGGATGACTTAAATGTAAGACCTGAAACAGTAAGTCTCAGAAAAAAACAAGGAGCAAGCTCCTGATGGTGCTGAGGTGGGGGGAGGGGTGACCTCAAAAGTACAACAGATGCCAATAAGTGAGGGCCCCACAGCTGCTGGTATTCCTTCCCTCTAGCTCTCTCCCAAGGACTCTGGGGTATTATTGGGCGGCCAGTGAATGCAGGCGCTGGTAAAGGCACACTTAGCCATGAAAGGTGATGAGAAGTTGTCCACAGTGCCCCGAGTCCAGAGAACCCCTCTCTCAAGCAAAGTAACTGCACTGCCTCACTAGGTAACAACCATACATGCTGGTTAAAAACTTACATGGATATAGCTCAGCAGTGCAGCCAGCACCTGCCTGGCAAGGGAGAGGTCCTGAGAGTTCAATTTCAGATACAAAAAAAAAAAAAAAAACCCTCTTACATGGATTGTACACGTACCAAGTCCCCACAATGAATGTAATTATTATGTACTGCAAACACATACTATTCGTTTCTTAATTACGCAGATTATGGTACCAGAGTGTAGTTTGGTTGGAATGTTGGGAAGTAGAAAGCAGGAGTAGAAATTTATGTGTTAGGAAAAGAAAATGTTTACATTGCTTACAGCTCTCCAGACTCACCGTGGTGTTCTGCCAACTCAACCCTGCAGGCTTGTTTGCATCCCTGTACTCTCCCCTAGGAAACCCTTTCTCAGCTGTGTCCTTGCCAAAGTCTCTTTCCCACAGCGGTAGGGGGTGGGGTGGGGGCTGCGGTTACCCCACCACTGAGCGGAGGTCGCAGCCCTTGCATTCTTCACCTTGAGATGGGGTCTCGCTAAGTGGCCCAGGAGGGATTTGAACTTGTAATCCAGCCTCATTACAAGTGTGTGCACAGCCTTCAGAGCCTTCCTGACCTCCAAGTGATAGGTTATGGCCCCAGTAAAAATTGCTGAATTATGGTGGTCATCTAATATGGCTGAAGCCCTTAAAACAACAGCTCATTTTTCTTCCCAGAGACCATCTCCCCCTTCTTCTCCAACTCAGCCCAGGATGGTTTCCTTTCACCTTTCCCGCCACCTCAGGGAGGTCCCAATCAGCTCCTCAGGTATATCTAAACTTCCCCCTCAAGCCCCACCCCTGGCAAAGGCCATAAAAGCCTCAGCCTCCTTTTGTTCCAATCCGGAGAATTCCTTATCTTCCCAAATTCGGCCTCTCAAGTGCTGGGAATACAGGCAGGCACCACCACACTCATTTGTTTTAAGCTAACTCAAAGTAACCAACACTCTCAGTGACTTTGTATTAAAGAGTAAAAATGAATGAATGAAAATCACGTCCAGCATACTGACAAGTGTAGACACTGCCTGGACATTTTGCTTCCAATTTCAGTTCACACTGGGAGGAAGTTCCATCAGCCAGTCGGGTTTCTAGCAGGCCCCTTCAGTCCACCCACTCACTTCAAAGCACAAAGCAAACAGAAATAGCTTTTTATCAGCTGCCCTGGGGCAGAACATGTCCATTATATCACAAAGACCTAGAGTGAAGAAAATTCCCCAGGCAGCACAGGGTTAAAAGCTGATCTACTTAGGTGCCATTGTTTCAGCCCAACAGACAAGGAGGGGATGGACAGACCAACTACCTAACAATGGAAGGGTGTTGCCCATTTTAAAGTACTTCCTGTCTCATTTCCCACTTAACTGAGTCACCGCAGAAAATTTAAATGCCTATGCTCAATACATCCAAGAGATTAGATTGCTTATATTCAGATGCACACAGAAAGTCAAAGGACAGCCATCCTGTTGGCTTAAATGAGCCCCTGAGCCAGCCGTCCTCAGGGCATAAGGCAGCCTCCAAAGTCTGGGAAAGCCCACTCCAAACCCATTCGGGTTAGGGAATGCTGAGGGCAAGCACAAATGAGTTAACTCAGTGGTTTCAGAAATGCAAAAACAGTGCTGAGAAGACATTGGACTTGGAGGAAAGCAAACCCCTTGGGTGGGAGGCAGTGGGAACTAAAGACAAAACAGTTTAGAATAAAGAATGAAAAAAGCAACAAAGACAGAGAGTACTGCCAGGTCTGAGGTCCTTTATAATGGCTGTTTGCATTTTTAAGTTTAATTGAACAGGCATTCAATAAACCATCCTTTTCACACAGATGCAAGACTAGGAAAGAGAGATGTTTAGTTGATTTTAATGTTCACGCAGTGATAAAAACAAGAACCAAACCTGTAGTTGTGAAAGTTCATCACCAGCCCTTTCTGTTTTATGTGCCTGCTCCGTTTAGAGAAAGTAAGGACAAGAGTAAGGCTGAAGCAGGAGGGGAGTCTTCAGCGCAAGGACTGGGCAGCTGGAAAAAGCCAGAGAAAAGGGCCTGAGGAGAGGAAAAGTTGGAAATCAAGGCCAGGAAATAACCAAACCTAGGACATAGCCAAGGTGGAGGTTGGTTAATTTCCAACCCGATGCCTCATCTCTTCACACAGTGCTTTACAGCTTTCAAAGCGTTTTGAGGGGCTGGATGGACAGCTCAGTAAAATAAGCGCTTGCCTGGCAAGCACAAGGGACTGAGTTGAATCCCCGGTTCTGCAAAAAAAAAAAAAAAAAAAGCGTTTTTATCCAATCATTTCATCACAGCATGTCAAGTGGGCAGTAATAGCTCATTTGTTCTTGGTTTCAAGGGGGAGAAATGAGTTTTAGTGCATGGATCTCACTTGCCTAAAAGGTGACAAGAACAGAATGCTAAGTGATTTGCAAAGCTCTGGCTTGAATCAGACACTGAAACAGGACTATTACCAAATAAAGATGTGGGATAGCCTAAAGGTTGTGGGGTGAGTCCCGGGCTTCAACTTCATCCAGTTAATGTCTATGCAGAAATATTGGGTCAATCATCTACCTCTTTTGCAGGAAGCACGACCTTCCTATTTAAAAACAGCTGGCATCCTTATCTTTCAGCAAGTAGTCACAGTGCTGCCCTTGAGGATCCCGCCAGGAAAGGTCCGGGAAGGACCTGGTCCTATCCCTCAGTCTCTGGGGAAGGAAGGCAGTGGCAGTGCCTCCTTAGGAATCTGCGTTCTTACATCAGGACATTAGGACCTGACCTGTGGCAAGGGGAGCCTCATATTGCCCTGATTCCTTATTTGAAAATCAGAAATAATGGGGAAAGAGTTAAACACTTCATGCTTTCAGTTGCTGGCCTTCCAGGCGCCCTGAAAGTCACAGTGGATGAGGAAGACCTGTGCTTTACCAAATATGCCAGCTAATAAATGCAGAAAGTGACAAAAAAAAGCAAACAGTGACAAA
>NW_004524703.1:5604786-5618438 GCF_000260255.1 Octodon degus
TCAAAGGTGTTCCTCAGCTCCGGGGCTACCTGCGATCCGTTTTTGCTCTGACAAATGGAATTTATCCTCATAAATTAGTTCTAAATTTCTTACTAAGAACCTAATTAAATACCTGATACATTTAAAAAAAAAAAAGAATTTGAATTATCTCAAAAGACAGTGTAAAGACAGGATATGGTGGTGCACATATGTAATCCCATCATCATTCAGGAGGCTGAGGCAGGAGGATCCTTTTGAGTTTGTGGCCAACCAAGGTTACATAGTGAATTCAAGGCCAGCGTGCACACACTAGAGACCTGTCTCAATGAATTAATTAATTAAGACAGTATAGAAAAGGCCAAAGAAGGGCCGGAGAGATGGCTCAGTGGAATAAGCACTTCCCTGGCAAGCGCAAGGGCCTGAGTTCAATCCCCGGTTCTACAAAAAAAAAAAAAAGCCAAAGAGTACAAAAGAAGATGTTCAACATCATTAACCATCAGAAAAATGCAAATCAAAAGCATGAGGTACCATATCACTAAATGGCTATAAATCAAAATATCAGAAATAGAGCTGGTTGTGTGGGATAGCCCTATAATCCAGCGCTCAGGAGGCCTAGGCAGGAAGATCACAAATTCAAGATCAGCTCAACTACATGGAAAGACCCTGTCTTCAAGGAAAACAAAGGGAAGTAGCTCAGTGGTCTAAAGCGCCTGCTTAGGCAAGCTTAGGCAAAGCACAGGGACTGCGGTTGGATGCCCTGGCACCACATGCTGGCCAGCCCCGCCCCCAGGGTGGGCTGAGCTGGCAACAAAAAAAAAGTCAGAAATAACAAGGTTTGATGAGGCAGTGGAGGAACTGGAACCCCCAAATACTGTTGGAGGACTGTGATGGTGCTGTCTTGGGAAAAGTTTGAAAATTCCTCAGAGCTGTTAAAACAGCTGTCCAGTGGCCCCCACATTACAACTTCTAGTAGGTATTCTCAAATACTGAAGTGCTCAAGGCAGTAGCCACACAAAGACTTACATATGAATGTTCAGCGTTATTCAAAGCCAAAAAAGAGAAACCAATTGGATGCCCATTAAGCTATGAATGAACAAATAAAATATAGGAGAGCCACACAAAGGATTTTTATTAGACCATGAAAGAATGAGCTCTGATATATGCAATAGCCTGGCTGTCCCTTAAAACATTATGGTAGGTCACAAAGGACCACACATTCCAATATATTTGAACTGTCCAGAACAGGCAAATCCATAGACAGAATGACTAGTGGTTGTCAGGGGCTAGAAGAGGAAGAAATGAAGAGACTTCTTGATATAGGATTTGCTTGGGGTTGATAAAAATGCTGTATTCTAGAATTAGATAATGGCAATGGTTATACCACTCTGAACAAAGACTGAATCTGCCAGGCACAGTGGTGTACACCTAACCCCAGCACTCAGGAGGCTGAGGCAGAAGACAGCTAGTTCAAGATCAGCCTAAGCCACAAAGTGAGTTCCAAGCCAGCCTGAACCTCACAGTAAAACCCTGTCTCAAAAAGACAAAAAAGTAGAGCTCCAAATAGCTCAGTGGATTAAAGTGCCTGAAAGCAGGCTCACGGGCAGGGGCAGGGGCTTCAATCCCCGGGGCCTGCTGTGCTGAGTGAGGCAGGAGGATTGGTACAAGTCCTGGGTTACAGTGAGCCCAAGCCCAGCCTGAACTGCAAAGGAGACCCAGTCTCAAAAATACTCAACAGGGGCCGGGAAGATGGCTCAGTAGAAAAAGTGCTTCCCTGGCAAATGCAAGGGGCCTGAGTTCAATCCCTGGTTCCACAAGAAAAAAAAAAAAATGTCAAAAATACTCAACAAATGTTTAAAATTAAAAACAGGGTCAGGGAGATGGCTCAGTGGAATAAGCACTTCTCTGGCAAGTGCAAGGGCCCAAGTTCAATACCCGGTTCTACAAAAAATTAAATTAAAAACAATAATAAAAAAATTGGTGATGAGATATCATAAAGGTAGTTTATTTTGGATATTTCATTCAGTAAAGGGAAACTGGTAAAACAATAGAGAAAATTTCCAGTCCCCATTGGAAACCAATATGGAAAATGTTAATAGTTGTTAACATGATTGTAATTGGAAATGTATCTAGGAGTGCCATTATACAACTTTCTCCTTCATGTGTGTGCTTGAAAATATTTATAATGTTTGAAAAATAAAAGAAAAACCAGGGATATAGCTCAGTGGCACAGCACCTGCTTGGCAAGCACAAGGCCCTGAGTTCCATTCCCAGTGCCAGAAAACAAAAAAAGAAGAAAAAATTTACCCAAGGACAAAGCAGTACAAAAGCTAGTTATGCTCTGAGAAACAAGTTTCTTCATAAGCCATGCAGTAGTGACCACAAACAGTCAGACTGGGTCTTCTGTCACTCCCCACTGTGGCCGGAACACACCCAGGCTGAGCAGTCTGCGAGGAGCAGGAGCTGGTGAGACACTGGGAGCCGGGTGCAGCAGGGCATGCCTGGAACCCCAGCTCCAGGAGGCCAAGGCAGAAAGAGCCCAAGGCTGAGGCCAGCCCGGCCCATTTGGTGGTGAGACCCTGTCTCAAATTAAAATAAAAGGGGGCCTGCCCATTAGCTCAGGTGTTTAAGTGCTGCTGAAACAAAGCAGCCAGGCACAGCTCATGCTGTGGTTCGCTCCCCTCATCCTCAAGCCAAACCAGACCTGCCCTGAAAGCAACCTGAGCGCCCCCCCCAAATAAATAAATAAATAAAAAGAGGGCTTCCTGGGTTCAATCCCCAGTACTAGAAGAAGAAAGTTATTAGGGAAGTAGGGTCACAGGGTCGGTGCACTTGGCGTGGGCAGTATGAAGAGCACTGAGGAGGAGGCCTAAGATGTGGGCCCAAGTTCTACCACTGACCATCAGGTGGACTTTGACATGACCCTGAGTTGTAGGTGACCCTTTCTTCCCTACAGCGTGGGCCTGATGTACCTCCCCTGCCTGAGCCACCTGCTAGGGCTTTCACATGTCTCAAAGGAGACATGGACAAGCCTTGCTTTCTCCAACAGATCAGGACCCCCAGCTCCAGCCCCTCCTCCATCTCCACCTGGCCTTAGATCCTGGTGACAGTTTCCAGCCGTGGAAATCTCTCTGCCCTCTCCCCTCACCCCCACAAAGTCCTCATGGTGTAGCAGCATCTTTTTTTTTTTTTTTCAGGAAAAATTTCAAAAATATATATAGTGCAATAAATCCCCAGATGCTGATGAACTGGCTCTCACAATTATGAAAAGGCTCTGAAAGTCTCTGCTCTTATTTCATCCTTGCCTCCCCCACACCCCCACCATTGACTGCAGAAATCAAAAGCCTGACCTGTCAATATTTCTGTGCATACTTTTCTAGGAAAGCAAGGTGAGAATGGTTTGGTCCCCAGTACCAAAAAAAAAAAGACAAGAAAAGTGGTTTGCCTCATGTCCTTCACAGCCAGCTGGTTTTAATCAGACCCCGATGAGGCCTCACTTGCGATGAGGCCTCACTGGCATTGGTCTGCTTCCCCTCAAAGTTTCCTTTCCACTCTACCAGCTCTGCCTGCTTTGTCCCCCTTCAGTTTATCTGAAGAAAATTGTCATCTTTTAAGATCAAATCATGTGCCACTTGAACATATACTCATAAGTGAAATAAACCAGACACACATGTGTAAATATCGTATAGTCTCCCTAGTATAAGAACTCTAAAGAAGAAATACAAATAGAAAGATATAATACAAGGAAAGGGAAGGCAGGATCTCAAGGACTAGCTAATCAAGAGAGGAAAAGGAGATGAGCTTGGAAACATGACAATGTTAAGCCATGCAGTTATATGTAAAAGATGAGCAAGGCAATGATCCTGAGAATATTCAGAAGATTCTTTAATCTAGGAGTTAATTGGAAAGATTCTCACCCTGACTAACTATATATACTGATACCTGGGAACTAAGCTACTGCACTGCAGATGGTAATTTGTAACAGTTGTTTCATGATGGGAGTGCCTGTCATTGTGGTATTCTGAATATGGGCGGCTTGTCATGACATGCCATTTACTGCTAAGATGTCTCTCAGGTAGATGGATGTTCAAGAAGAAGGCGGTGGTGAAGGAAAGCAAGAGACAGGAAAAGGAATATTGTGGGACTGTCCTGCTTCAAGGTTGTGTATGGTGAGATTTTTGGACTTATGTGCAAACATGAGAAGCATAGAATTCTTTATCCTATTTTTTAAAATATAATCTAATTTTTAAATGTTTTTTATCATATTCTGTAGAGACTTAAAGTTCAACATATCAATACTTGATGAAAAATACCTGTTCCTTATTATGCCTAAGATGTTTGAAATGCAGTGAGATAGTGAGGTTAAGATTGATAGCCCAAATCGTTTGATAATAACAATAAGCTTTTCTTCTGGATGGTTAACAACCTAAGTTTGCAGACCAAAATTAGAGAAAAAGGAGGGATACAAGGAAAGCCAACATTTTGGCCCTAGCCTTCTAAGGTCAATTAAGACTCAGGACATATGAGAACTTGTACTGTAACGTCATGTACCTCGGTAGTATCCCAAATTTTCTGATCAAGAAGATTATGGGGCCAAAGAGGAAAGTGATCGATGACATAGAGTGGGCCTAAGGAGAGTCACATGGGGAGAAGATACTCTCTCAGGCTTTCACAGAGAGCACATTGGCCAAGCATTGGCCGTGACTCATCCACATGGCTGCACTGATAAAGGTTCTACAATCTGAGGTACAGGATCTCAGGATAAATCCTGAGGGCATTTCACTGACCTTCTCAGACCAAAAAGCTACAACTCTTGTTGCATAGGTCCTGCTTTACCTTGGTCTTAACCATCCAGCAGAAAAGTATGAAGTCGAAATATAAGAAATAAAGCCATGCTGTTAAGTTGAGCTGTGGGGGACTCAGGTCAATAATTTCTGACATTGCCAGTTAAACAGAAGACCCAATGCTATTATGGGCTACTGGACTCTTTTTGAATATTTTGCTGAGTTTACACACCTATAATATTCAATAACGGAACTTAGAAAAAATGGGGTATACAGATGAATGTCCATTTTGTATCTGTGTATTCAAAGTGGTTGGGATAGATATATAGTTACATTCTGTTAATGAATAGAATGATTTGTTCTAATGGTGTTTGTAAATAGGATCACAAGTCCGCATCTTGTACAGCAATTAACCACTAAGAAGAATATATGCAGTGTATTATTTGTTGAAACTGTATTTCCGATTTGATTTGAAACTGTCTCATTGCTATCTGTTTATCAATAAAACTTTGAAAAAAAAGAAAAAAAAAACAACTCCATATCACAAATACAAAAAAAAAAGATCAAATCATGTCACTCACCCAATTAGAAATGTCAAGGGGCTCCCCACTGCTTCACAGAATAAAGTTAAACAACACCCATGCATTCATTCATTCATCCACTTGCTCAGTTGAGGGCTCACTGTGTCTACAGGCACTATTCCAGAATCGGGAAGATGGCTGTGAACATGACATGGTCTGTCCTCTTGGGGCTCAGACTCTCACGGGGGAGAAAGGCAATCAGCAAATAAATGAACTAGCTGGAGGTGCTATGATGAAGTGTCACCAAAGCAGGAGGTCAGGAGATTCCTGGAGAGCAGGGACCTGCAGCAGAAGATACAGCCTGGGCGAGGGAAGAGAAGGACCAAGATCTACACAGAAGGCCCAAGAAGAGAAAGAAAGCCGGGCAGCTGGAGGCCACCCTGGGGACAGAGGGTGGCACAAGGGCAAATGACCAGCTAGATAGACTGGGCCTCCAATGAGATACTGTGCAAATGCCTGGGAGGGGATGCCTTTCGTTAAGCACAAAGGAAAAGCCTTGAGGAGCTCAGGGTTGGGAGTGAGAAGCCTGGCACTCTCGGCAAGACACAGAAGGCCCTCGATGATCCCAAGTGAATCTATCCCACGCCAAGCAAGTGCCAAGCTCTGTGCCCTGCACTGGCCTCCTGCCCTTCCCTCAAAGCTAACCTTTACCAGCCTGTAGTCCCTGCTGTGGGGGAGGGCCTCAGGACCCCTGCACCACCTGCACTGCACTCTGGTCCAGCCTGTCGACCCTCAGCCTCTCTCAAGTGCTTGCTCAGCATGGCCTGCAGCAATTCAGTTGTCAGCGCAAGTACTGCCTACAGCCTTCCTCCTCGGGATGCAGGGCACACTGAGGGCAAAACAAACTTGTCAAGGATTGTTCCAAAAACTCCCAAAAGGGGGCCGGGGAGATGGCTCAGTAGGATAAGCGCTTGACTGGCAAACTCAAGGATCTGAGTTCAATCCCCGGTTCCGCAAAAAAAAAAAAAAACCCTCCCAAAAGGTCATGTGTGTATTCACAGAAGGGGCTTGGACCATGGGACACCAATCTGACCAATGGTTAATTCACTGATGCGCATTCACAGCTAAACATGCTGGTAAGAGATGGGCCCTATTGAAGGAAGGTGACTGGTTCATGACCTAGAAGGCCACAGGTCCCTGGCCTCTTCCCCAATCTCTGGCTTCTCCCCCAAGCTTTGCTTCCTGGCCACCCTGAAGTGGGCAGCTCTCTTCTGCCATGTCCTTTCACCATGAGGGTTGTGCCCTGGAGCCAGCTGCCTGCACTGAACCCTCTCAAATGCTGGGCCAAAATAAATCCTCCTTTAAACTGTCGCAAGTGTTTCATCACAGCAATGAAAGAAAAGTGTGCTGACCAACACACTGACCTTATTTTCAACCTCCATGTCCAAAGTCTCACACAGGTATATCAGGGTACCCAACATATCAGGGAGCAAATTAACTACCTGTAGAATCACTAAATGATGGACCTTAACGTTTCGCACACATACACAAAAAAGCCAAAGTGTCCTGAAAAAGTGAATACGCTTGCTCAGCATCAGGTCATTCAACCAAAGAGTACTACAGATACAAGATAAAATGGGCTTTAGGAGCAATTCTGTCAAACCACTTCATTTTATGAAAGGACCAGAACAAAAGGCTAAGAAATAAAGTGACTTGACTTTAATTATAAGTTGGTCAATGTAATTAATGATTGATTGATTTGAGTGGTAAAGGGACAAACTTCCTGCATGCCCATAAGGGTAGCCATGCCAGATGTGAATAATTAGAGGGGTGTGTGTGTGTGTGTGTGTGTGTGTGTGTGTACAGTGTGTATTTATGTGTGAGAAAGGGAGGCAAGTGGAAGATAAGTAAGGATAGAGATATACAATCTTTTTGCTACCAAGGATATCCCTTTATTATTTTTCCACAGCATGAAGAATTTTACTTTTAAAACAAAACTGAACATTTTAAATAATAACTCATTCATAGGGCCAGGGATATAGATCAGCAGCATAAGCGCCTTTGTGGCAAGCATAAGTCCTGAATTCAAACCCTGGTATGGGGGGGGACGACAAAACAATTCATTTCTCCATTTTTATGAATCAAAAAGAAATAATTTAATGTGTAATGTAACTATGTTCTGGAAAATTTCCTTTACACCCAATGAGAGCTTCCAACCAGCATGAGACAACCAACATAAATAAACTGAGATGATCAAATTCCAGGGGAAGAAAACACTTCCCTGTCCAACCTTAGTATAACTGTAAAGATCTGTTGCCCCAAGAGTTCAAGGTTCACTGGCCAAGGTGGCACAGCCCATGGGAAACATCCAGGAGGACAAAAGGTCATCCATGGGAAAGATCAGACCTCCTGTAAAGGTCCTGCTGAGGCTCAAGAAAGAAGTCTGGAAAAGAGGGTGGCACTGCCCCTCCCATGGGACATTTCCCAGCAAAACTCGCCTCCCACCTTTGAACATCTGTCACAAGGAGGCTTAGGCGTGAGAAGTCTGGATCTCATCAGCTTAGGAACTCTCTAATCTTTCGGTCTCAAGATCCTTTATACTCTTAATGACCTTAGAAGATGCTCCAAAGCTTGTGCTCATACAGTTGTTATAATCCACGCTCATCATGAAAAAAATTAAAGCTGAAAAGCATTTGAACGTTTCTGTTATGGTGTGAGCCTAGATGTCCCTCCAAAGTTTCATGCCGCACAGGTGGGGCACTCTCAGAGATGGCTGAATCTACAGTGTGGGAATGCGGGGACTAAGGATGTGTGATTACTGAATTGGCTTGCTATCACCCTAATCCTAAAAAGCCTGGATACAACATAACGAGCAGAAAGAAGCTTGTCTTCTTCCTTGCTTGCTTGCTTTTGCGGTCTTCGGCTTGCCACGGGCAGATTCTCTTCTGCAATCCCTTCTGCCAAGCTCCCCAGCCTTCCAGCCAGCCAATTATAACTAAAATGTACACAAACTGTGGGCAAAACAAACTCTTCCTCCCTTAACTCTTCCTCCCTTCTCGTCTCAGCAACAAGAAGAGTAACTAAAACAATTTCTAACGCTTAAATAATGAACCCATTCCATATTAACATAAACAACACTATTTTTAGGGGCTGGGGAGATGGCTCAGTGGAATAAGTGCTTCCCTGGCAAGCGCAAGGGCCTGAGTTCAATCCCCGGTTCAGAGAAAAAACAAAAAAAAACAAAAAAACACTATTTTTAATGCAAATAGACCAAACCAAAAATACTCAAGGAGTATTTCACATTTTGGCAAATGGATCTGATATCTGGCCTAATGAAGGGCTGGATTCTCATCTCTGGCTCTATGTTTGATCTGTGGTGATAGCTATCATGTATATAGCATGTCGCCTCTGCTGAACTACCCTGCAGTCACTGCAGCATAAAAAGCAAATAACATCTCACTACTATTACTGGAAGAGTCTGGATCCTGGAACTCCCTCACAAGTCTACAAGGGCAGCCAGGTGCGCCTGCACACACTGTGGGAACTGCCATTTTTGAGTGTCATTTTTCTAGGACTCCTGAGTCACCTCCTGGTGTCTTCTTACTTCCTCTTTCCCCCTGGAAACAGGTTTCCACTTCCTCTCCCATCTGACTGCTTGCCTGCAGGCCTCAGGGCATCTTCATCCCCTTTCCTGTGTTTCGCGTATAACAAACAACACTACTAGCCTGCAGACTGGGCTATCTTTTCCCCACCACCTATCTTGTCTGCCTCCTTCACATCCCACTGAGCCCTGGCAGAAATCCCATTGGTCCATCTCAGATCACCTCTCAGATCCTCCCTCTTTGGCCTCATCCCACCACATGTGGGTGAACCAGCAGCTAGGGCCCTGGTTTCCCCACAAGATTCCTCTTGTCTGTTTGTCAAGGCCATCATGCAAACCACCGTCACATGTGCCCTCCTAAAAACAGGCACACCTGGTGACCAAATCTCGTGACCCACCTATCACAGACCTCCTAGCCACATTTGGTTTCATGATCCTCCACGTCATGTGGCCTTCACCTTCTCCTTCTCTGCAGCCCTGCCTGTTGCCACCTCATGGGGCAGTGGCGGCCCTCCTCCCCACTGACTGCTACGTGAAGTGTGGATGTTAACAAAATAACCCAGATAGAAGCTGAAGAGGGCACATGTAGGTCTGAGTGTGCTGACATCTCCCACATGGAGGGCAAGCCCAAGCTGACTGGCAGAGCAGCACTATCCAGAACTCTCAGCACCAATGGAAATGCTCCATCACAGCACTGCCCCAGAGTAACTACTGGTCACCCCAGCGTACTAGGCACTAGAAATGACTAGTGTGACAAAAAGGCTGAGGCTGGTCATTCATGTAGAAGTGCCTCCCTGTTAGAAAAAGAGGCTGTGAAAGATGAGAACCAATTACCTGGCAGGGCCACCCAGGGGATGGGTCACCCCTCTGCCAGAGGTGATTCCAGGGGGTTGACTTGGATAAGAGGAAATTTCACTTGTAAATAACTATAAACTGACATTTAGCATCTCCTTCCATATGAATGTAGGCAACAAAATACCGTATTAACAATAGTATGACCAGCCTGAGTAACAGCCAGACTGTCCCCTAAAAAAGCCTGGGGATGTAGCTCAGTAGAAGAGTGTTTGCTCATTTAGCATGGGTTCAAGGCCCAGATCCATTTAAAAAAACAAAAATAAAAAGTCAGCATGTATACTATTCCACATAACGTGTTTTCTGTATTCCGACATATTTGGTAATCTTGTGGACTTAGTTTTATGCATTTGAAAATGCTATACTTAGCGCGGCTGAGCTGACACAAACCTATCATCCCGGCACTCTGGGAGGCTGAAGCAGGAAGATAACAAAGTCTATCCCATCTTGGGTAACTTAGCCAGCCTCAAAGAATTTTAAAAAGAAAGGCTGAAAATGTAGTTCATCGGAGATTTAATAACCAGTACCAAATAAATAAATAAATAAATAGTAAGGGGGCCGGGGAGATGGCTCAGTAAATAAGTGCTTCCCAGCAAGCGCAAGGGCCTGCGCAAGGGCCTGAGTTCAATCCCCGGTTCCGCCAAAAAATAAAAATTAAAAAAAAAAAAAAAAGTAAAAGAAAATTAAGCTTCCGTAAAGGCAGGAGAGCTCTTTGTGCGCTGCGACCTAAGACTCACTCCTTTAGGTCAAGCGGATCAGCGCCACGCGGTGTCCAGGCGCTGTCCTCTCACCCGCAGGACGCGGCCTGGCCGCTGTTGGTGCAGCCCCCGCTCCGCTGGAATGCACACTGCTTCACATGAAAACCACATGGCGTGCGGCTGGGGGAGGCACAGGCACAAAAGGGCTCGCAGAAATTGACAGTGCCCCCAGCCCGGGCCAGCACTGCGGAGGCTCTAGAGAGCTAAGGGTCACCTGCGCCTACTCTTTTATTTGGACTGCCCCCCCCCCGGGGGGGGTTGACAAAAATCGGCCACAGGAAATTAGATCACTCAGGCGCCCTCCTTTCCCAGCTCTGACCTCTGGACTCTGAACCGAGCCCACGAAGAGGATTCGAATCCCTGACTGCCAACACACATCCGGATAGTGGCTTCAATTCCCCAGTTGGAGAGCCGGGTTTGGCCGTCTTTTACTCCCGGACCAACGACCAGGTCCAGGCCCGCGCGCCTTTGCGACCCAACTCTGGCCACTGCCCTGCGCACGCAGCCGGCTCCATCCGGGAGGGTCTTGAGCTCGGCTTTGAATACCCAGGCGCACAGGCCCAGGGTGTGATCCCAGCTATTCAGGTGGTTGAGGCAGGTAGATTGCAAGTTCAGAGTTAGCTGGTACAACTTTAACAGGGTTCTATCTCACGATAAAAAATAGACTTGGCTGGGCGTGGTGACGCCAACCTCCAATCTCAGCAATTAGGAGGCTGAGGCTGGAGGATCGCCGTGAGTTCGAGGTCAGCCTGGGATACATAGAGGTAAAGGCCAGCACGAACTACATGGTGAGACATTCAAAACAAAAATAAAAACAACAAATAAAGAGCTGAGGGTGTAGCACAGTGGTAGAACGCCCCTAAGGTTCATCCCCAGTACCAAAGTAGTGGTGTGGGAGTAAAAATATTTTCAATTAAAGTATATACAAGATATTGTCATTTCCTTATTAAGTTCAAAACTTCACTCTCCAAAAAAAAAAAACAAAAAACAAAAAACAGGCGCAGGACAAAGCCCAGACGCAGACAGACCTCTCGAGGGCGACGCAGCCCACGGCCGCAGGAGGAAGCTCCGCCCCGAGTCCAGGGACCTTGGGGTGACCACAGGCTCCAGCCGAGACAAACCCGATGCCGTCCCAGGCTCGCGGGCGCTCGGGTGACAGCGACTAGTGGCGCGGTAGGGAGATCCCGGGTGCGCAGAGCCAGCGTGAGCCCCGCGCCCCCGCCCGCGCCGGCCTGGCCAAGCGCTTGCCGCCCCCTCCGGACCCGGCCACTCACGTAGACTGAGTCGATGCCAGAACGGTCGTAGAAGTGGAGCCCCTCGCTGAGCTCCAGGGCCGGCGACACGATGTCGTCCCCATCCTCCAGCTCCAGGTCCCCCTGCAAGGGGCCATAGGGAAAGAGGTCCTGGTGGCTCAGGCAGCCCCCGGGCCCCGTGAGCAGGAGCGGCAGCAGCAGCGCCCGCACCCAAGCAGCCGCGCTCCGGCCGCCAACGTCCTGCATGATCCAAACCGCGGCCCCGCAACGCGACGGCCTGGCGGAGCGGCGGAATAAAGCCGAGCGCGGACCCCACGCCCCCGCCCCCGGCGGCCCCTCCTCCCTCCCGCCCCAGAGTTCCCACCCCGGGAAACAGGGGAGGGGAGCGGAGGAGATGGGGAGTCCCCGCCCCGGACACCCCGCGCGCGCCTGACGCGGCCCAATGGCCGCCGGGGAAGGCAAGGGTGGGCACAGGTCCCCAGCCGTAGGGGGCCGTGTCCCGGGCCCCCACTCGGAACCAGCCGGCGTGGGCTCGCCTCGAACTCTGGGCCCGCTCCGCTCCGCGAGCGAAGCGCTGACTTCTGCGCGCAGACGGCGGCCTGGCAGAGGCGTGAAGGTTGTGGGTTTAGGAGCCACCGCAGTACCGCTCGGGCTGTCCCTGGCGGGAGGCCTGGGCTGCTGCTGCGACTTAGCGAGGAAGGACTGGCCAGAAGCACCACCATAAACCTACGTCCATGCAGCCAACATTTGAGTGCTTAGCCCAGCATCTGGGGGTTCCGCGTAGGGTCCCACAACCACTGCAGACGCAGTCACAAAGAGTATAATACAATTCAGTGTAAGGGTGGGCCGGGGCCCCAAGTGATAAAAGACAGTGGGGTTGGAATAACTATCCAGGAGAAGCTTCGTGTGGGATGGTGGAATCAAACCAGGTTTCCGGAAAGAAATGAAATTTAAACAAGAGCGTGAGGAAGGTAGTTTTGGGGGACGTCGGGAGTGAAAGGGGTAGTTTTTCAAGAGACATCACTCCCCAACCCCCATCCCAGAGACTACCGGGAAGGGTGGTTCAAGGTAAAACCTTACATAACAAATCTAGGAATTTGAACCCTTCCTGTGCTAGCACTTAGAAAAGAAGTATTCAAAGTTTTTGACGAAGACAAATTTTTTTTAAAAAGTGATATTTACCTAAATAAATGTTGGTCATTAATTTGGCTCTGAATTTAGAGACCGGTAGGTCATCCTAGTGCTGTAGAAAGTAGAGGGGACAAGGGGTGAGAAAGTAAGAGGTGGAAATCCTGGGGAAGTGAACATACAAATACCAAGATAAAAAAGACACCAGCCCCAAAGATGAATTTTACAGTGAGGGAGAGGAGAACGGAAGATATGCTGGAAGCCCAGCGCATCTGAAAACCGGTACTGCTTTCAGACCAGGAAAGAGGGCCTTGGTGTGGGATTTGTTTTTGATGTCAGGCCTGGTAACACCATGGGGTCAACAGGACATCCTTGCTTCCTGCTAGCAGCTAAAATTAAGGCCCTAGCATCTACTTTGAAAGCATTTTGTGCAGTAAACAGCAACTTGTAGAGGGTGTGAAGCCCAAATCAGCAAAAAACAAAATATTTTCTGAGCATAAAGTTCTTTTTTTGTTTGTTGTTTGAGCATAAAGTTCTTGATTCACTCGTGATACTTTTCTTATTTCTTTCTTTATTTTATTGATACTAGGGAATGAACTGGAGGTAGGATAGAGGAAAGAAAGACCAGTAAATAGGCAGGTATGGTGATGCAAGCTTATAATCACAGCACTTGAGAAGCTGGAGTAGCCTGGAGCCTGAGGCCAGCCCAGGCTACATAAGGAGACCCTGTCGAGAGAGAGAGAGAGAGAGAGAGAGAGAGAGAGAGAGAGAGAGAGAGA
>NW_004524703.1:5620496-5624815 GCF_000260255.1 Octodon degus
TTTATTTGTATTTTTAGGGAAGGGTCTACAGGGTGTTCAGGGTCTCGCTACTAGATTGGACCTTAGTAGTGATCCACCTGTTTACAGCCTCCCAAGTGCTGGGATTACAGGCACGTGCCACCATGCCCAATCTAAATCACCTGCTCATGTGGATGAGTCACGGCCATTGCTTGACCAGTTTGCTCTCTGTGAAAGCCTGAGAGAATGTTTTCTCTCCATGTAACTCTCCTTAGGCACACTCTACATCATCGATCACATTGCTCTGGGGCCCTATAATCTCCTTGATCACAAATTTGGGGCTGGTGATGGCTTAGTGGTCTACAGCACCTACTTAGAACAAGTTTAGCAAAGTACAGGGACCGCGGTTCAATCCCCCAGCACCACATGCCAGCCAGCCCCGCCCCCTGGCAGGCTGAGCTGGTCACATACACACACACACACACAAATAAATAAATTAATTTAAAAAAAAAAAAGATTTGTACTGCTGAAATCCCAGGGCTGAGGAGGCTGAGACAGGAGGATTGCTACAAGTCTGAGCTGCATAGTGAGACCCTGTACCAAATAAATAAAGATTTTTTTAAATTTTAAAAATAAAAATAAAGGGGCCAGAGAGATAGCTCAGTAGAATAAGTGCTTGCCTTATAAGCACAAGGTCCTGAGTTCAATTCCCAGTACAGCAAAAAAATAAAATTAAATTAAAATTAAAATGTTATGTTTCTGCTGGGTGTGGTGACACTTGTCTGTGATCCCAGCACTCTGGAGGCTGAGGCAGGAGGATCTCTGTGAGCTCTAGGCAAACCTGAACTGCATAGCAAAACCCTGTCTCAATCTCTTTTTTTTTTTTTTTTTTTTTCCTGGAACTGGGGATTGAACTCAGGCCCTTGTGCTTAAAACCCTGTCTCAAAAAGAAGAAAAAAATTACATTCCTTTCCTTCCGGATCCCTCATGCCTAAGCCCCTTAAGAATACAATAAGTCTATAAGTTGGTATAGCTTTTTTTGACTGTCCACACAAGTGTTTATTTGTCACGAGAACCTAAGTATTCCTTAGCCCACATATTCATGTTTCACAGTTCAGGAACACTGATCAGCAACAAACGCCTATGGAACTCAATCCAAAGAAACCTTTTTATTCCTGTACCACTTTGCACTCTGAAAGATAACAGCCTTCCTCATTTCTTCAAAATCTTTCACGGAATCATAATTTCTAGAGCCCGGCATGGAAACCGCTGCGCTATGTCACCGCCTGGAATCATAATTTCTGTAGAAATCAGCATATACCTTCTTTCTTGGTTCAGCCACACCAAACTTACAGAGAGCTGCAACCCCCAGGGAGACAACAAATATTCCAACAATATGAATCCACAGGCGCCTGGCCAGAAGCCTCCACATCTGGGGTTTTGCCAACACACGGGAACTCATGGTCGTTACTGTCCTCCACACTAGCGTCCTTTTATATAAATTGGTATAGCTTTTTAAAAAATGAAAAGCAGGAACCTGATCCTAAATACTTGCTTTTTTTTTTTTTTTTTTTTCTGAGACAAGGCCTCACTCTGCAGTCCAGGCTGACCTCAAACTCATAGCAATCCTCCTGCCTCAACCAACCTCCTGAGCTCTAGGATTACAAGAGCATTCAAAAAATGCTTAAATCATCCATCTTAAAAAGAAAAAAAAACTGGGCTTCTACTGGGAAAATGGGCCAATTTCTCTGGTGCAGGGGATATATTTTCCTGGGGTTTCCACCTCATCAAAAGAAACATAAATGGTCCCAGTTTCAGGAAATAATATGCTTCCCCCTCTCTGAGCACTTTCACTCTAGTCTGGGATGTGTGCCTTTATATTTCTGCCTAAGAACTCTTGCCTTTGCCTCTGCCACCAGTCCTGACCCCCCCACCCCACCCTCTTGGGGAGTCAGCAAGCCTTATTCTATGCATAAGGGTGGGTTAGATTCCTTATCCTCAAGCCTTGTGCAGTGACAATCCCAGAGCATTCACACTGAGCCACCTCCCTAGCCCCTTCTCAATTTTTTTTTTCCTTTTCTTTTCTGGTACTGGAAATCAAACTCAGGGCCCTGTGCTTGCCAGGCTGGTGCTGTGCTGCTGAGTTACATCCCTAGCTCCTCACTTTTGTGTTCTCGTGTGTGTGTGTGTGTGTGTGTGTGTGTATGTGTGTGTGTGTGTGTGTCTGTCTGTCTGTCTGTCTGTCTATCTGTCTGTCTGTGTCTTTTTGAGACTATGCAGCTCAGGCTGACCTTGAGCTCACTTTATAGCCCAGGCTGGTCTCAAACTTGCAGTGATCCTCCTGCCTCAGTCTCCCCAATGCTGGGATTACAGATGGGATTACAGGCATAAACCATTGTCCCCTTCTTTTCTTTTTAACCTCCTTAGCCATTAAAGATAAAATTTACCAAATGCTTGCAAAGCACCCAGTGTTCCACAGGTATAACTAACCTTAAATTCACCCATTTCACAAAGCAAGTTTGAGGAAACAAGATAGGTTAAATCATTCCGAGATCACACAGCTAGAACCCTACAGTGACCCAAGGTGGTCAAGCTAAAAGCAATTGCCATGTATGTATGTATGTATGTATGTATGTATTTGCAGTGCTTGGGTCAGAATCCAAGGCCTGGCACATGTGCTGTGTCCCCAGCCCCTAGAGGTCCCACTTTTAACTGCTACATCCAATGGCCTCTGGTGAAAACCACCAGCAGCTTGTTGTCAGACCTCGCCTTTCCATTTTCCTAGCCCCATCCATCCTCCTTCCCCAACTGCTACTCCACGCACCCCGGAGCTTCTGGGTCACAGGAGGGCTTGTTCTTCCCGGTGTCCACCTGCCCAGCACAGGCCAAGAGGTGGCCGGTGCGCGCAAGAACACTAGCGAGTGCCTCCCTGGGCGGGCGCACACCTGGTCCTGCTGGGTGCACAGCCGCCGCCACCGAGGCCCGCACCTGGAGCGGTTTATCCCTGTCGGGGATTCTCCCTTTTTGTTGCTCAGACACCTGCCCAAGCCCCCATTGGTGCTTGCAGCCTTTCCTGGGAATGCGCGAAGAGAGTTTCCCGTGCTGCTGGCGTCCAGCGGCCAAGGCCTGGGCCCGCGCTTGCTGGGCTTCAGGCATTGGGGGTTCCAGAGCCTCCTCTTGCGCATCCTCGTGGGCCTTGTGCGATAAGCATCCTGGTGAGGATTAGATCAGCAGATCGACGAGATTCTCCCCGCACAGAGCCCGGCACAGAGTGTGCAACCAGTTACACCAAACCATCCATATTTGCTCAATGGAGCCTTTTCATGATTGTTACTGTTTCCCTGTCTCCGACTGGACGATGAATCAGACGCTGTACTAAGACTTGAAATACCTGCGTCATTACTGTATAATCCCTTAGGTGCGAGCGTGCAATGTACTGGAGAAGAGAGACAAGAGGATAGCACAGCGCCCTGCCCCAGCAGGTAGGCCAAGAGCGGGTGGGACGAGATACAGCTCCGTGGGTGCCTGCCTCTGCTAGGTGCCTGGTGCAGCTCTGAATTTCATCCTAGTCACAACTGCACACGCATGAGCCGGCAGCCGCCCAGCGACTGGTTGACGCACCCTTTTTTGCACAGGGAGTGAATGAGGTAGCTAGGGCTTGACTCGTGGCACTTTGACGTCAAATCCAATACCCTTCCTGCCACATTATCCTGCTTTGCTAGGAGAGGCGAGATTTCTGCTGCGATTTCCACCTACAAGACACACTCGCTCTACTGTTTTTTTTTCTTTTCAGTACCAGGGATTGAACTCAGGGCGTGTGCTTATTCTACTGAGCTATCTCTCCAGCCCTCGCTTCACTGTTTATACCCAGTGTTGAGGCCCCATTTATCTCTACTAGTTTCTTATTTCATCAGTGTCATCCCACCTGCGCAAGCTTAGTGAATGTTGTAAAATTGCTGTCACTTATTGCTAATACCCCTGTCTTCACTTCCCATAGCTCGGTCCTTGTGGGACATGATGTTGACCCTCTCCAATCAGGACAGTGTGGCCCGTGTCCCTGTCACTTATTTAGAGTGTTGTTCCAAATATGTTTCATGTGTGATCACAACCGGTGTCAGAGAATACTTTGTTTCTCATTGTGCTCCGGTGTATGTAACAGTGTGCTCCATTTCTCCAGCCGCTGTACGTGTTTTCCCAGATAGTAACTCTTCCAGGCAAGCACTATGTGTTCCACTGATATTCCTTTTTTTTTTTTTTTTCCAGTAGTCATCTGGTATTTATTATACAGCTGACACAGGTCTTTGAGTATTTCAACCCAAATCCAGGGAGAAATATAAGCAAATTACAGTACGATGTAGGCT
>NW_004524703.1:5625775-5626986 GCF_000260255.1 Octodon degus
GCTGGCATGTGGTGCTGGGGGATTGAACCGCGGTCCCTGTGCTTTGCTAAGCTTGTTCTAAGTAGGTGCTTTAGACCACTGAGCCATCTCACCAGCCCTCCAGTACCATTTTCTATTGTTATCCACTCATGTTCCTCTGTGAATTTACGCACCACGAGCAGAGTCAGTCCAGTGCTCAGGGTCTGCACTGCGCCGGCCGCAGCAGCGAGGGCGGAATCCGGAAGGGCGCAGACGGCGCCGAGACTGTGCACGGGCTGCAGGCCGCGGTACGCTTGCTCAGGGCCACTCGCAGGGCCGTGTTCTCAGGGCCTCTGAGGGTCGTCGCGCTGCACCTGGGCCACTCGGCCAGCTGGGGCCTCCACTGGTATTCCTAAATTCGCAGAGCCTAGCCCAACGCTGTGTGCACAGGATTAAAAGTTAACTATTGAAGACCTCAATAATACTTTAAGAATTATTTGAAACTGAGTGTGATGGCGCACTTCTGTAATCCCAGAACTTGGAAGGCTGAGGCAGGAGGATCCTCATGAATTTCAGGCCAGCCTTAGCAACATAGCAAGTTCGTCGTGAGTACCTTTGATATCTGCAGTAGCAGTTGTTCTGATGAATCCATGATATACTAATTGGAAAAAGAAAGTGGAAGCTGGTGAGATGGCCCAGTGGTCTAAAGCACCTACTTAGAACAAGCTAAGCTAAACTAAGCTAAACAAAGCACAGGGACTGCGGTTTCAATATGCCAGCCAGCCCCGCCCCCTGGTGGGCTGAGCTGGCCACACACACACTAAATTGATAAATAAATAAATAAATAAATATTTTTAAAAAGTGTGGGGGGATATGGCTTAATGCTAGAGCACTTATCTAGCATGGGGTAATTTAATGAAAAAGCAAGTGTGCCTTTTTGATACTTTTGCTCCTTTCTGCTGTCATCTTGATGGAGTAGGAAGACAAAATTTAGGAAGCAGGTCTCAGCCTGTGTTGATAACAAGCCAAGGTAGCACGTCTAACAGCTATTCAGACAGGAACCCCAGGCTACTTTGAGGGAAAGTCATTCCCTGGCTGTTTCCCTGAAGGAGGTGTCCATTCCAGTCTCCCTCACAGGACAGCTGGCCCCTGAGCTGGTACCCATGGGGGAGCTTCTTTTACTTTCCAGATCTTGCATCAGTTGAATGTGCTGTTTCAGCTCTAGACAAACTCACCTAATTCATGAATATATT
>NW_004524703.1:5627486-5628517 GCF_000260255.1 Octodon degus
AATTTATTTATTTATTTATTTATTTATTGGTGGAACCAGGGATTGAACTCAGGCCCTTGCGCTTGCCAGGGAAGCACTTATTCCACTGAGCCATGTCCCTGGCCCCAAGCAGTTTACTTTTATTTATTTATTTATTTATTTTTTTGTGGACCGGGGATTGAACTCAGGCCCTTTGCGCTTGCCAGGCAAGCACTTATTCTACTGAGCCATCTCCCCAGCCCCTGTGCTTTGTTTTTGAGAGAGGGTCTCACTCTGCATCCCAGACTGGCCTTAAACCTTCAGTGGTCCTCGTGCCTCAACTTCCCCAGTGCTGGGAGTACAGGCATGTGCCACCACACCCAGCCTAGAGGTGCTCTGGATAAAAGGAATTTGGGAAGCACAACTATGTTTCATGGTATGTCCTCTACAAATTTGCTTTGGATATTACCAAACTATTCAGGGAAATGTTTTATCTGTGTGGTTTTTGTTTATTTGTCTGTTTGTCTTTGTTTTGTTTTGGGTTCTTTGAGACTTGATTCACTATGTAGCGCAGGCTTGCTCCAACCTTCCTTATGTAGTCCAGGCTGGCCTCAAACTCATAGCAATCCTCCTGCCTCAGCCTACAGAGTTCTGGGAACATAGGTGTGTACCACCATACCTGGCCAGTTCCTCAAGTTTTAATGTTTTACCATGGTTGCTTTATTTCTCACTGACTCTCTGTCTCTCTCTGTCTCTCTGTCTCTTTCTCTCTCTCATACACATACACAGAGACACACGCACACATGTGCACATACATGTATACATCGATACTACACATGCATGTTTATATCTGGACATGATGCCCTTTACTTCTGAATGTTTAGTATCTGCTTCATAAAACTGTAACATTTTCTTGCATAGCCAAATGCAATTGTCATAAGGGAATTAACATTGCAATATTCTGTAATTTAAATATCTGATACAGAGTCACTAAATGTCCCAATAATGCCTAGTAGCAATAGAAAGTAGTGGATTACAAATTACATTCAGTTGGCATGTACTTTTTTTTTTTT
>NW_004524703.1:5629662-5633998 GCF_000260255.1 Octodon degus
AAAAAAAAAAAAAAAAAAAAAAAAAAAGAAAGAAAAAGAAAAAGGACTTACTGAAAGCTGGCTTGGAGGAGCCAGACAGGCTTGTCTGCTCCAAATCATCATCTCCCCATACAGAGATGGGGAGGGTCTTCGGCAGCAAGCACTGGGAGGAGGAAGTGAATACAGGAAGCAGTAACCGTACTCAGGCCTTGTTTTGCCCCTTCTCGGATCCAGCCTCTCTCTCCCTTGCCTAAGGGGATGAAGTTAGACTTGACTTCCTGGTGCTGCTGTCTGTACTACTCATCCAGGGTCATGCGGGGTGTTGGTGCAGACCAGTAATCCCAGCACTCAGGAGGCTGAGGCAGGAGGAATGCTGAAAGTTTGAGGGGAACCTGGGCTACATAGTGAGTTCAAGGCCAACCTCAACTACACAACCTCAAAAAGTCAAAATAGGCCGGGAATATAGCTCAGTAGCACAGCACCTATCTGGCAAGTGGAAAATCCTTACTTTGATTTCCCGTCCCTCCTCCTAAAAAAAAAGTCAAAAAGAAACCAAAATTTCATTTGGTCTCAGGAAGGGTGAGGGTAGCTATTTATTCCCAGGCCTGAGGAAGTTTGGAGAAGACAGCAAAAATCGAACCTTTAAGGTTCCATTTTGTAGCCACACACTTGTAGCTCCAGCATTGCTAGGAGTTTGAGACCACCCTCGGCTGATAGTTCAAGGCCAGCCTGAATTTCTCAAGGAGACCCTTTAAAAAAAAAAAAAATCCAGGGCCAGTTGTAGCATCATATGGTAATTTTATTCTTACTATTTTGAGAAACTGCCATGTTGCTTTCCAAAGTGGCTATCTCATGTTCCACTCCTACCAGAAGTGCTCAAGAGTTGCATTTTCTACACATCTTGAACTTTATTCCCCTAACAGGGTATCTATCTATCTATCTATCTATCTATCTATCTATCTATCTATCTATCTATCTATCTATCTTTCTATTAGTAATATCCCTTCTAATGGGTGGGACTCTTTATGACTTTGATATGCATTTCCTTAATGATTAATGATGTTCAGCATCTTTTTATGTTTGTTGGCCAACTTGCATATCTTCCTTAGAGAAATATCTACTCAAGACTTTGCCTATTTTGAACTATGAAAGGCTGGAGAGATAGCTTAGTGGCATAAGAGCCTACCTAGCAAGGGTGAGGTCCTGAGTTCGATCCCCAGTACAAAGAAAAAAGAAAAAAACATAAACTATGTTTGTTTTTGTGTTAGTGTTTTGTTTTATTTGTTTGTTTGTTTGTTTATTTATTTTGCTCCGAATGCCTTCAGGGCAGGTTTGGCTGGCTTGAGTTGTGGGGATGGAACCACAGCAACCTGAGCCTGACTGCTTTGTTGAAGCAGCCACTTAAAGAACTGAGCTAAGGGGCAAGCCACCTGTTGTTTTATTTTTGAAAGACTTAAAACTTTAAGAAAAATTGGGGGAAAAATACACCCAAATGCACCAGTGTTAACATTTTATCACAGCTGGGCATGGTGGCTCATGCCTGTAATCTTTCCACTTGAGAGGCTGAGGAAGGAGGATCATTCCAAGTTTGAGACCGGTGTGGGCTATAAAGTGAGCTTAAGGCCAACCTGAACTGCATAATGAGACCCTGTCTCAAAGAGATTTAAAAAAAATTACCATATCTATCTCTTTCCATCTCTTATTATGTTATTTACATAAACATTTGCAAGTTATTTTGTTTTGTGTTTTGTGTGAGACAGGGTCTTACAGTATAGTGCAGGCTGGCCTTGAACTTACTGTGTAGCACAGGCAGGCCTCTAATTCATGGCATCGCTCCTGCCTCAGCCTCCCCCTCCCCCCCAGTGCTGGAATCACAGGCGTGCGCCACCTCGTCCACCCGAGAGTCCATTGTAGATACTGTGTTATGGCCTTTCCTGCCTAAATACTTTAGCATAGGTATTCTGAGAACAAAACTTTTCTCTGGAACAAGGGCACACTCCTCATAGTTACGATATAGGGCCACAATCACACAATCACATTATCTAATTATACAATACACATTCAAAATTGATCTGACTTCTAGCTTCCAGTACTATGGGACAGTAAATTCCTGTTTAAGGTCAGCTAGTGGCACTTTCTTTCAGGAACCTGAACAAACTAACACACAGTATCACTCTTCAGCTTTCTAAACTTTCTAAGGCAGATATTTTTAGTGTGGGCATTGTGTTTATGGCAATGTAGATCTGTTTGTGGGTCAGAAAGACTGGAAGGTGATCTGCAAAGTGTTAAAAATGGTATACTCAGATGCTTCCTCTGTAAGGTTTCTACCTCCTCTATCTAAAGAGAATGTGGCATGGTTGTATTATTTTCCCCATTTACAAAAAATAGCTTTTACTGTTGAACTAGTTTATGACTTGCAAGAAATAGGCATATCATTTTTAAGAAGGAACACATGAAACTTGAAGCCCTAGAAGCAGATTCTTTTAGCGTTGCCCAAGTTTGTTTTAGGAGGGATAGATGCACTCCACAAAGTCCTAGTGGGAAACCCTGCCAACGGCATGACTCTTGGAATCTTATTTCATTTTTTATGCCCTTTGGCAGCACTAGGGGTGGCACAAGTGCTCTGCTCTGAGCTCTGCCTTTAGTCTCATGCCTCACAAGTAACCACACCCTCGCCTATCGCTCTCCTCCCTATCCACTGTGGGACAGAACAGCGGCTTGGGTCGTCTGATCATCCCTCAGCTCTGTTCATGTCTTCGTGTTCTCCTAGGTCTTAGGCCAAGCACTGCGTATCTGTGTCAGCTCCCCTGGGTCTCTGAATTTTTTTTTTTTTTCTTCAGTACCAGGGATTGAACTCAGGACCTTGCACTTGCCAGGGAGATGCTTATGCAATGAGCTATCTCCCTGGCCCTCTGTGATTTTTATGGTAGGTTTTGTTTGTTGATTTTGGTATTGGGGATTGAACCCAAGGCATTTTTCACTGAGATGCATCCCCTAGCCCTTCAATTTTTGTTTGGTTTTTGAGACAGGGTCTCACTAAGTCACTAAATTGCCCGGGCTGGGCTTGATCCTCTTGACCCTGAGCAGAGTTACAAAAAGTGTATAAAAGAGAATTGAACCAGCCAAAGTAGTGAGGCACGTGGCAGTCTCGCATTCTGGGAGGCTGAAGCAAGAGGATCAAGCCCAGCCTGACCACTTTTTTGTAACTCTGCTCAGGGTCAGACCTAGTCCTGTTCTGTGTGCCCTCCTCGCTGCACAAATATTTACTGAGTGACTTCTACATGGCAGGCAGGGCTCCAGGTTGCAGGGAAACAGCAGGGCACCAAAGTCCTTCCTGTCTGGTACTTACGTTAGCAGGCGCTCTACAGACCAGCAGAGTGTTCCAGGTGTTTATTTGTCCCAATCAATAACTGGTCAGGATGTGAAAGATTACCACTTATTTTAGAGTCAAAATAGAAAAAGAATGAAAAAGGTGCCAAGGAGATAGCTCAGTGGCATAAACGCCTGCCTGGCAAGTGCAAGGTCCTAGTAAACCAGGAAGGCTCCAGCATCAGTCACTGGACTGGGTCCTCTGAGCTTGGTGCTGGGATTTGATCTAAGATAGGCCATGCTCCTTGCCAGTAGGGAAAAGCCAGAGTGGGGATCACAAGTCAGTTAGGGTGTCCTCAGTGTGGTGGTCAACTTGTAACACCCAGCTGAACTGAACCAGTGTGGTGCTGAGTATGGAGGCCCACCTGAGGATTGTTGCTGGCCACATAAGAGAGGAATTGGGAGGAAGAAATTTAGAAGCTGTTAGAGAGACTGTAGGGAACTGTCGGTTTTCTTGGAGGAGTTTGTCATGCTGGCTTTCCCAATGAAGTTGGCTGTTCTCTTTATCGAAGGAGCCCGGGACCTCACTGTCACTGAGAAAGACTGTGGTTCACTTTGGGGGCGCTCTCATCCTCACTTTGAGCATGGCTTCCTGGCTCCAGAGGGGAAGATGGTACACTGCTCAATCTCCTGGAGAAGCTTGTCACACTGGCTTTTCTGAGAGAACTTGGCTTTTCTCATCATGGGACCTCACTGCTGCTGAGGATGGCTGTGGCACTTTCAGGGAGCACTGGTCCTTCCTGGCTCCAGTTCAGCTCCAGCATCACCCTGCTGGCACAGACCCTTCACCCCGCTGGCACTGATTTTCTAGCTTCTAACACTGACCTTTGGGCCTTCCCAGCACAGATCTGTCAAATAAGCCTGAATGAGACATTGTCAGGGACTCTAGGTCTTCAGCTGGACTCAAATGGAGGACATGGCTGTGGGATCCAGGCCCTTAGCTGGGTTCTTTGGTCTTTAGCATATGGACAGATTTTCTGCACTCTCT
>NW_004524703.1:5634798-5635390 GCF_000260255.1 Octodon degus
TATTTTAGTATTCCTAGAAGTTTGGAACCTCTAAAACTGAAAATTTAAGCAAAAGAAAAAGAAACAAAGTAGATTTGCCTACTTTTTATTGTTATCATTTGACTAATAACAGGACACTTAAACACCAAAATAGAAAAATGATATGGTGTCAGGATAAAAGAGAGTCTTTTTGATTGAATATGGTTGACTTCTTGGGTTTCTTTCTTTCTTTTTTTTTTTTTGGTGGAACCGAGGATTGAACTCAGGCCCTTGCGCTTGCCAGGGAAGTGCTTACTCTACTGAGCCATCTCCCCAGCCCCTATGGTTGACTTCTTGAAAATCTTACTTCATATAAGTTGTACACACATGTGTAATACATAAATGTATATATTCTCCGAAGCAAGCGCTATTATACTTGGATATATAATAGAGCCAGGTGTGGTGGTGCACGCCTGTAATCTCAGTACTCTGGAAGGCTGAGACAGGAAGAACCTAGATTAGAGCCCAGTACAGGCAACCTAGCAAATTAGTGAGACTCTTTCTCGAAATAAAAGAAAAAAAAATTAAAAGGGCTGAGGATGTATCTTAGTAAGAAAACCCTGAGTTCAGTCCC
>NW_004524703.1:5638500-5639205 GCF_000260255.1 Octodon degus
GCACACATATGTGTATGTGTGTTTGAGTTCATTATGTATTCTAGATATTAGTCTTCCGTTTGAGGAGTAACTGGGAAAACTTTTTTTTTTTTTTTTTGCCATTCTATAAGTTTTCTCTTCAATCTGTTGTTTCCTTTGCTGTGGAGAAGTTTCTTAATCTGGTGTAATCCCATTTGTTGATATTTGATGTTATTTCTGGTGCAATTGGAGTTCTCTTCAGAAAGTCCTTGCCTATACATATACTTCAAGAGATTTACCTATTTTTACCTTCCAGCAGATTAAGTGTTTCTGTTTTAATATTTAGATCTTTCATTAATTTTGATTTTAATTCAGTATGTGATGAGATATATGGGTAAAATTTCAATTTTGTGTATGTGGATAGCCGGTTTTCACAGCACCATTTCTTTCTTTCTTTCTTTTTTTTTTTTTTTTTTTTTTTTTTCACAACTGGGGATTGAACTCAGGTCCTTGCGCTTGCTAGGGAAGCGCTTATTCCACTGAGCCATCTCCCCGGCCCCGACACAGCACCATTTCTTAAAGAGGATATCTTTCTTTCAGTATATGTTCTTGGCCCCTTTGTCAAAGGTCAGATAGCTGAATGTTCCTAGGGTTGTTTCTGCATCCTTTGTTCTGATTCATTGATCCCCATGTCTGTTATTATACTGGTACCATTCTGTTTTTTTTTTTTTTTTTTTTTTTTTTTTT
>NW_004524703.1:5639548-5648820 GCF_000260255.1 Octodon degus
TTTTTTTTTTGTGACAGGGTCTCACTGTGTAGCCAAGACTCATTTTGAACTCACTACGTAGCCCTGGCTGGCCTCAAATTCATAGCTCTCCTGCCTCAGCCTCCCAAGTGGTGGGATCGCAGCCATGTGCCGCTGTGCCCAGGTGCTTCCAGTTTTCCACTTGCAAGATGATAACAGCAATAAGTTCACCATAAACGGCTTTCATCAGATTGACCCTTCTACATCTTTCTTCCCCCCTCCTTTTTTTAATCATGAATGATACTGGCTTTTGTCAAGGGCTTTTTCTGGCATCAGTTGAGATAATTGTCCTCACTTCTGTCTGTGTGATGAGTTACATTTACTGACTTGCATATGCTGAATGGTCCTTGCATCCCTGGGAAGAACTTGCTTAGCCATGAGTATGATCTATTTAATGATTTATTATATTTTGTTTGATAGTATTTTGAAGATTTTTGCATTTATGTTTAGTAGAGATTGGACTATCATTTGCTTTTGTTTTTTAATTGGCTCCTTATCTGGTTTTGGAATCAAGATAATGCTAGCTTGCAGAAAAGAATTTGAGAATACTTCTTCCCTTTCAATTTTGTTAAAGAGTTTGAGAGATATTAATATTAGATTTTCCCTGGAGTCCTCTTAAAATTCAGTGGTGAGTCCTTCAGGTTCTGGGTTTTTCTTAGTTGGTAGGTTATCTTTCTATTATTGCTTCAATTTTATTGCCTATTATTGGATTATGTAGGGTTTAATTCATAAGTATGTAGGAATCTATTTTTCCTAGATTCTTGATTTACTGGACCATGGGTTTCCATATTTTCTGGATTTCGGCAGTGTCTGTTGTGATTCCACCTTTTTCATTTTAATTTTCACTCCATTGTTTCTGCTCTTATGTTCAAAATTTCCTTCCATAGGTTCTGGTATGTTGTACTGGCATTATTATTTGATTCTGAGAACTGTCTGATACCTTCCTTGATTTCTTCTATTACCCATTGATTATTCAAAAATATTTAATTTCCTTGTATTTACATAATCTCTATAATTTCTTTTGCCATTGGTTTCTACTTTCCTTGCACTGTGATCTAATAATATATCTGGAATAATTTCAATTCTTTTGTATTTACTTAAGCATGTTTTATGCGCTAGTATGTGGAGCATTTTGGAAAAAAGTCCCATGTACTTATAAGAAGAATATGTATTCTGGGGAACTACCCGTTCGAGCCCTCCTCCTGTCCCTCTCCTGGACAGAAGCTTTCTTTCTCTCAATAAATATATTCTGCTCATAACCTCTGTTTGTTCCTAAAATTCATTCTTCGGTTTTAGAGAACACAAACTCATGCAGGTCAGGCCCAGAGATCGTTTTTCCTATGTCATTTGGAGGTTCCCTATATGGTTTGGAGGTCACCCACCCGAGACCAGTTTTTCTCCCTGTATCATTTTGGAGGTTTCCACCGAGATCATTGGATGGAGGCATGAGTTTGCTTTTCTTTCATAAATTCTGGATTGGTACCTATTCATAGGCTCTAAATTTTTGCTAAACTGGTATTTCAGATTTTGTGTCATTTTATTTACATTATCTATCTTTTTATTGATATCTTCTGTAATCTCATGGATCATTTTGTTCCTTAAGTCCAGTATCTGTTTAGAGCTTGATGAGTACCTCATTGATCTGTTTTGTTTTCATCCTCTTTTATCTTTTAATTTTTTTTTTTTTTTTCTGAGACAGAGTTTCACTACGCAGTTCAGGGTGACCTTGAACTCACTTTGTACCACAAGTTGGCCTTAACTTGCAGTGATCCTCCTGTTGCAGCCTTCTGAGTGTTATCTTTTATCATTTTGTATAGTTCAGGATTTTAGTTTTTTATTTTCCCACTGGGTACAGCCAGTCAATGGCATCCACCCTGGAGCTGTAGTCACTCTGGAAGGCCCCAGTTTTGGTGCCCTTCTGTGATCCTCAGGTCACAGCTCTCCCCACCTGGCTTTATGACTGTGGGCTTGTGAAGTGCTCCCTGTCTGATGCTCCAGAGGTCCCTCTGTCTGTACACCCCAGGCTGTGGCAACTGTCCAGGCTGAGGCATGTTCTCACTCACATTGGTAGATGAGAAAGGCAAACAGAACACTGAGTTCTGTGCTGCACTACTCAGTGAGGCTGAGGCTTAATTGAACTGCTGGACTTAATGCCAACAACAGGTCTAGCACCCCTGGAGGCCGTATACCTCCAGTTTGGCTTCTCACCAAGGAAGTCACAGCCCCTGTGTCCATTCTGGCCTGAGCTTAAACTTCTCAGGGGGTTCTGTATCTAGCCTGTCTTCTATGACTGTCTCTTGTGACGTCTCTCACCCAGTTGCCATAGGATGACACCACAAATGTTGAAGCGTAGTCATTCTTTAGTTGTTCTGTGGTTTGGTCTTCAATAACTATCCCCTTCACAAATTGGATCCTGATTGTACACTCTTAAATATGGTAGCAAGTGCTGCCCTGGATTTCTTCGCATACAGAAAAAGTCACTTTCAGCAGAAAATGACATAATTTTTATAGTTTACAGTAGCCTTGGGCTTTCCTGGGGCTGGTGCTACTGATCTGGTCAGTTGTTTTTGCCCAGAGCTTCTGACTGTTTGGGTTTCACTTGTGTTAGTGGAGATAGATTCCCTTCCCTGAGATCCAGGGTGAGCTTTCCAGACTGCTTTGTTCTTTTCTCTACTCCATTCTCTTCACCAAGTTGTTGTTTTCCAGGTGTACTGATTCTAGTCTCCTATTTTGCAGAACCGGGGATTGAACTCAGGCCCTTGCGCTTGCCAGGGAAGCGCTTATTCTACTGAGCCATCTCCCTGGCCCCTTTATTTATTTATTTTTGCAGTATCAAACTTGGGATCTTGAGCTTGCCAGGCAGGCACTTACACTGCTGAGCTATTTCCCCTGCCCCCTTTTATTTATTTATATTTTATTCCCCCCCCCTTTTTTTTTTAAGGCAGGGTCTTGCTACTCACTAGGTAGCCCAGGCTAGCTTAGAACTCAAGGCACTCTTCCTGCTTCAGCTTTCTGAGTGCGAGGATGACAGGTGTGTACCACCATACCTGGTTCATGGTTTGGATTTTATTTTATTTTAGGGTGGAACTGGGGATTGAACTCAGATCCTTGCATTTGCCAGTCAAGCGCTTATCCTACTGAGCCATCTCCCCGGCCCCTTGGTTTGGATTTTAAATGTGCCTAAAAGCTTGTGTGTGGAAGGTTTTGCCCTCAGCTGATGCCCTTGAGGAAATGGAGGAACCCTCAGGAGGTGGAGCCTGTAGGAGGCAGTGAGGTCACTGGGGACCTTGGCAGGATACGGGGATCCTGCCCTTGCCTTCTCTCTGCCCCCTCCACCTTGAGATACTCCCCCCTGGGGCCGCTCACTCCCCACTTCAATGTTTCTACCCTGGCTAGGGCTCCAACTGCACAGCCAGCAGCCCTGGGGCTGTGAGCCACGCAAGCCTTTCTCCCCACAAACTGATTCTCTCTGGTGACCGAAATCTTCAGACAGAAATTGGAAGCTGTGCAGATTCAGAAATGGACAGAAGTCCCTGAGTCCCTGTGACCTCACAGCCCAGGAGCTGTAGGCACATGCAGCCTCTGCTCCATTCGGGGGACCTGAGACTGAGACAGCCAGGAGCCCACTCATGTCAGCCCAGATGTGCTGCTGCCAGGCCGCAAGGGCGTCTGTGCTTCCAGGAACGAGAGCCTGAACAGTCACAGATACACAGTGACCATGCACCAGAGCCCCTCAAGGGACAAGTGGTGGCTGATAGGCCTTTGCCCTCTCTCCCTGGATTGGCACTGAAAATGTATTGTGGCAAAACAAGTGTGAAAACTGGGGCCAGGGAGATGGCTCGGTGGAATAAGCGCTTTCCTGGCAAGTGCAAGAGCCTGAGTTCAATCCCCGGTTCAAAAAAAAAAACAAGTGTGAAAACTGAGAAATGTGACCAGGACATTGTTTGGATGATGTGTCGCTGCCCAGCCATCGCAGCCTACCTTCCACTAAGACAGCTAGACTTTTACATGCTTTGTTGTTTTGAGACAGAATCTTGCTGTGTTACTATGTCGCCCAGCCTGTTCTCAAGCTGGAAATTTTCCTGCCTCAGAGCTTCCCAGAGTGCCCGGATTGTAGGTAGGTGTGCGTCAACACGCTGGGCTTAGACTTTCTGTTTTTTCACTAAAAATAGTATACAACTTTTAACATGAAAAGAATGCAAAAAGGAAACTTAAGACTGTAAAAGGAAAATTTCTCTCCTCCCTCAGCTACGTCCATACCTGGCTGTCATGTGAGGTTTCTTCTTCCAGAGTCATTCCTGTGGATGCCATGGTGAGGAGCAGACTCCACAGCCAGACCGCCTGGGTCCTTCTCACGGTTCTGCTGAGCATTACTTGACCTTCCTGTGTTCCGTGGACTCATCTATAAAGTGGCCACAACCATGGTCTCCATATCAGTGTGATTAAGAGGTTTAAACAAGTTGTTTGTGTAGTGTCCAGAGCTGTGCTCGGCACACAGCCAGCCGCACACGTGCTAATTACCACTCGGAGAGCGTATCCATGTGTCTGCTCGTGGTGTGACCCGCTATGTAGGCCTGGCTGCTCCAGCAGGGCTGCGGACTGCAGGGCATCACACACACAGGGTCCTGTTTCTCTTCCTAGAAGCAAGGGGACTGAAGCCTCTGGGCAGGTGCCACTGTCCAGAGTTCCCCTCACAGGGGCCCAGGCCCCTCCGTGCATTAAGGCCCCCGATGCCATGGAACTGACGGACAACATAAACCAGATTCCCGGCACGGTGTAGTGCCTATGTGTTGCCGAGTGAAAAGTCCACGTGCAGAGCGATATGTGCAGGACGATCCTTCCAGAGGGTGCATGTGGCAGGGAGCACCGGCTGTGCCTCAGTTGCCTCTCCCTTGTTGTGTAACAGGTCTCGTCCCTCCAGCCCCATTTGAAGTGGGCTTCTGGGGTCCACCGTGGCCCAAGCAAGGACATCCAGGTTGGCGCGACTTGATGCCCCCTGTGAGCAGGAGCCGCAGCCTCCAGGTCTGGCTAGTAGGACACGGTGCTGTGCGGAGGAGGGCCAAATAACCAAGAGGTCATGCCCTTCAAAAGGAAGTTAGCTGAGTTGGTGGCCAGGGCATCTTACCCCTCTGCAGCTGTGAGTTGCTAAGGGGACAGGTTTGCACACTTAAGATTTTGATGCAGTCTGGGAAGTGCCACTCCGAAAGTATTGAGTCCATGTGTGCGCCCCAACAACTTCTGAGCCTCTTTTTCTTCTCCTCTGCGGAGGAGTGGTCTCCCCTCACCCCTTTAGTAAGGCCTCCCATTGTCTCCAGGCCCAGGATGGCGGAGCAGCGCTCACAGCCCCACCCATCACTGATTTGCCGCCCTCAGTGGATGATCTGAAAAAAACAACACAGAAACCTGGCTCTTGTGGGGCAGGCGAGATGGCTCAGTAGAATAAGCGCTTCCCTGGCAAGCGCCAGGCCCTCAGTTCAGTCCCTGGTTGTGCCAAACATAAAGAAACCTGATTCTTGCTCTGTCCTCCTCACCCTCCCTGCCGTGTAAGAAGGTGAGGTGAGGCATTTGTCTAGTTACACAGCTTGTACGGCTTTGGCTTCCTCCTGTTTTGTTTTGGTGCTGGAGACTGAGCCTGGGCCCGAACCTGCTCTGCCACTGAGCTGTGCCGACCCCTGTAGGCCTGCTCTGCCCCTCCTTCTGCTGCTGCTTTTGGGAAGCTTCCCGGTTTTCTCATCTTCACTGAAATGCAGCTCCCATAAAGTAAAATTCACTAATTTTTATTCTGCAACTTGGCAAGTTTTGTTTTGTTGCTTGAGCTAGGGTCTCACTGTATAGTTCAGGCTGGATTTGAACTCTCAATGATCCTCCTTCAGTCTCCCAAGTGCTGGGATCACAGCATTTGTGTATGTTTTCTTTTTCTTTCTTTCTCTCTCTCTCTCTCTTTTTTTTTTTTTTTTTTTTTTTTTTTTTTTTTTTGGTGGTGGTTCTGGGACTTGAATTCAGGACCTTGCACTTGCCAAACAGGTGCTGTTCCACTGAGCTATATCCCTAGCCAAATGTTTTCTTATGCAAATTATTTTGCTTCCTCTTCCAGACTATAAAAAATCAAGTCAAGCTGGCCCATGCTTGTAATCCCAGTACTTGGGAGTATTCCTGCAAGTTCAAGGCCAGGCTGGGCTACAAAGTGAAATCTTGCCTCAAAAAGACCAAAACCAACCGACCAAACAAACAAACATAAATCAGGTCATCTGGCTTATGATTGAACTATAACAGTTCTTTTTTTTGGGGGGGGGGGCTCCAGATTGCCTCGAGCGCTGGTCTGGGTTGCCTTGAGTATCTGGGAATCGAACCACCGCTCCCAGAGACTGACTGCCTTGTTTAAGCAGGCACTTAAACAACTGAGCTAATGGGCGGGCCCCCTATAACAGTTCTCTATAAGAATTTGAGTTCTCAGTGTAACAGATACGCATTTTACCAACATTTGCCCCCATCCTCTGGCTTGCCTTTTTGTTTCCTTCATGGCGCACTATGAAGAGCGGGTATGTTTGAGTTTGGTGGCCTCAGTTCCTGGACCTTACAGATCATGCCTCTGTGTGCTTTGTGAGCTCCTCTTCTCTGTCTTTGCACTCTGACCCCTGAGGCCCTGCTGACTCAGAGGGACTGTGCCCCAGGCTTGCTACTCCCAGAGATCGCAAAGGCTACTTCCTGATGGGGCTGTCCGACTCTGGGCCATGTCCTTCTGCCCTCTAAGCCCAGGGCCAGCACCAGACACCTGGGAGCCCCCTCCCCAGAGCCCACCACAGTGACCGCAGTGTCCCGCTTGCAGCCTGTCTAGCCTGCTTACCTCGCCTCCTTGGCTCTTCCTGTGAAGACCACAAGAAATACCCCATGGTGGTCCCCTTTGTGATTAGACCTGGAATGTTCCCTAGGCTCACGTGTGGAGGGCAGGTGCCTTGGGAGGCGATGGGATCCCGGGCACGGTACTCAGATACTCGCCAGGGGATGCGTCTATTGTGGCAGGCACTACAAGGAGCAGGCTCTGGTTGGAGGAGGCAGGCGGGAGGCTGGGGCCAAGCCTTCGGAAGGGGGCCCTCCTTCCGGGCTCCACCTCCTCTCTGGGCTGCTGCAGGATGAGCAGTCTCATTCGCCAGCCTCTTCCACCGTGATCTTCCTGCCTTGGCACTGAGACACCATGGACTGAATCACCGAACCCATGACCCAAAGTGAACTCTCGTCCTTTAAGATGTGGTGTAGGTGCTGTGCTCCTGGGGCAGGAAGGTGCCTAGTATCCACCTCCTCACTTTGCCTCGTACTCCCCTGTATGGCATGTCGGGCCTCCTGTTCTGAGAGGATATATTTTAAAAGCTTCTTCCTTCATGAAGGTCATTTTCTTATCTGCCAGTCTTTCTATTTCCAATTAAAACAATTCTTAGGGGCTTTGGAGGTAGCTCGGCAGACCAAGTGCCTGCCTGGCAAGCGGAAGGACCCTGGTTTGATCCCAGGAATCCTGGGCGCACCGTGCCAGCCACCAAAACCAGTTGTGGTGGCACACACCTGTAATCCCAGCGCTAGAGTGGCTGAGTCAAGAGGATCCCTAGAATATTGACTGTGTAGAGAGATCCTGTATAAAATAAATAGATAAATGACTTAAAAATTTTTTTAGGGCCGGCCAGATGGCTCAGCAGACTAAAGTGCCTGCATAGGCAGGCACAGCGACCAGGGTTCAATCCCATGGTGTCGTGCTGTCCCCGGCCTTGGGGTGCACTGAGACCGTGACTGAGACTGGGTGTGGTGGTGTGCGCCTGTAATCCCAGCACTTGGGAGCTGAAAACAGGAGGATCACTACTAGTCTGATCTGTGTAGGGGGACCTTGTAGACCCTGTACTAAAAAGAAAAAAAATTAAAACAATATTTAGGTACAGTTGGGGTCTAAGATCCATTCTGAGTTTACTCCCTGCTAATACTGGGGGTTGAACAGCCTCCCCTTCCCTTTTTATGTAGTTAGTACAGGGTCTCCCTACACAGATCAGACTCATAGTGGTACTTCCTGTTTCTCAGCCTCCCAAGCGATGGGATTACAGGCGCTCACCACCACGACCAGTCTCATTCACCTGCTCAGCATGCCTCAGGGGCAGTGCCAGCACAGCAGGCCAGGGATTGAACCCTCAGCCCCTGCATCTGCCTAAGCAGACACTTTAATCTGCTGTGCTATCTGGCTGGCCCTAACCTCTCCCCTTTATGAAATAGGACCTCACTAAATTGCCCAGCCTGGGCTTAAATTTATGATCTTCCTGCCTCAGTCTCCCAGAGTGCTAGGATTACGAGCAGGAGCCACTATATGAGACTCTTTATATTTGCATATAATCATGCAATTCTTTCAGCATCAATTTTCAAAATGACTCTTTTTTTTTTTTTTTTTGCAGAACTGGGAATTGAACTCAGACCCTTGTGCTTGCCAGGCAAGTGCTTATTCTACTGAGCCATCTTTCTGGCAAAAAAATGACTGTTCTTTTTGTGGGTCCTCAGCAAAAAGTAACTAACCATATTATAGTCTCATCACACTTCTGGTGATCTATTCTCTTCTACCTATTGCATACTGTTGTATCTATTGCATCTTCATAATAAAATTTGAAATCAGATGGGTGTGGTGGTACAAGCCTATAATGCCAGCATTCAGGAGGCTGAGGCAGGAGAATTCCCATGAGTTGAGGCCAGCCTGGGCTACATAATCAAGTTTAAAATCAGCCTGCACTACAGAGAGAGACCCTGTCTCAAAAAACAAAACAAAACAAACGAACAAAAAACCCTTGAAATCAGGTGACGAAACAGGGCATCTCTGTTTACTTTAGTATTTCTTAATTTCTGTCACAACGGTTTGGTAGTTTTGTTTTGTTTTGTTTTGTTTTTGAGCCAGGGTGTTGTGTAGCTCAGGCTGGCTTTGAACTTCCTATGTAGCCCATGCTGGCCTTGAATGTGCAGCACTCCTGCTTCAGCCTTCCAAATGCTGGGATCACAGATGTGCATCATCATATCTGGCTGTTTTGTGTTTTGAGTAGGGTAATGTGTATGGATGTTGCTAAATTCCACCCTGTGCATTTCAATCTTTAAACCGAACATAGTTTTTTGATTTTTTTTTTTCCAATTTTCAATTGTTTGCTGCTAGATTGTGCAACTGAATTTTGATTTTGGCCTTGTCTTTCTTTCTTTCTTTCTTTCTTTCTTTCTTTCTTTCTTTCTTTCTTTCTTTCTTTCTT
>NW_004524703.1:5648935-5651769 GCF_000260255.1 Octodon degus
ACTTATTCTACTGAGCTATCTCCCTGGCCTCTTGGCTTTGTATTTCTGACTTAGCTAACATTCACTTATTTATTCTTTTAGAAATTTCCTATGATTTTTCTACTGAGACAATTTACACTGAATGTTAAAGACAATTTTCTTATTTTCCAATATAGATATGGATTGTTTTCTTTTTTCTTCAAGTCAGGGTCTCACTATGTAATTCAGGCTGGCCTTGAACTCACATTGTAGCTCAGGTTGGCCTTGAATTCACAGAGCGATCCTCCTGCCTCAGCCTCCTGAATATTGGGATTACAATGTGCTCCACCACACCCAGCTTAAGTGTAGATTTTTTCCTGCTTAACATACTGTCTAAAATCTGCAGCACAGTGCTGAGTAAAAGTGGTGACACTGTGTACTGTCCTTGTTCCCACTCCTGGGGGCACTGGTGGTGTGTGTGTGTGCGTGCGTGTGTGTGTGTGTGTGTGTGTGTGTGTGCATGTGAATGGCCTCATAACCGCTGTCCCAGCTCAGACTGTTTTCCACCCTGACTCTCCCCTTCCAAGCCCTTGATGCAGCTTGTTGGTCCCTCTGTGAAGGGACACTTCTCTTCGGTGGCCTCCTCATGACCACCCATCCTGCTTTGGGCTGTGGCTGTCTCTCCCTGTCCTACCCCATCTCCCTGAGAGTCCCCAGGAGAACAGGACCCAGCCTGACTTGGTCTTCTGCATAGCTGACACTGTAGGTGCTCAACGCACATCCAGCGAACCCAGGCGCAGCATCTGCTCAGGTGACCTGGGCAGGTGGGTGACCTGGGGGCACGGGGGTGCGGCAGCAGCTTCCCTTGGTGGTAGTGAAGGTGGCCCTGTCTGTTACTACCACTAGTAAGGTCCCGTGGCTCAGGGGTGCCTCGCAGCCCATAATGTGATATGGAATCCAGCCTGGGAACTGGAGGGGCCAGCCTCCGTCTGGGGTTGGCCCAGATGACTCAGCCTCCTTTGGGCCTCAGTTTCTCCTCAGTGGCACTAGGAACCTGTGAGGTGGCAGGGAGACAGCTGTTGAAAAATACTGATGTCAGAGACCAAGTAACATTGCTGTGAGAACAGGACTAGTTAGTGTTTTTGACGTGAGAAAAAATATCTATCATCCATCGTCCTACATGTAAGTTTCAGAGAAGGAATTTGAAAGAAAGAAAACCCAGCAGGGGAGAGAAACCCCCTGAGCTCACAGCGTGGCCTCTGTTCTTTGGTGTGGTGGAAGCCTGGGGCCTCAGCTGCATGTGTAGCTCTGCCATTTCTCCTGTCCAGGGAGTGCTCTGGCCGCACCAGGTCACCAGAAGTCCTGGCTCCAGCCAGGACCTCAGCCGGAGCAACTGTTTTCCTTTGCATTTTGCTGTGATCACCTGGCTTTAGAGGTTGCTGGAAGGACCCATTCCCCTTTCTTTCTTTTTTTTTTTTTCCCATTCCTCTTTCTCAGAGAAGGTGCTAGATTGCTTTTCCTGGAGAGCTATGTGTGCTCCTTGACTTGAAAATATCATAAGAGGGGCCAGGGAGATGGATCTGTAGAATAAGCGCTTCCCTGGCAAGTGCAAGGGCCTGAGTTCAATCCCCAGTTCTGAAAAAAAAAAAAAAAATCATAAGAGAAAATGCATTCAACGTGCCTCCCTCGGGCACACCCCAGCTTAGCTCCACACAGGGTCACAGAGTGGAATGTCCGGAGAGGGGACAGTGCTGCAGATTACAGGCCAGGGGAGATGAAACTTCAAAATGTGAAGTGTGTCTCAGCTTCTGCCGCAACTGTTCTGTGCTTTTTAATATAGGAGTCTTGCATGTGTTCTGTTATACTTATCCTTGCCTATTTCATATCTTTAAAGTGAAAGCTGTAGTTTTTTTGGTTCTCAATTGTTTGTTGCTAGAATGTGCAGCTATATAAAGTGTTGCTTTCATACTATCATAAAGTCCAAAAATCAAGTCCAGGAATCCAATAGGGAAAGCAGGCTGGAGGGTGAAAAATAAGATTAAAATTCATTCTTTTTTGCTAGGCATGATTTCCTGTGCCTATGATCCCAACATACTGGAGGCTGAGGCAGGAGGATCACAAGTTCGAGTCTAGACTGGGAAATTTAGCAATTTAACTGTGTTCCTATTATCAAATAAAAATAAAATTAAAAAAAAATGGGGCTATAACTCAGTGTGAAGGCCCTAACTGAATCACCAGTATTTAAAACAAAACAAGGGCTAGGGAGATAGCTCAGAGGCATAAGCTCCTACCTGGCAAGCACAAGGCCCTGCGTTCGATCCCCAGACCTGCATGTCATGTGGCCCTTGGAACTGGGTGTGGTGGCGCACACGTGTAATCCCAGCTCTCGGGAGGTAGAGACAGGAGAATCCCTGCGAGTTGGAGATCAGCCAGGGGGCTACAGAAAGTGAGCTCAAGGCCAGCCCAAACTGCGTAGCGAAGCCCTGTCTCAAAAACAAACAAAACCCCAGCTGTTTATGCTTGATAGCAGATTTGATAAGTGATTCAGTGGGGGACAAATTAGTATTTAGCTAATGGAGCATTAAATTTATATTTTTCATATTTCTTCTGATAAAGGATTTTCAAAATTGACTGTAGATCAGAAAACAAAATATGTTTTCTTTTTTAAAATTTAATTTTATTTTGAGTAAAAGCAAAGCAAGAACAAAACTCAGAAACAAAGATGGAAACAGGGCAACAGACAACTATACATATGTTACATATTTCCAAACCAAGAATGGCTGATTAGCAATGCTTGATATATTATCTATTTGATCGTCAGATCTGTTGCTCAGATTAACAGATATAGTTATGTAAGATTGGACCTATGGTTAGCT
>NW_004524703.1:5652339-5673800 GCF_000260255.1 Octodon degus
TTGTAGTGATCCTGTTTTCAGCCTCCCAAGAGCTGGGATTACAGGCTCCTGCGCCACCACGCCCAGTCTCAATTGCTGTCTCAGCGCGCCCCGGGGGCGGGGTCAGCAGGCAGGCCGGGAATCAAACTCTAGCCGCTGTGCTCTGCCTAAGCAGGCGCGTTAGTCTCCTGGGCTATCTGGCTGGCTCTTTGTTTTGTTTTTTAACAGATGTTTCAGGTTTATATTTGTTAACCTAAACAACTAATTTGAGGATAACATCATGCAATACAGCAACCATTGTGCAATTCTTTTTTCCCCCAGTACCAGGAATTGAACTCAGGACCTGCCAGGCAAATGATTATGCTGCTGAGCCATCTCTCTGGCCCTCCATTACTTTTTTTTGGGGGGGGAACCGGGGATTGAACTCAGACCCTTGCGCTTGCCAGGCAAGCTCTTATTCCACTGAGCCATCTCCCTGGCCCCCCTCCATTACTTTGTTTAATGAAATTTTGTACCTTTAAAGGAAAAAAATAGCACTCAGAGCTGTAGCCCTGGGAAGTGTAATCAGCTGCCAGCTTCCCAGGATTCTTCACAGTTTTAGGATTTTGGCAGGTTCAGTTTTGAACAGCCCCTGCAGGCCTGAGGGTCAGACCCCTGCCCACCTGCCACCTCCATCTCTCCAGCTGACCCCCATGGAGGTGGCAGCCCAGACCCCTGGAGACCCTAAGACAGGAAGAGCCGAAGCTTGGGCTTGGCCCCTGGAGCAGGAGATGCCGAGGAGGATCCAAGGCCACGGCTGTGATGAGGCCTCCTCACCTGGGGTGCGGATGCCGCCGCTCCCTGGAGCCGGGGAAGAGTACTGAAGGAGAAGAAAGAGAGACAACCAGATGGCACACCTCTGGGCAGCCAACGTGCCCACGCTGTGCAGGCTGGGTGGGAGACACCCGGGCCTCCAGGAGTTCACCTTTGGGGGAAAGTTGCTCCCACAGGGTGTGGGACAGCGTGGAGTGGCTCCACCAGGCTGCTTTCAGTGACACTGCGGTTTCACCCAGCCATGGTAAAGTACAGGGAGAAGTCGGCAGACTGTACAGGAGGCCTCCACAGTGCGGAAGGTTAAACATTGACCAGCACAGTACAAACTGCTCACGCGAAGGTGGGGCAGGAAGTTGTCACCATTGGTAAGCAGTGCTTATGACTCAGGGCTCAAGGTCAAGTTCTTCCTCCATTTCAGCCTCAGCTCCCACCTGAGAAGTGTGAGGGATGGAGGATGGGGCACCTATGATTGAACCAGTACTTTTGCAATCCCCAGCCCCTTAAATCACTAAATCCTCCTGCCTCAGCCTCCCAGAGAGCTGGGATTATTGGTGTGAACCACCACATGCAGCATGCCTGTTGTCTGCAAGGAGATTAACAGGAACCTGGGAGACACTATGCCAAGTTATAAAGGATTTACCAAGGTAGCAATTCCCTATAAAATCTGTAAAATCATGAGAATGGAGCCTACCTGGTCCCAGTTTTATGGGGGCTACATGAGACGATGCTATCTGCTTATTTTTCCACTTATTTAACATGTTTACTGTCGTTCCGCTTTGCTAGATGCTGTGGTAGTTGGGCAGTCCTGGTTAAGGGGCTGAAAATGCTTTGTGCATTCGAAGGCTCTTAGGCAAGGAGGCCCCTGGGAGGAGCTGCCCACAAAGCAGAGATTGCTTTTCTCCTCAGCCTTCATCTTTGCCCTGAACACATCGGGCTTGGATAGAATCCTGCCAAAATGGCTATACCCTGGTGCTCTCACTACTTTAGACAATAACCATTATCAAGAAAATGTCCTCATTATAACTTGTTAGCTGCCAAAAAGGTAATAAGTGTGCACAATATTATTCAAGGAATGTTACACAATATGGTATGTCAGTGACATGATTTATTACAATAAATGCCACAATGCCACCCTTCTTTCTTACCCTGCAAACGGCCCCTACCAAGGGACTTCAGAACAACAATAACCAAGAGGAAATGAATGAAATCCCCACTGGTCCGAGGAGAATAAAACAGTGCACTGGTCCCCAGAAGATGGGGCTGATTAGTCTGGCTGTGAAGACACCTGTTCATCCACTGGGAGGAGAGGCAGGCAGCAAGGGTGTTGCACTGTCCTCCCCCAGCAGGGGCTCCAAGAGCTCACAGGGCCAAGGGGCAGAGGGCGTAGTGGAAGAACATCTCACCTGCGTCAGGACACAGGAGCCCTGATGCTGTCCACACCCACCACTGACCAGCTGTGCGATCTCTGAATGCCCAGTAGCCTTCTTCAACCCTAAAATTCAGAAAGAGAGACTACCACCCATGTGTGACACTGTTCAGCACATGTCCAAGGTCTGGGAGCCAGGGCTGAGTCTGCTTGGCATTAGCAATTGTGGACGTGCCCTACGTGTACCCTTTGCTGTGACCTGTCCTCTGTTGCTCATAGGGACAGCCAGGTTATGGGAGGCGCTTCCCCAGGGAAGGGCCTGGGCTTCCCTCTTGTTCCATCTCTGCTGCCTCAGGAGGTAAAGCAAAGGGTTTTGGATTCTGCTTGGGTCCTTTGAAAGCTGGCTGCCCCAGCAGAATGACATCTGCTCCAAGGATTCCTGGGAGAAGAGAGCCGCGGCAGAGGGAGAAGCATTTCACAAACCTCTTGGGCTCCCTTCATCGTGGGAGCGTGGCCACAATGTGGTTTCCACCAAATCCACAGATCATTTCCTTAAGATTGCTAATAATGGGGTAGAGGTTCAGGCTGCTGTTCAGAGGCTCCAGGCTGGTCATTACCCAGCAGGCCAAGCTGGTAGCCACAGTCCCCTGGAAATCCCCCCTCTGGTGCTGCCCACAGGTGTTTCACTCTCCAAGATCCATGAGTGTCTCACTTCCTGTAATATTGGCAGCCATACCAGGATGGGAGTCACACACGATTTCCAGATTAGAAATCTGAGGATCAAAGAGAAAAAATAAATTGCTCATTGTCGCCCATCTGTGCCGTGGCAGAGCTGGGCTCCAAAGCCATACGGAGCCCAGGACCAAGGTTGGCTCTCCATACGGCCACCTCATCCCCTGCCCTCTCAGGTCTCTGTCATGTTGCCATCTGCCAAACAGGTCACACCCAACTCAGTCCCTTGTCCTTCCTCCCACACCTTGCCAGTGCTCTTTGTTTGTTTCTGGGTTGTTGTCACTTCTTCCACCAGGCTGTGAGTTTCTGGAGGCCAAGGAGTACTCTTCCTGACCACCTGATACCACACTGGGCTCTTGTGGCCCACTCCACGGCTGATGAGTCGACAGAGGAGCCCATGAGTGACATTTCACTCCCGGAGTACAGGTTCTGTGTCCTCCGCCTCCTCCTTCCCAACAGTGGGGCCTGCTTCGCTCTGGAACTTCAGGGTCCCAGGGGCTCATGTGTTAAAGGCCTGAACTTGCTCCCAGAGTAGAGCTTCTGGGAGGAGGTGGGACCTTTAAGAGGGAGGAGCTGTGGCAGGTCTGTAGTCACCAGGGCTGTGTGCTTGAAGGGAACAAAGGGACCCTGGCTTCCACACTCCCTGACCATGAAGTAAGTTCTGCTCTTCCATGAGGTCCCATCATGCTCCTTGTGCCTTGCCCCAGGGCCAAAGCAACTGCTGTAGGTGGAGCCTCTCAAACTATGAGCCATTTTTCACTGTACATTGATCATCCAACGTGGATTTCAGGCTTCACAGCTCCTCTCACACCTCTTGGTCTCAGTGGACCCACCTCTGTCCTGGAGACTTCTTTGTCAATCCCCCTAAAATTGTGCCAGCCACGCCATCCCTGAAGCAGCGCTGGATTTTCCTGGATGGTGCTTGCTGTGATGTGTGGTTGTGTGCTCTTGTCTCCCCCAGAATGTGAGCCCCAACAGGGCAGCCTGTATGTGTTTTGACTCATGTTGAATGACTGATAATGGGTGCTTCCATGGCCTTCATGCTCAAACCCCAGCCATGTGGGCATGACAGAGGGCCTCAATTCCAAATCAGAAGCCACAGCCCTGCCTTGGGATCAGCTACCCACACCCCTGCCTGGGCTTCAGCCTTGATTTGCAGAGCAAGGACTGTGGTTCCACCTATTCTCACAGGCCCTTGCAAAAAAGTGAGGTAATTTTAGGTTGCTGTGTTATTAAAGACCTCATACAAACATGACTAGTTACAGGGTGGGGCTCATGTCTGACCTTTAAAACTTAGGTTTTGCAGATAGACCATATAAGGTAGCATGGATCAATATGCATATACAAATGTGCAGGAATGGAAAGGTTTGATCTTTTGCCTCACCCATCAGTAGGGCCACAGCTGACAACTCTGTAAAAAGAGAGGGTTGAAAGAAAGAAAAAGACCTCTGCAGTGAAAATTACATCACTCTGGGGGCTCAGCAGTCTAAACACGTCTGGCAAGCCCAAGGACCTGAGTTTGATCCCCAGTACTGCGTGCTGTGCTGGCCCCAGAACCGGGTGTGGTGGTGCATGCCTGTAATCCCAATGCTGGGGAAGCTGAGACAGGAGGATCACTACGAGTCTGAGCTGCATAACAAGACCCTGTATCCAATAAATAAATAAATAAATAAATATTTTTTTTAAAATTTGAAAAATACATCACTCTAATATAAAGAGAAAAAACTAAAACTAGAAATTTCATTTGACCTCTTGTAGGTGTCTTCCCAAAACAATTAAAAGGCATCATTTAAAAGTGATATGCTTAATGGAAAGGTTCAAAATAGAACCTCTCTTGCAACCCAGAACTCATGACTCCGCATGAGAGTGGATACACGTAAGGAGCCTGACCGCTGGGCGCGGCGACGCAAGCCTCTCATTGCGGAACTCCCGAGGCTGAGCAGGAGGAAGGAAGCCTGGGTTGCGCAGTGAGACTCCCATCTCAGAAGACAAAGCCAATCCGGAAGTGATGGTAACCTAACACAAATAACGTGATGGTGCTAACGGGTGAGTTTTGTTCCGAGACTAAATTGATATGAAGCACAGGAATATGAGGAAAATCTATAGATTTGGTATTCCAGTTTTTACGTTGTGATACACGACGATAGCTTTCTTTTCTTAAAGGCTTCTGTTTGAATGTGGGGCTGGAGTTAAAGATATGGCTTACTGTGTTGGATCATGTTTGTGTAAATGTAATAACATCAGAGTAAAACATCAGATTCCACAGGTTTTAATAAAAAATATATGCACATTTGTGTGCATAGCAACACAATTTATAATAGTGAAATCTTAGAAACAGTCTAGATGCCCACCACCAGATGAATGGATGAAGTACGTGTACTTAAACGCCACTGAGCTCTCCTCTGCCATAAAGATAAATTTGAACCATTTGTGGGAAAATGGATATGCTTTGGCTGGCCAAATAGCTCAGCAGATTAAAGCACCTACAAGCAGGCCCAGGGGCCAGGAGTTCAATCCCCTGGGCCTGCTGTGCCAGCTCTGCCCCTGGGGTGCACTGAGATGGCAATTGAGACTGGGCGTGGTGGTGCGCACCTGTAATCCCAGCTCTTGGGAGGCTGTAAACAGGTGGATCACTACGAGTCTGTTCTAGTAGTGAGACCCTGAACACCATGTAGACCCTCCCCTAAAATACAAAAGAAAAAGAAAAAGAAAAAGAAAATGGATGTGCTTTGAGGCCATAAGGTAAGTCAAATAATCAGACACACAGTTTAAGTATTGCATGATGTCTCTCATGTGAGAAATATAAATAAAAGATAGATAAGAGGAAGTAGGAACAAGGGAAAGGGAATAAACCAATGAGAAGGGAAACAGTTGGAGGGGGCACAAGAGGTGGGAGGGGAAGTGTGAAGAATTCCCACGCGTTACATACATGTGCAACCCCCCCATGGTAATCATAATTGTTATGTACTATACACAAGTGCTAATAAATAAAAATAAAAAGATAAGGTAGTATCCCCCCAATAAAGAATGATTGGTAAGAGGGACTTAATTTTAAATTAGATTTTATTGGTACATTTAAGACACACGTAACGATCGCATTTGTCATAGAGAACTTCTACCTGTACATGACGTAACTTGACTTTCTTCCCGCACCCCCTACCTTCCTTCAACCCCTCCTCCCCTGTTTGCAAAAGCTTTGCTCCCATGTTTTCATTCTTCTCACTTTTTTACTTCTCCCTTTTTTCCTTTCCTCCTCCTCTCTGTCCTGTTTCCCTCCGCACTTGAACACTTTCCTCCTAGTTTAAAATACATTCTGGTCCTTACTCTCAGTTTTTTGCACCAGAGTGTGGTGTTCACTCATGTGTGTCTGATTTATTGCATTTAAGAGTGTGGACTCAGGATGCACCCATTTCCCTAGAAATGTCTCATGTATATCCTTCTTTATGGTAGAGTTGTATTCCATTGTAGGAACACCCCCCCCCATTCCTTATGCATTCACCAGTTGATAGGCATTTGGATTGTTTCCAAGATTTGGCTCACAAACTGTGCCACTATAAACAGGTGCGCATATATCACTGTGATGTGATGCTTTTAATTATTTTTGGAAGATACCCAGGAGGGGAATGGCTGGGTCAAATGGAACCTCTGGTCCTAGTTTTTTGAGAAGTCACACTGATTTCCACAGTGGTCACACCAGTCTGCACTCCCTGCAGTGGAACAGGGTTGCTTTTTCCCTACAGCTCTGTTAATATTTGTTGGTTGAATTCATTTTTTATGCACACAGATAGTAAATACAGGAGTTGTATATAAATACATAGCATATAATTACACTGAAACAATTTTTGATATTTCTTGATAATACCCATTCTTTCGGGGATGAGATGGAATCTCAGTGTTGTTTTAATTTGCATCTCTTGAATGGCCAGGATATTGAACATTTTTTCTTATATTTATTTGCCATTTGCATTTCTTCATATACAAAGTATATATTCATCTCAGATGCCCATTTTTGGATGGAGTCTTTAAATTTGGGAGGTACGATTTTCTTGAGTTCTTTTTTTTCTTTTTTTTCAGAACCAGGGATTGAACTCAGGCCCTTGCGCTTGCCAGGCAAGCACTTATTCTACTGAGCCATCTCCCTGACCCTTTTTTTTTTTTCCCTGACCCTTTTGAGTTCTTTGTATATTCTTTTTTTAAAATTTGATACAAGGTCTTGCTATGTGGTTCAGACTTGTAGGGATCCTCCTGTCTCAGCCTCCTCAGTGGTGGGATTACAGGCATGAGCCACCACGCCTGGCTTCAGGTCTGTCATGGTGCACCCAGGGTTCCAGGGCCAGAATGGCATGTGGTACTGGGGATCGAACTTGGGTCCTTGGGCTTGCCAGGCAGCCACTTAGACCACGGAGCTATCTCCCCAGTCTCTTTGTATATTCTTGATAGTAATCCTTTGTCTAAGGACCAGCTGTAAAACATTTTTTCCTATATTGTGGGTTGTCTCTTAATTCTGTTGATGGTTTCTCTTGCTGTGCAACAATATTTTAATAAGATGAGATCCCAGTAGTTGCTCGTTTGTGATAGCTCCTGTGTGATCAGGGTTTTGTTCATAAAGCCTTTGCTTACACCATTCCTTAGAGTATGGTGAAAGATGTGGGTCCAATTTTAACCTTCACATGTGCAAAGCTAATTTTTCCAGGACCATTTAGTAAAGAGATTTTCTGCTAGTGAATGTGTTTGGCACCTTTGTTAAAGATAAGGTGGGTGAGTATGTCTAGAGTTGTTTCTGCATCTTCTAATCTGCTCTATTGATCTCCAGGCAGTGTGTGTGTGTGTGTGTGTGTGTGTGTGTGTGTGTGTGTGTGTGTGTATGCTAGTACCATGCTGTTTTTATCACAGTAACTTTATAGTAGAATTTCAAGTCAAGGATTGTGATGCCCCTGCCTTGTTTTTGTTGCCCAGAATTGCTTCAGTTATTCTAGGTCTCCTCTCAGTTCCAAATCAATTTTAGGATTATTTTCTCTAATTCTGTGAGATATGCTGTTGTAATTTTGATTGGCATTGTATTAAATCTGTGAAACAGTTTTGGGAAGCTTTTTTTTTTTTTTGTATTGGGGATAGAACTCAGGACCTTGCCAGCCAAGCACTTAGGCCCCTGAGCTATCTCCTCAGGGTCTTGTGTGACAGTTTTGTAAGTATGGCTGTTTCATTATATTTGTTCTTCCTCCCCAAAAGCAAGGGATATCTTTCCATGTCTTATATTAATAAGAGGAAATAATAAAAAAATTTTAATCAAAGTTTCAGGTGACACAGGAGTCTTCAGAAGACCCAAAGACCAGGGAAAGCTTTTTTTCTTTTCTTTTTTTCTTTCTTTCTTTTTTGGTGGAACCGGGGATTGAACTCAGGCCCTTTCGCTTGCCAGGGAAGCGCTTATTCTACTGAGCCATCTCCTCAGCCCAGCTTTTTGTTTTTCCTTCTGGAAGTTCTGGAGGTTGAGCTCAAGGCCTTCACACTGAGCTGTATCCCTGGCTTTTTTTATTTTTTGAGACATGGTCTCACTAGTCACTAGTTGCCTTCCAGGCTGGGATTGAGTTTACAATCTCAGCCTCCCAGAGTGCTGGATCCCAGCTTGCACCACCCCACCCCACATAAACTGTCTAATGTTATGCTTAGGTTTAATGACAAAGGGACAACCATCTTCCCCAGAGTTGCCTAGTGACACTACCTAGACTGTCCTTTCTGGAGACACCCATCAATTGCCAGCTAAGAACCTGAGGCTCTTCCCCTGGGTTTCACAGTGCTGGCACCCATGGCTCCTGGTGCCTGTGTCCATGGAGAGCTGTGCATAAGTCCCGTATGTCTGTCTGTCTGTCTGTCTGTCATCTCAGAATCCATGACATTGCCCAGCACGTGTGCTCAGCAGCCGAGGTCAACGTGGCTCTAGCCCACAGTGGCTGCTCCTACAGCTTCCAGAGTCCCTGCAGCCCCTGCCCTGACTCCTTCCTAACCTGCTCTGGACGCTCAGGAGGAATGTGGACCAGGACCCATTCAATAGCTGAGATGCCACTGCAACTCATTCTCCTAGCACCTCCTTACTGAAGCGGAACTGAGCCGGCCATGGCTGGCCCTGGGCTCAGAGTTCAGCACCCAACTGTACATTAAGGGACAGCAGGCTAGTCGGAGCAGTAGAGATTACTGGATGATAAAGGGAGCTCAGAGAGATCAGGCGCCTTTCCAAGGGCACGCATTTAATGGATGGCAGAGCTGGGATGGGAAGCCCTTTGTCTAGCTCTAAGTGACCAGGCAATGGCTTCCAAAGAGTGGTGACCCACCAACTCTCCAACACCAGGATGAGGTCACAGCCAATTCTGTGTGCCAGGTGGCACAACAGTGACCTGTGGAGCTGGTGACCTCACAAGTTTCAGTTCTCTGCTGCTCCAACTGGCCTCCTATCCCTTAATGTATAGTTGGGTGCTGGACTCTGAACCCAGGGCCAGCCAGGGCTGGCTCAGCTCCGCTTCAGTAAGGAGGCACCATTGTCCATGAGCCAGAATGAACAATGTGATAAATAAATGGGAATTAGATTAGGGGAGGAAATTATTTTTGTTTCTCTGCATGCTCCGCAATTCTTATTCGAGATAAACTCCTGTGATACAAAGGAAGTGGAAAACACTTCTAAGAGAAGTCTTAGCTCCCTTGTCTTCACAGCCAAGAAAGGAGGGCTTGGGGTCACTGGCTGTGGAGCTGCCCCACACAAGAGGATGTTAGCAGTGACTCAGGGCCGCCTCATTGAGAAGTTTCCAGTTGAGTGAGAAAGAAGTGAGGCTGCTCCCTCCTTGTACCCTGTGACAGCCAGAAGGGGCTGCAACTGACTAACAACTGCCACATCTCTCCCCTGCTCTCTGTGGCTTCCTCAGGGATAGTTCCAGAATCTTCCAGGTAGAAGCTGCCAAGGACTGGGTCCCTGAGGGTCAAAGGCCAATGGCATTCAGAGCCTGGAGCTGCTAACATCAAGGCAGCTGGACTCTTTCAATTTGTGATTTCTATCCCACCAGAGCAAAAGAATCCTCAGTGGCTTACTGACACAGCACTAGTGATCAGAGCGCCACCAATCACAGGTTCGTGATTAGAGTCTCCGTCTCTTCCTTTGGAGAGACACCCTTACAAATGGAACTTCCTAGGTAGATATAAATGTCCCTTACAAGAGGATGACCTGCCTTGTGTGTGGAGCTTCTCTAAGACCTCCAGTTTCTCTGATGGTCCTTATGCCAGGGAGGTGCACCCGGGCTGACACAGTCTGTCCCTAGTGGGCCCCTGTCCTCCAGTCTCAGGGCCAAACACTTATTGCATGTGTTTCCTTCCCTCTTCGCTGGATGGCAGACTGCTGCCTTTAGCATGGTGAGGATGGTCAGCAGGGAAATGCACACAGATCTACAGAGCCTCCACTCGTCCATTCCAACCAAACCCCACATTGTTACTTGCTGGCTGTCACCTGTTGTTTTGGAGGCTTCTTTCTGGAGGGCCTAACTGATTCTAGAAACTTCTCTGGCTCAGCACACCTCCTCAGCTTGCTGATGGGAGATGGAGCAGGCTGCCCACCACTCCCCTGGTGGTGGGCTCCCTGGAGTGCTCTGAGGGATGGCAGTGGATTTTGTTAAGGCAGAATGCTGGCCATGTCCCCATGGTGACCCAGTGTGCTGAGATGACACATGTTTGTCAAATCTTTGCTGCTGTGGTCACAATGTAGCTCTGTGCTTTTGCCATGGGCAGAGAGGAGCCACTACTTACCCACTCACCAACTCTTTAAGTGGTTCCTTCATGCCTGCAACCCCACGTCTCCTGAGAGAAGCCCCTCAATTTCCAGACTTCTCCCTGGCCTGCTTGGCTCATGCCTTTTCCTGAAATTCCCTACACAAGAGACCACATACTGCTCGTTCTCCCTGGGCCTGTTTTCCCATTTCCCGAGCACAGCTAGCCAGCCCTTCCATAGGGTCTGTGTACAGATGCCCCTAGAGCAAGTATACGTTCTCTGATGAGTCTAGAAGGGTCAGTGTATTCCCAGGCCATCTTTTCCAGTTGGGGCCTCTGCCAACTGAACTCTACTAGCCCAGACCCTCAGATCTCAGACCCAGGGCCCCGGGATCCAAGGGCAGGGGCCTGTGGCTCGCCTTCCTCACTTCCTCTTTCTCTTCTTCTCACTGGGCCTCGGTTGATGGGTGCAGGGTGGTTCCAGGCCTGAGAATGCTTACTGGCCTCGTGGGCAGGGAGGTCATCCTGCCCTTTCCAGGCACAAAGCTGGTACTGTTCTCTGCCCACAGAAGAAAAATGCAAGTGGTGCTCTGGGGGTACTGACTCCCTGGCGCTCCAGAGCAGGCCTGAGCTTTTCCCTCCCATTCATCAGGCTGAAATTTGATAATATAAAATTCATCCTACACCGTGCCATGCACATTACCACAGAATGGTTGCAGAGTGTCATCTATCTAAAGACTAAGATTCGGGGCTGGGGAGATGGCTCAGTTGAATAAGAGCTTGCCTGGCAAGCGCAAGGACCTGAGTTCAATCCCCAGCTCTGGAAAAAAAAAAAAACAAAGACTAAGATTCATTGCTACCTGAGAAAACCTGAGAAGAAGTCTTGAAAGCTCATGAACAGTAAATGAAAAGTTTGTCAAAATTTCCCCAAACTGGAAAACAACCCTGACAATCTCCATGGCTAACAATGTCAAGTTGGGAGGCCAGAAACAAAGCTGACAGTAAAATCCAAATGCCATCAGTCAAGCTGGAGAAATCTTTCTATGGGAAATGGCATCACAGAATTATTCTTCTATAAAGAGGCGTATACAGTAAAAAAATATAAGGAAAAGCTATTCAGGAGCTGCAGCAAACCATTTTTAGCGATGTCCCTGGGCAGAGGATGAAGCACCAAGGGATTCATTTGTAGCAAAAAGTTCATTCTGTTTTCACGAAATTCAGAAATGTCCCATGCTCTCAACCTTTGTGGATCCCAACTTATAATAAATCCCAGTTTTTACCCCAAATTCATTTAATGCCAAAGCTTTAATGAAATTAATAAACCATTAAAAGCATTTCTGAGCATCCCTGGGGCCTTCATGCTGCCTATTTGCTTAGATCTGGGTTGAGGATGGGCCAAGCGTTGATGTCTATTGGAAGGAATCCTGCGCCCTTTGTTTAAATTAAAATCTCACAAGCTTATTACTCGGGAGATGCAAATGACCTGGCAGATTTGTGGTTATAGTTGTATCAATTTAATGATACTTTACAAAAATCATTGAATTATTTGCTTAGAATGGGTAAATTTTAGGGGTCAGTCAGATAGCTCAGCAGATTAAAGCACCTGCTTAGGCAGAGTGCAGTGGCCAGGGTTTGATCCTTGGTGATTGAGATTAGGTGTGGTGGCTTGTGCCTGTAATCCCAGCTTTTGGAAGGTTGAGATCAGGAGAATCACTGAGTCCAGTCTAGGTAGTAAGACCCTGCAGACCCTGTACCGAATAAAAAAAAAAAAAAAAAAAGAATGGGTGAGTTTTGATTTAATAAAATATTTTGTGAAAATCTGATAAACTTAAGTCTTTCAATTATTTTATTTTTTTCTTATTTCAAGTTTATTAAAACTTTAGCAGTACAAATTATCCAGTATAAACAAGTCTTTCAATTTCGAACTGCAAGCATGAGAGTGAACTAAAGGCTATCAATAAAACAGGAACAATAAAATCCTGACCTTTATATAAAACCGTTAGCTGGCTCAAAATACTTCTTGTCAGTCGTGTTATTTCACCTAGTCCCTGAATCCCAGCATTCTTCAGGCCTTTGCAGTTTGGCATTTAAAGGTTGCTGTTTAGACCAAAAAACTCACAAGAAAAGTTGACATTGTCCTGAGAAGCTAAGAATGAAAATGAAGGCCAATCAGCTGTTCCTCTCGTAGTGAACTGGACACCCATTATGTGCCGATGGGGAAATGTTCAGCCCTTCATGTTTCTATTCCCTGAGGTTTGGTATTGCGCTGAGGGGCATGTGAAGACTGAGAGCCACACAAGTAGTTCTGTGGCTCCTGTAACTCCCTCCCTCCCTCCCTCCCTCCCTTCCTCCCTTCCTTCCTTCCTTCCTTCCTTCCTTCCTTCCTTCCTTCCTATTTCTGGCATTGGGAAGAGAGCTCAGGACCTGGTGCTGGCCAGGCAGGCACTATGCCCTGAGCTATATCCCTGGCCCTGTTTCTTTGTTTTCTCTGACATCGTGCATCTGTGAGCACGGGACTCGCCACTACCAAGTGAAAGCTTCTCAGTGGCTGCCCAACTAGCTGACTGATCTCTTTCTGTTTAGTGCGCTCCTTCTAAGCAACACTATTTCTATTCTAGATCAACCAGGCTGTGGTAGCAAATGGTACACAGTGTTCTATCCCAGGAAGATACTTGCATGAGTTTATTTATTGGAATGAGCTACTCACTACCTTAGGAAACTCTGGGCCTCTGAAGGGGAACATAATTGGTTGTGTGCCTGGGCAGGAGTGCGGGTGCACTGTGACAAAGGTCTAGAGACTCTCACGCTGCAGTCAGTAGCCTAGGGCAGCTTCAGTGGTATACATGGGGGTTCCTGGATTCCTGGATGCTCAGCCAGGTAGGAAGTTGGGCGCTGGGAAGGAGATAAGCTCTGAATCTCCAAGACCAGCCAAGGGCTCAGCAGCCTCCCTCCTTCAGCTTCTCTCCTTCTTACTCTGGGGATTGAACTCAGGCCCCTGCACTTGCCAGGGAAGTGCTTATTCCACTGAGCCGTCTCCCTGGCCCCTCCTTCTTACTCTTAATTGTTTAACAGTAATCATATAAGAATTCTCAGGCCAGGAAGATAGCTCAGTGGCCTGTCTGGCAAGCATAAGGTCCTAAGTTTGATCTCTGGTACAAAAAAAAAATAAATAAATAAATAAATAAATATCTCAAGGACAGATAATGAAAAAGTCAATTTCATGCAAATCATATCTTTCAAAGTTAACTCTTGTGGCCAGCTAGAGCTGGGGGCTGGGCGGGGACCAGGCTTGTCGGTGAGGTGGCAGTGGTGGTGGCTGCTTGGCAGGAGGGTTCAGGCTTCGGGGGCCAGCCACTGCCATGATCCTGTTGGAGGTGAACAACCGCATCAGCATCATTGAAGAGACGCTCGCAGCTCAAGTTTGAGAACGTGGCTGCTGGAAACAAACCGGAAGCAGCAGAAGTGACATTTGCAGATTTTGATGGGGTCCTCTATCGTATTTCAAATCCTGATGGAGACAAAACAAAAGTGATGGTCAGTATTTCTCTGAAATTCTACAAGGAGCTTCAGGCACAAGGTGCTGATGAGTTGTTAAAGAGGGTGTAGGGAAGTTTCTTGGTGAAACTATCCAGAATCAGGATACAATGTCTCTTTGCTACATGTCTCTTTGAAAATCTGCCTGCATCCAAAAAAATTCAAAATTTTCAGGGAGGAGTTTAAGTTACTATTGCTATTTGCTAAACTAAATTCTAGTGTACAGGTTCTGAAGGGCTGTCAGTGGCTCTGCTGAAGGAACACAACATATTTTTGCAACCACAACGGAACTGAGGAAGCCTGTGGGTTTCTGATTTATGACATCTGCTAAATGCATAGCACTCTGGTGTCTTCTCTGGGATAGTTAGAGGGTCTACAGCAAAGAAGAGGGATTGGGAGCTTAGGAATGGGGAAAGAGGCTGAGGGACTGAGGGTGCATGCAGATTTTCTTGTCTAGGGAAGTAAGCCCTTCCCCATGTACAGGGAAGTCATTCCTGCCTTGCTCGTAGAACTATAAGGTTCTTACTGAGGAAATCACTTTGCAGGTGGAAGTTGGGTTCTTTTGTCCTTCCCACTTCTTGTGATCTTCGGACACAATCAACTAAATGCCAACCTATCACATGTGGCATGAAACCAACCAGGACGCAGACTCACACCAAAGTAGCTGCAAGATTTTTCTCTTCATGTGGGAATGGATTCTGAAGTTGCTAATCTGGGAAGAGAGAGTTTGTTTATCAAGAGATTCCAGTCCATTAAACCTCCAATGAGTGGCTCTAGCTGCTTGGTTGGCTGCTTGAGACCTATACTTCATGGTAACCCCTGCTGCTCAAGGGAAGCTGAGAGGCCTGGTCTTCTCTCACATAGTACAGAAGCAGGAATCCATGCAAGCAGAAACATGGTGTGACCTGTCATGACATAGTCACAAATCCCCTAATTTTCCTTGAAAGAGACCAGAAGACATGTCCTTTGCCCAAATGAGGGAAGTGCCTCCCCCAAATCACTGCTGGGGCTGTTATGGACATCAGTGATGCTGCTAGAGGTGAATGAATTCATTCCCATTTGCTAGGATCCAAAAGGCATAAACAGAAGGGGAAAAAAATGGGTCAGGTAGGAAGGAAAATTGTCTGTACACCAAAGATCTCTGCCAGAGCTAATTGAGCATAAGCCCCAGGACCAAAATAATAGATAGGCATTGCCTATGACCCTGTTAAGTCTACATGATGGGGCAAAAATTAAAAGTGCTTTTGATCTCAATAAGTTGTCTTAGTTACTTCCTTGCTGCTGAGACAAAATATCTGGCACTCACAACTTGAAGGAAGAAAGGTTTATTCTGGCTCAGCAGTTTGTAGAGGTTTCAGTCCATAGTCAGCTGGCTCTGAGGCAGGGCAACATAGCAGACGGGCATGGCAGAAGAGGAAGAGCTCATGACATGGCAACAGGAAGCAGAGAAAAAGAACAAGGAAGGAAGAAGGAGAAAGCTGTACCCAAGAAGGATACCTCCTAGGCCACACCCCCATGACCCACCTCTCTTGGTCAGGCTTCCCCTTCCAACACCACACCTGGGCTATAAACTCATCAGTGAACTAACCCAGTGTCACACACCTGTGACTCACCATCCTACACCCATGATCCAGTCGCTACCCCAGAGCCTCACCTATGGGTGCTAGAGGCTCTGGCAGGATATCTGCATGTAAACTATAATGTAAGTCATATCTACAGTGCTTTACCCACATCTGACCCTCAGAGTGGAACTTGAATCCTGCAGAAGTGATACTCTATCACTTCCCCGTTTAACTGTTTGGTTGAAAATGGAGTAGTCTTAGAGAATGAAAATTGATGATTGTAAGCTTAATATAGTACTGTGTTCAACACAGCAAGCCACACAACCACTGGAGGGAATGAGTGAAGAACTCTAAAGGGTGCCTTGTTTTTCCTGGTAAAGATGTTATTTTTGTCCCATTTAAGACTTAGGTTCTGCAGCAGTTCAGTCTGCAGCCACCCTAATCACCTTACTGTCCTGCAGGATATCACAGTGATCACGGCATTGATGACTTCATGTTTTGAGGACCTGCACAGCAGGGATGGTTGTTATTCTGGATAATTAAGAAGCATGCAAATTGTAGTGTGGGAAATAAATCTCAGGAATCTGCAGAGGCCTGTGCCTTTGAGGTGAATTTTAGTACCTTAGGCCAGCTCATAATATAAAAAGAAAAACTATGCTTAGAGATCCTTTCTACGGAAGCAACACTTGTCATGTTGCGTGTGCTTTTTTAAAAAAATTTTATTTATTTGTGTGTGTGTGGCCAGCTCAGCCCACCAGGGGGCGGGGCTGGCTGGCATGTGGTGCTGGGGGATTGAACTGCGGTCCCTGTGCTTTGCTAAGCTTGTTCTAAGTAGGTGCTTTAGACCACTGAGCCATCTCACCAGCCCGTGTGTGCTTTTTTGAGCTGCAAAACAATAGTGGAAAGCTGTCTTACATTCCTTAGACAGGCAGAATCAATAGAGACAAAATGGCTACACTTTAAAAATGTATATATAGATTTAACACAATCCCAATTATGGTGGGTTAACAACAAATGGGCAGCTTGTAACACCCAGCTGAACTGAATCAGCATGGTTCTGGCTGTGGAAGGCCCACCTGAGGACTGTGGCCAATGACTGAAAAGAGAAATGGAGGGGAAGATGGAGCGCTGTTGGTTCTCCTGGAGAAGCTTGGCACACTGGTCTTCCTGATATGAACTCTGCTGTTTCCATTGTCGGAGGAGCTTGGGCCCTTGCTGTTGCTGAGGATGGCTGTGGTTCATTGGAGGAGCTGGTTTTTACTTTGAGTGTTGCTTCCTGGCTCTAGTGTAGATCCCTTAGCCTGGAGGCTGAGACTTTCATCCCACCAGTCCAGACTTTCTAGCTTCCACCACTGACCTTTGGGCCTTCCCAGAGCAGATCCGTGAAACAGGCCTGCGTGAGACATGGTTATAGGCTCTAGGCCTCCAGATGGACTCGTGCAGGGCATTGCCGTGGGCTCTAGGTCTTTAGCTGGACTTGTGCAGGACATTGCCAGGTCTAGTGTATGATCTCTTGCGCTCTTCTGCACTTGACTGTTTGGGTGACTATTATAAAATAATCCTATAAATTATATGTCCAGTATTAAATCTTTTCCCTTATAAATTCTGACTATAACACCGATCAAAATACCAACAGTATTTTTCATAGATATTACAAAACAATCCAAATATTCATATGAAGGGCCGGCCAAATAGCTCGGTGGATTAAAGCTCCTGCAAGCAGGTGCAGGGGCTGGACGTTCAATCCCCAGGCCTGCCGTGCCGGCCCTGCCCCCAGGGCATGCTGAGACAGCAAATGAGACTGGGTGTGGTAGCTCACACCTGTAATTCCAGCTCTTGGGAGGCTGTAAATGGGAGGATCACTATGAGTCCAATCTAGTAGTGAGACACTAAACGCCCTGTACACCCTTCCCTAAAATACAACAAAACAAAATAAAACAACCCCCCCAAATATTCATATGAAACCAGAAGAGATGCAGAATAGCAAAAGCAGCACTGGGTAATAAAAGCAAAATAGAAGGCAGCACAATCCCAGATCTGAAGTTATACTACAGAGCTACAGAGATAAAAACATCTTGGTACTGGCGCAAAACAGTTATGTGGGTCAGTGGAACAGAACAAGGAGAGGGCGGTCTACGTGCCCGCCTGGCAAGTGCAAGGATCGAGAGAGTTTGATCCTGGTACCACACGCCATGCTGACTCCAGAACCCCAGGTATACTGTACCAGCCTGAAACCAGGCCTGGTGGCTCACTCCTGTAATGCTAGTGCTGGAGAGGCGGACAGAGAAGGGTCACTCGGAGTCTGAGCTGTGTAGCGAGACCTAATATAAACAAAAAAAAAAAAACAACAACAAAAAGCCACAAAGCAAGGAGAAACAACTTGCTTTAACACAGCACTTTAACTAAGGGGCCAAAGACACACTGGAGACACACACTGGAGAAAAGAGAGCTCTTCAATGAATGGTGCTGAGTAACCTGGATCTCCCCCCGTGGAAGACAGAGTCTGGACCCACACATCTCACCGTGTACTGAACTAGAATCAAGACAGATCAAAGATCTAACTGTGTACACAGGGACACTGAGTCTGCTGGAAGATAAAATAGACACAACTCTTGAAGACATGAGCATGTGCAGGGCTTTCTGAAAAAGAACCCTAATGGCATAAATAATTCTGAGAATCAACAAATGAGATCATATTAAATAGCTTCTGAACAGCAAAGGAAACAACCAACAGAGTGAAGAGACAAACCTAAAAAGGGAAAAAAAATTGCTAGATATTCCTTAGACAGAGAACTAATAGCTAGAATATGAAAGAACTGAAAACAAAGACCCCTCCAATGAAAGACTCAATCAAAAATGGACAAGAAATGAAGGTACTTTTCAGAAGAAATGTGAGTGGCCAATAAATACATGAAAAATTATTCAATATCACTGGCCATTGCAGAAATGTGAATTAAAACAATACTGAGATGCCATCTTACTCCAGAAAGAATGTCTGTCATTAAGAAATCAAATAATAAGGGCTGGCCAAATAGCTCAGCAGATTAAAGTGCCTGCTTAGGCAGACGCAGGGGCCCGCAGTTCGATTCCCTGCAGGGGGGGCGCGCTGAGACAGGGATTGAGACTGGGCGTGGTGGCACGTGCCTGTAATCCCAGCACTTGGGAGGCTGTAAACAAGAGGATCATTACGAGTCCAATCTATGCAGTGAGACCCTGTACACCCTGTACATGCTGTCCTAAATACACACACACACACACACACACACACACACACACACACAAAGAAATCAAATAATAATAAATGCTGGCAAAGCTGTGGAAGTTAGGGGAAAGGAAGCTTTCTACATTGTTGCTGGGAATGTAAACCAGTACCACCACTGTGGAGATCAGTATGGAGATTTCTCAAAAAACTAAAAATAGAAATTCCATTTGACCTAGCTCTTCCCTTCTAGATATCTTCCTGGACGAGTTAAAGGCATCATATTACAGTGATACATGCATACCCATGTATAAAGCAACACAATTTATAATAGCTAAATCTTAGAAACAGCCCATATGTTCCCTAAAAAATGAATGGATTAAAAAAAGGTGTCATTTATACACAATGGAGTACTACACTGCCATGAAAAGGATAAACTTGAGCCATTTGCAGGTAAGTGGATGTGCTTCAAGACCATACATAACCTTAAATGAAATGATTCAGGCACATAAACTAAAATATTACTATGTCCTTCCATAATAGGAAGTAGGAGCCCTTTCTCAAACAGAAAGGGGAGTAGGAGATAGAAGGGTAGAGAAGAGAGAGAAGAGAGGGAGAGGGGGTGCAAAAAAGGGTTGAAGAAAAAAATGGAAATAAAGCTTTTATGAATGGGAAGTAGACCATGGGTTGGAAGGAGCACAGAACAGTGAGAGGGGTAGGGGATGTAGAGAAAATTAAGATGTGTTCTGTCCATTGTGTCAGCTGCCCATGATAAATGTGATCATTAGGTACTGAAATGTGTGTGTTTGTGTGTGTGTGTGTGTGTGTGTGTGTGTGTGTGTGTGAGAGAGAGAGAGAGAGAGAGAGAGAGAGAGAGAGAGAGAGCGCTCAATGCAACTTGGGGTTATCAGGCAGTCTGCATTGCCCTCTCCAGATGTGTGTCATTTTGATCCATCAAGCTACCAAATCAGGGTAATTAAATGATTCAGTTACACAGGGAACTCAACTTTCAGTAGGACATGTTTCCCCGGCCTGTGATTCAAGTCACCTTAGTCCATAACTAGCCCACTGGTTGGCCAGTGGGCCTGCAGACTTGGTGAGCACGGTCTGTTTTGTGCTCTTAACCACACGGACTTTCCCCGCCCAAGGCTGGGCTGGCCTCTCTAGCATCACCAGCCAGTGCTCAGTCTTCCGAAAGTTACCGAAATTAAGAGCTGTCACAAACATCCACATGGAAGCAGACTGCACAGATCTCTTTGCCAGGAGGGTGTCAGCAGCTTGCTCCCACTGTAATGGGCAGCGCTGCGGAACTTGGGTGGGTTTCCCCAGCCCATCAATGCCTCCACTGCCATCCTTAAGACTTCCTGTATGCCTTATTATAGTATGCCACAGAGTTGCTTCTGCCTAGGGACCTCATTTTACTCCAACAGAAGAAATGTGATGGGCTCATTTCTGTCCCTCAGACGCAGCTGACTTTCTAGAATGGTGGAATGAACACTGGAAGACAATACCAGCAAAGGAAAGTCATTGTCCTGTAAGAATCTTCTCTGAGCCAAAGTCAGTATAGGGTGCTATTAACTTGCAGTCAGGACACATGGCAATGGGGACAAAGAGAAACTCATCTCTCAAGAACACAACTGCTGATCTACTTGCAAATGTTTTGTTTCTGTTTCTTCTTCTCTAGGCTCCTCTTGCTTGAAGATGCTGGCAACCAGAGAGACTCATGCACTGCAAGGAATCAAGCAGAGTTCTCTTGAAATAAAAACTGAGACTCTAGCTGTTTCAGACTGTTGGTCCCAGTGAGTAGGTTGCAAAAGTGCTGGTTATGATGACAGTGAAAACTATGACAACAAGGAGAATCGTGGACGTAGGATAGGTAAGTACAATGCAGCCATGGTAATTCCTGTTGCTACCCGCAGGTCCAGTAGCAGATAATAAACCTCAAGCTCCTCTGAGTAGCAGAGATGTCTGAAAGGGAAGAAGAGTTATGCAATGGGTCAGTGTGGCCAAGGGTCATTAAGTACCAATTGTAGCCTTATGCCCAGCTCAAAACAGGAACTTTAACTTCTGTTTCTCTCCCTGCTGTGGCCTATGTATATTTATATCTATTTCAAATAATTGCCCCTCCACATCTGTTCCTTTTTCTCTACTGTTTTATATAAGACCAACTTCAGTCTGTGACTTAGAGAATACGGAGATGAGTAGTGACAGAATTAAACGAGGAATGACTAGTCAGAGCTCCTAGGCTCAGAAACTTGTAGTCCTTTTAGGGGAAGGGAGGAGCATGTTTTTCCATTATCAAGGGGCACTGCATTATATTAAATATATAAAGTGGGAGCGTCTTTATTATTACAGATGTGCACTTTTGTATTAAGCATATAGCATCTTTATTTTTAGAGCTACAAGAATAGTAATAAGTACATTTGACACTGGGTAGTCAAAGAGCTCGTGTATTGTAGACATATGACATTCTTCCAGGCTGTTTTGACGGTGGTAAAGATGGAGAGTTCCTCCCCAAATCCAGCCCTCTCTT
>NW_004524703.1:5674425-5696369 GCF_000260255.1 Octodon degus
AGTCAGAGGCAGAGTTCGGCTGACAGCAATGAAGAGCAGGGAAGGGGAATTTCAGCATGGAAGTCACCCTGGCAGGTGTATTCTTCTAGTTGTAATTTTTTTTTTTTTTAAGCTAGGGTCTTGCTACTCAGTTCAGGCTGGCCTTGTGCTCACTTCTTTGTAGCCCTCAGGCTGATCTCAAACTCTTAGTGATCCTCCTTTCTCAACTGCTGAGTGAGTGCTGGAATTACGGTGTACACTATCATGCCGGTTCAGGGGCCAGAACAGCATGTGGATTCAGGTATCAAACTTGGGACCTTGTGCTTGCTATGTAGGTGCTTATACCTCTGAGTATAAGCCCCAGCCCCTAAATTCTTTTTCATAAAGATTTTTTTTTTTTTTTGCTCCGAATGCCTTCAGGGCAGGTTTGGCTGGCTTGAGTTGTGGGGATGGAACCACAGCAACCTGAGCCTGACTGCTTTGTTGAAGCAGCCACTTAAAGAACTGAGCTAAGGGGCAGGCCTCCCCCCAAATTCTTTTTCATTAGTGCATATTAGATATCCTGAATAGGTGATTTTGTTTTGGCGTAATTCAGCATATGCATAACATTTTGATCACTCGCTTCCTCTCCCCTTTCTCTCCTCTGGCCCTTGATCTTGTCCTCAGTCTCCTTCTACTTCATGTCATTATTTTTATATTTCACATAAGAAAAACATGAAATATTTGACTTTTTATTTGGCTTATCTCACGTAACAAGACACACTCCAATTTCATCCATTCTCCTTCAAGTGATACGATTTCATTGCTTATGGTTGAATAATATTCCACGGTGTGTCCATGTGGACCATATTTTCAGTGTTCATGGGTGTGTAGCTGTTTCCACAGTTAGCTATTACGAATTGGGCTGCAGTAAACATGGGTGCGCAGGTATCGCTGTAGTACGCCTGGCAGTTTTCTGTAAGATGGCTATGCAGGCTGCTCTGTGCAGAATAGCAGGAGGGGAAGGAGGTCAGCTTCTCTTCCTAGCTGCTCTTCAGAGGGGAGTAAAGGGTAGAAAGAGAAGCTCAGCAGGGAGTGTGTAAGCAATAGATAATTCTGAGGAAAAGCCACATCCAATCTCTACCGCGTCCTCTACAGGAAAAACCCACTCATGCACACAGAAGTGTCAGGTTGAGTAAGATGAGGGAAGGAGTTACAATAAATGACTGGTGCCTTGGAGACTCGGGCCCCTCGAGTCCAACTGAATTGTTCATCTAGTAAAGCTTCCACCGTGCAGCCTGCCTTGTCTGCTCTGCGCAGAACCCACTCCAGCTCCCATTTCTCCTGGCCTGATGGTCACGTGGTGCCCAGGGTAAACTGAGGCAGTTTCTCTTCCCAGAAGGGATTGTTGGGCTATAAGGACAGAACAGGAGGTTGGGCCTGTTGGCGGGGGATGGGGGTGTGGGGACAGGTCCTGAGGTGGGCGGCTCAGAGTAGAGGGCACCCTGAGGGTCCCCAGAGCCAGCTCTCACCTGGCAGGGGGCAGCCCTTTGGCGGCACGCTCTGCTTCCTTCCATGCGAGTACAGATGACTTCAGAAGTACAAATCCAGTCTTCAGTGGTTCTGGATTTAGAAATAAACCTCACTCCAGACAAAGGCCAATTCAAAAAGGAACCTGTAAAGCGCTTCTGTTTTTACATAAAAGAACAAACTCCTGCAAAACACACACGCGCGCGCGCGCGCGCGGGGCGGGGCGGGGCGGGGCGGGGCGGGGCGCGAGTCCCGGGCTTGGGCGGGGTCTGGGCGGGCCGCGCTGTGCGCGGGCGCGCGGTCCGGGGGCGCGGCGCTGCCAATCTAAGACAAAGGCCGCCCCGCGCATCATGTGGTGCGGCGGAGGAAGTGCTGCTTGTTTTCTGCGCTCGGCGCTGGGCCGCCGGCAGAGCGCGATGCCCCGAGACCCCCGCGGGGGCGGCGGCAGCGAGCCCCGATGAGGCGCGGGCGTCCCTGGCCGGATGGAGGCGCCGCGGTGGGACGCGGCGCGCAACGACTCGCTGCCGCCCACGCTGACCCCCGCCGTGCCGCCGCACGTGAAGCTCGGGCTCACGGTGGTCTACACCGTGTTCTACGCGCTGCTCTTCGCCTTCATCTACGCGCAGCTCTGGCTGGTGCTGCGCTACCGCCACAAGCGGCTCAGCTACCAGAGCGTCTTCCTCTTCCTCTGCCTCTGCTGGGCCTCGCTGCGCACCGTGCTCTTCTCCTTCTACTTCAGGGACTTCGTGGCGGCCAACTCGCTGGGCCCCTTCCTCTTCTGGCTGCTCTACTGCTTCCCCGTGTGCCTCCAGTTCTTCACGCTCACGCTCATGAACCTGTACTTCGCGCAGGTGAGGCGCCCCGCCGGCTGCGGGCCGTGGGGGGCGGAGGCCCTGCTCGCTGGTCACCGCTCCACCCCCAGAGGGGGCCCGGGGGGGACCCGGCGCGAGCTGGGCGTGTCGGGCGCCTCGAGTGCGGGTGGAGGGCGCGCCCCCCGGGGAGGCCCCGGGCGCCGCAGTTTCCCCTCGGGGCGCTCACCCCGGAGCACCTATCCTGTCGCCATGTTGGGGCCGGACACTGCATTTTTTTTTTCCTTTGAGTAATAGTCCTGGGTTTGATGAGATGTTTTGAACCTATGGCTCTGGAGCCCCATTGAATTGCTACCGGATTGCTTAACAGCAGTGCGGGGTCACGCCCAGCTCCCCAGATGCCTCAGGAGGTCAGGCTACTGTCTGGGCTCCTCTGAGGGGCCCCAAGAATAGCGCTGTAAAAGTTAACCGGTGCTCATTATTTACAGTCGTGCCAGATTGTTTTTATGAGGCGTATTGTTAAAAGCCGATGGAAAGCCTATGAATTCTTTACCTGTGAACTTAATGAAAGTATAGTACTTGGGAAGCACTTTGCAAGTGCTGTGAAAAGTGTAAAGCATCGCAGGAAGGCTTAACGACATTGCTCTCTAATCCCCAGTAGCTTTCCAAGCACTCCTTGATCCTTTGTCACCAGGACTCTGCCTGAGGTGGAGGTTCCCTGTGTCACCTGCTGGCTTTGATTTAAACACTGTATCCCGGGCAGAGGCTCTTGGCCAGCTAACCGTCGTTTATCAAGAAAAATTATCATTGATTGGAAAAAAAAAAAAAAAACCCAACAACAGGCAGACATAGAAATGCCCTGCTGTTTGGGATACGCTGAGTTTGGAGGAAATATTTTTGGCCCCAAATAGTAGATGTGAAGTTTATCAGAGCGGTGGGTCAGTGCTCAGAGCCATTCTTGGAGTCCTGTGTGGCACCTGCTTTTCAGCCCAGCAGAAGAGAGAGGGTAACACTGCCTACATACTACTTTAAACTTTTGAACTAGTTAAGGCAGTTGGCTGTGTTGCAGATAGTGGGGCTTTGTAATTGGATGGAGATTGGGTGGTTCCAACTGGGTGCAAAAGTCAGCCAAGTTGTTACTCCCTCAAGAAGTGACCATGGTAGTATCTTTCCTTGAGCTCTGTACTCCTGTCCCTTTTTGAGGGAAAAAAGGGAAATAGAGGGAATTGCCTGCCCTGGCCCTCGGGTAATCACATGCAAATCCTCAATTTAGAGCTGGATTAGGGCTGGGCTGTGTGCTTCTGCACAGTCTGCTGGTTGGCCAGTAAATGCTGAGCAAGGGGAAAGTGACCAGACGAGACAGAGCCGCTCTGGCCTGGAGTCCCAAAGTCATGGCCTTTGCCTTATTTATGTCTCCCAGGTAAGTGGCTGCCACAGCAGAGGGCGCTTTGCCCGGGGGGGGGGGGGCAAGGGTGACTAGCAGACAGTGGCACATATGTGCTGGCATCTTGGACCCTCGGGGTACAAAGCCCCTCCTGGCTTCTTGACAAAAAGCCCATTCTTTCTGAGGAGTGTAGCAAGGGGTCACACTCTTGACTGCAGTCCTCAGTGTGACCGTTCTCGTCACCCCACTTTTTCCCACAGGGTTCTCTTCTGGTGAAGCAGCTAAAAGGGGGAACTTTTAGGATTTCTGCCTGCATCATATTTTGCAGGGAGAGGAACCAGTAAGAAGCACATGCTCCGTGCTAGGCTCGGGCTGGGCAGTTTGTCTTCATTGTGCTCACAGCATCCCTCTGAAAGAAGGGCTGGTTCTGTCTCATTTTTGCAGAGCAGGAAGTGTGGCTCAGGGAGGCTCAGTGACTCTCTGAGGATCACGGTGGAGCCTGGCTTCACCCCCACACCTGTGATGTCTCAGTTTGAGCCTTGTCTTCATGGGGTGGTATTTGAAATCTCTTACATGGAAAAACATACCCAGATTCAGAAAGCAGCCCCTGTTCTCCGGGGGCTGATGATTTGAGGTACATACCCAAAACATGGTGAAGTGGTGATTCAGATGTGGTTGAGGTGAAGAGAGTATACCAGGCTCAGTGGAGGGACTGCAGCGATCCTGAAGCACTGGCGACTTGTGGTCTTGAGTCCTGCAGCCTGAGGAAGGGATGGCAGAGGTTTGGAGTCAGGAGCAAACTTGAAACTTGAAGGGGTGTCCAGGAGGTGAAGGGAACTTTTTTTTTCTGTGGTACTAGATATTGAACCCAGGGCCTTTGAAGTGAGCTACATCGCTACCTTTCTAATTTTGTTTTTTGTATTTTAGGGGAGGGCCTACAAGGTGTTAAGGATCTCACTACTAGATCAGACTTGCTGTGATCTGCCTGTTTACATCCTCCCAAGGGCCGGGATTACGGCATACGCCATCACACCCAGTCTCATTAGCCAACTCAATGCGCCCCGTGACCAGGAGTGGGCACGGGCGTGGGCATGGGCATGGGCACGGGCACGGCAGGCTGGGGATTGAACCTCTGGCCCGTACACCTGCTTGCAGGCACTTTAATCCGCTGAGCTATTTGGCCAGCCCTTTTGCCTTTCTGATTTTGAGACCGGGTTTTTCTTGCTGAGTTGCTCAGGCTGGGCTTGAATTCCTCTTGTCAAGGCTCTGCCTCTGTAGGTGCCTGCATGGTGGGCTTGAGCTTCACCTGGCTCTCTTTCAGGTGGGATGGAATGCCTCAGGTCAGCCCTTTCATATTGTTTTCTTTCTCATGGAGCCACTGGGGGCAACTGATGCTCCTCTATCACTTGGCCACACAGGTGACAGAGTGGGTGGCTGACAGTGTCACCAGTCTTGACCCTTTCCCCCTCCATGGCAGCCAGGGGCCTTTGCAGCTGCATAAATCCCCGTGGAAGCATCACACTCCCACTGCCAACAGTGCTGGTTTCCTCAGACCTGCAGGGTGTAGGTTGGTGCTGCCTGGGCTCCTCTCCATAGCCCATCTTGCTCTACTGTCTATACCTGCTGGGGCAGGATCCTAGCTCAGTCTAGGCTCCCCTGGTGACCTGGGGTGAGTGTCTTCTTGCCAGCAGGCCGATGAGTGCCCTGTCCTATCTCTACCACTTCTGGCACAGCTTGTCTAGGTGGGGAGGTGCCTAGTGGCAGGACTGCATTTGAGAACCCTCCAAGGGACCTGTGGGCAGCTCCTGTATGCCAGGCCCTCATTGTGTTGGCTCTCTTTGGGACATAAAGCATTGAGGATCCGTTTGCAGCAGTGGGCTTGCGCCAGCCCCCTTTTGCATGAGAAAGTGGCAGGTCTGGGTGTCACCAAGGCCTTAGATGGTGCTATGTCAGGTCACCTTTTTAAAACCAATTACTTTAGTGGTACATGTTATTAGTACATTATAGTTATAGGCATCTTAGGGAATTGGTGCATGTGTATATTGCATCTTAATCAGTTTTGCTTCCCCTTCCCCTCAGGTCCCCTCCCTACCTCCACAGTCTGCCTCTCTTACTTTGGTCTTTAAATTATTTATATTTTAAGCTTCTCATAAGAGACACCATCTGAAAATAAAAGACACCATATGATATTTAACTTATACATCTCATTTTATGTAACATTATGGTCTTAAGATCCATCCATATTTTGAAAATGGCTGAAATTTATTCTTTATGGCTGAGTACTGTTCCATTTTGTATGTATATATGTAGATTTAAAATTGCATTTTTAATTCATCCTTGTTGGTGGGGACATAAGCCACTGCCATAATTTATCTATTGTGAATACATTAGCGTGCGTATAACATTGCAATATGACAAATTTAATTTGGGGGGACAGCACTCAGAAGAGGAGTAGCTGGGCCAAATGGAATTGTTATTTTTTGTTTTCTGAGGAATTTTAAAAAAAAATTTTTTTTAACCTGCTTTTTAAAAAAATTTTATTAATTTATTTATCTCTGTGTGTGTGTGTGTGTGTGTGTGTGTGTGGCCAGCTCAGCCCACCAGGGGGCGGGGCTGGCTGGCATGTGGTGCTGGGGGATTGAATCGCCCTCCATGTGCATTGCTAAGCTTGTTCTAAGTAGGTGCTTTAGACTACTGAGCCATCTCACCAGCCCCTTTCTGAGGAATTTTGATAGTGGTTATCCTGGTTTACCTTTCATGCAGTGAAACTGCGGCATTGTGCTGCCTTCACCACCAGGGTTAGTGCACAAGCCTAAGAAGCCCAGGCAGCAGCTCCTGCGTGGGGCAGATCTGTCTGCAGAGGAGGGTGCAGAGGTGTGTTGTGGCATTGGACTCCACGACACCCTGGCTGCTGGTGTCCCAGCTTTATAGGTTTCTTGGAATTACCAATTTGGGACCCAGACTGTTGCTCCTGAATTTGGTTGAGTGGCCTCAGCCTTTCTTGGGCACTGTGACAAAATCCTGCCACTGCATTGGGCTGGATTGAGGATGGAAATGGAGAACTAAGCCCACTGGGTGGGGGAGAGGTGGTGTGACAGACAGAGGGACAGGGCAATGCTTGACTCATGAGTGTGGACCTGACCACACCTTAGAGAGCCTGTGGGAAGCTGGTGCTCACTGGGGTGTGGTCTTTCCTAGAACTGTCCCCTGCGCTTCCTCCCCCACCTCGGGCAGGGACAACTTGTTAGTCCTGTGATCCTGTGAGGTGCTGAGGGTGCACTGGAGGTGGCTGAGCTCAGGTTGAGGCTCACGGGGGGACCTTGGGGCTCATGGTGGGGTTGGGTCGACAGAGGCTTCTGAATCAAAGGAGGCAGCAGTGGAAATGAAAGAAGCAGTGAGCTCGTGGGCCAAAGTGCATTTGAATCCTGGCTGTGCCCTGGGTGGGTCCATGGCCAGTTCTGGTCTCAGAGGCTGCTGTTTCACCAGAGCAGCTGGAACGTGGTGTTTCTCTCAGGGGAGAAGGAGGCACAAGGAGATGTTCTGTACTGAGCGATGCTTTCTTCTCCATAATTAAGGAGCTCATTGCTCATCTCCTGACAGTTCCAAGCCCAAGCTTGGACACCAGCCTGTTGACTGGCCCTACCCTGTGCCATCGTGGTAACTTTTACCACCAAGCTACAACTCTTGTTTTTGCTAAGTGGCAATGACTCTTGGCACACCTTAGTGAGGATAGTATGGTGAGACAGCAGTCTGGACTGTAGCTCCGTAGCTGGGGAGCGCAGGTGCTGACCACCAAGCAGCCCAGTCCTTTGCCTGCAGGCAAGCCAGTGAAGTGTAGATGTTGAGTGACCTCTGAGGTCCTGCAGCCAAGTCTTCAGAGCTAGGTTGAGGCCTGGCTGTGGTCTCTCTGGTGCTGTGGCACTTGCCATGCCTAGTTTTGAAGTACACCGTGGTCCTATTCCTACTGATGGGGAGCTAGGAGACACTTGAAGATCCAGGGATTGGATCTCCACTTCCACCAAGGAAAGGGACGCTGCTTGCTGTAGGGTCAGGTGGCTTTTGCTATGTATCCTAGTTACTTTTCTCATTATTGAGATAAAATACTTGGCATCCAAAGTTAAAGGAGAAAGATTTATTTAGGTCCTAGTTTATAGAGGTTTCAGTTGATATTCAGCTGGCTTCAAGGCAGTGTGGGATGGGGCAGAGGGGCATCGCAGAGGAGAAGCAGTTCATGGGAGGCAGAAGGCAGCAAAAAAAGAAGAGAGAAAGAAAGAAAGAAAGAAAAAAAAAAGGAACAGATGACCACAGCCTTTCTGTCCCTTCTATCTTATCTAGGCTCTTTTGGCTGGGTAGCACTGATGCCTTTGATCCTAGCATTACACATGAATCAATCCCAGCATCACACACTCTAGATCCAGCCACCTCCGAAAAGCCCCACCTATGACCGCATGAGGCTTTGGAGGGACATCAACACATAAGCCATAAGACTATGGTTTCTGCTAGTCGAGAATTATTTGTCAATTACCAAGCCCTAATCTAGGACATGGGAGGAGGTGGCTTTTAGGCCACTTCTGATTGTGAAAAAGTGAGACGCTTAGGAGATCAGGCCTTGTGGCCCCACGTACAACAATCACAGTCTTGGGCGGACGCTGTGCTTGGCCTGGCTCAGCGCCACGCCTGGGCCTCAGGCCTTGGACCTTATGGTCACTCACCAAGCTCATGGCCAGTCAGAGCTGTGCGCTTTCCTGTGCCTCTGTGTGTGTAGCTAGTTGTAGCATCAGTTCTGCTAACTGCCTGCCTGGGTGTGTATGTCGGTGTATACCCATGTGCCTGCCTGTGTGTGTCTGTGTTTTACACCTCCGCATGACAGTGTGTGTCTGTGTGCCTGTGTGGGGGAGAGGCTGTGTTTGGTTATCCTCAGTCTATCTCATGGGAAGGTGCCTTCTAGCCACACAGTTTAGGCCAATGATGGTAGACATTTTAGAGCTTTCAGTGATGCAGCCCACCCTGGCCTGTGTGCTCTAGGTTTGCTGCCATTGATTGGGGCTCACAGGCTCTTTCCTCAGTGCTAGGCGTGCACTCTCTGCCTCCTGTTGCTTCAGTGCCTCAGGGTGACCCCCTGCCAGCTGGGGGAATGCCCTCAGAAATGACAAATCCAGGCCCTCAGCTGCAGTTAGCAAGTCCCTGCTCTTGGTCCTATACTTTAGCACCTGCAGATTTTACTCCATCTGTTTCTCTCCTGTGTTTCCACAGTCAGCCCAGCAGAGGCAGGGGCAGAGTGTCAGCGCCATTGCTCAGGTGGCTTCTGGAACCCAGCCCAAGACAATGTCTGATGCTTGGGCTGAGGCCATCCCCAGGCTGTAGGCACTTCCTAAACTCTGTGTCCCCTCCTACCAGCTGCTGAGCTCTGAGTGATGGAGAATTAGGAGAGGGGGCAGGAAGCCAGAAGAGGGCTGGAAAGAGAAGACCCTCACTGCAGTGGTCTTGGGGTCTGGGAGTACCATGGCCGTGGGACTCTTGAGAGCCACAACTGTCAGCCCTGTTTCTGGGGTGTTTCCGTGGGAGGAGGAAGCCCCTCCCTGGTCCCGATGCCAGTGGCCCTGACTTCATGGCAGCCAGTTCTTCCAGTGCAGAAATAGCCATAGCAGATAGTCCAGGCCTTCCCTGGGTTTGGGCGTTCCCTGAGATCTGCAGAGGTACATAAATATTTCACCTCTTTCTTGTCCCACATCTCAGGTTTAGAGTCCTAGATGTGAGGCAAGGTGAACCTGAGTAGTTGTACTCCTTGGAGACCGATTTACTCAGGCAGGCACTGGCTGGTATTTTAGGGCTGTGAGCCACATGTGGCATACGTTGTTTGTCCTTTCTCTCTTTTTAAACAACACTTTAACAAGGTGGAAACCATTCTTAGCTTACAGGCTTTACAAAAATAGCTTTGAGTCATTCAGGGAACTTGGAGACAGGCTTTGGTTTCTTTCTTGGTTTAGGAATATCACTCATTTAAGTTTCCACCACCATACTGGTGGTGCCATCCTGGGGACACACTTTTAACATATGAACCATTGGGGGACAAACCACGTCAACTCCATTGGGCCGTCCCTCCCCAGCCCTTCTTTCCTCAGCCCTGGCAACCACCACTCTGTTCTCCTGTGCAGCTCTTCCTATTCTGGATGTTTGATACTGGATCATACAGTTGGCATCCTTTACTGTTTGGCTTCTTTCATGTGACATGGTGTTTTTAGGTCCACCCGCCCTGCAGGAGCAGCAGACCCTGGTTCCAGTCTGAGGCTGAATAATAATTCCACTGTCTGGACGGACTGCATTTTGTTGATTCTTTTGGCTCCTGGTGGACGTGTAGGTTGTTTCCTCCCAGCATCTGAGGGCCTGCTGTAAGCCACACACTCATTAGACTCTGACTTACGGCTAAATGTGATTCCTGCCTTTGTGCAACTTTGCACTGAATGGGGAAAACAGACTTTGCAGAAAGAACTTCTCTATCGTGCCGTTGGCTGATGTTATTTAATGATGGGGTTCATGGCAGAGAGGGTGATGTGAAGGGTGGGATTTTTCAATGGAAAGTTGGGACTTAAGTCTTTCCTTCATTTCTTTCATTCTTTTTTGAGGATTTATGTTTAGAAAAGAATCAGTGGCTTTTGATGCTGTTACCTAAGTAAAGGTCGGATCCATTTGTAGTGAATATCATTATAGAAAAAATCCTGACTGCAATGAAATAAAATATTGCCCAAACTCAGAGTAAGAAGAAAGGCGGGTCCTTTGGTGGAGGACAGACTCTTAGTCAAAGCTGCTGCCTGTCCTTCAGGCTGTAGAGTGTCCACATATCCTCAGCCTGCTACTAGAAGCCACTGCTTGGATACCATGGAAGGGTGGGGTTTCAGACTTGGGTTGAAGATGGGGACTGGAGCTGAATTCTGGGTGGCTAGGTTGGCTCCATGGCTGGTCTTAGGTTGTGTTTGGGAAGCCATGAACCTCAGTTTCTTCCTGCACTCAGGTTTGGGATGTTCATGGTGGCATCCCGGCCCAAGGACAGCTGATCCTTTCCCTGGGACAGACAATTTGTAACAGATTGATGGCCCATAGTGCATCCTCCTCAAGTTCTCTGCTTGGGATCAGGCTTCTTTCTCAGTTCCATTCCATGTTTCTGGTAGAATATGGCTCATCTCCTGCCTTCCCGGTGGCTTACTTTGTGTCCTACAGCAAGGTGGGGGCAGCAGGCCAAGCTTACTCCCAGGTAAGAGCTGCTCTTTGTCATACCATGTCACTTCTCCTTGAGGAAGTTCCTGTGATCATTTGGTCAGTGACAAGGCGCAGGTCATCCTCTAATGCCATGACATATCCAGCAAGGGCATGGGTCCCTCAGAAAGTCTTAATCCTCAGAATTCTTACATCTGAAGCACAGAGTCACATATGTTAGCAGGTGGTGAGCATTTTCACTGTTTATTTTGTAGTTTTCTCACACTTTGCCCATAATGATTGGGGCATCCTGTTGAGCAGCGGCACATACTGCCATGTAGCCTTCCTCATGGTCCTCTGCCTTCCTTTGTTTAAGCACACTTGGAACAATTATGGGTGGGGTCCTGGCTGGTAAACAGTGAACAGCTGTTGTGGCAGGAGCAGTTGTGAAACTCCATGAAGGTAATAACACCTCACATTGCCGCATCCTTTGCCTCTGAGAGAGGATCCTGTTGGAGGCGGGGCCAGTTGAGTAGTTTCCACATCTGAGCTGGGCACAGGGAGCTTCTTGCCTGGTCCACCCTTGCTTGGGCAGGGCCAAGCCAATTCTCAGGCAGAAGATGTCCCCAGAGGTCACCAGGCTGCCTCCCTCTGCCTTCCTCCACCTTCCTCCACAGGTAGCACCAGCAGGGTATGGCCCCCTTAGCAAGGAGGTTGCAGCAGGGCCTTCCAAGTCAGGGGACACAAATACCCCCAGAGAGGGTATTGATGAATATTTTACTAGTCCTTATGTGACAGAAGGACCCTGAAGCCCGGTTCGGTAACAGATAATCACGGGCAGCAAAACATGTTCATGGTTCTGACCAGGCTCATCCCCAAATCCCAGCTCTCAGCTGACAAAAGGGGACATGACAAAAGAGGGACACATTAGGTTGACTTGAAGAGTCTATTGACAGAGGCTAACTACCCAGGTTTCTGTACTAGCACTGTTGGCTGGGTCACAGCTTGATTGATGAGGATAGGGAGACTCCTGGAGGGTGTCGGAGAGGAAGGCCATCCTGGGGGTGCTAGAGAGAAGCAGGCCCTTCGGGAACGGTGGCAGGAGCTGGGTGGCCTCCGCTTTGAGAGGAAGACTTAAGCACTGCTTGAGCACTGACTGCTCAAGGAGGGAGGAGTGTTGGCTGCGAGCTGAGCAGGGCGTGCCACGTGGGAGGCCCCTGGACACACATGTGAACTCGCACATGTGCATGCCTCTGGGAACACACACACAAGCCAGAAGAAGAGCCTTCCGCTGCAGCAGCCAGACAACTGTCCCCCGGGCGCTGAGAAGGCAGCGAAGGCCAGGCACATGTGCTGGGCTCTAGAGTTAAAGAGTCCAGGGGGAGGTCGTGGCATCTCTCAGTTACCCAGCACAAGCTGGGGCTCCATGTTCTGAGGGTCACCATGAGACAGGAAGTCAGTGCTGGCCGGGTGTCAGAGGTGGGAGCTGACCAGCAAAGGCTGACTCACTCCCTGGGCACTCCTTCCCCAGCGCCTTGGCCCTGGCTGGCTTCAGGCCACTGCACCCCAGAATCCTGTGGGCTGCATGCTTTTGTCTTGCTTGGGATCCCATGGCTTTTGAAAAACACAGATTGGGCTGGGGAGATACCAGTCTAAGCACCTGCCTGGCAAGCCCAAGAACCTGAGTTTGATCCCTGGTGCCACATACTGCATTGGCTCCAAAACTGGGCATGCCTATAATCCCAGCAATGGGGAGGCTGAGACAGGAGAATCACTATGACTCTGAGTTGCATAGCAAAACCCTCTGCCAAATATATAAATAAATAAAAGATTAAAAAAATAAAAAAAAATAATAAAAACCCAACATAGATCATCTCTAGATGAGCTCATCTTTGGAGCTCCGACGATAATATGAGGAAGAAAGCTGAGGCTTTAACACAGACCCCTTTTATGCACAACAGCAGCCCTGGCTGCATTTAGAACCATGTGTCTGCTGGTGGGAGAAACTCCTGTCCCATCTTCGCATCCAGGTGGAGGTGCTGACTGTCTGCCCTGCTCTGGTGAGCTGGTGACCGAGGGTGCTGAGCACAGGGAACACAGCGGCTGACAGATGACTGCCGCCCCAGGAGGCTGGGTCTAGGGCTTGGATCACTTCCCCAGGAGATCAGGAAGTAGGCAGCAGAAGGGCCACCAGCCAGCTGAGCGAGTGCCACAGCATGCCCCACCTCTTGGGTGTGACAGCTCCTTCTGTGCTCAGGAAGGTGTCTGGGACTGCAGGCTAGGAGTTGTGTATTTAGAATCAAGGTCTGGGAACAGTATGAGGACAAACAGTCCTAGCAGTAGCAACAACCTAGGTGCAGCATGCGTGTGCGTAGTACTCACTGGGTGCAGGTGTTTGTCCAGGAGCTCTACACAGCATGATCCCACTACTTGAACCCACTGTTGGTACATGTGTGACTGTCCCATCAGGTGGCTTGAACCACCCATGGTACATCTAGTCACTGTTACTGTTTTTTTTTTTTTTTTAATTTTAACTAATAAAATTCGTAAAAAGCCACCTGAGACCTGCAAGTTACAGCCCCATTGTGAACGTGTTAATTCATCTCAGTCTCAGAACCCATAAGGTAGATGTTTGTGATCTGTCTCATTTTACTGATAAAGATATTTGAGGCACAGGGAGATTGGGTAACTGTCCACGGTCCCAGAGCTGACTATTGGCAGAGCCAGACTACCAGCCCAGGTAGGGCAGCTCCAGACTGCCTACCCTAGCATTGTTCCGTGTCTCTTCATTGGAGGTGGGTATGCGCTGGTGGCTCAGTGGCAGACGTGGAAGTGGATGAACTAGGACTGTGTTCCAGACATTGTGGGTAAACAGGAAAGCTGCAGGAGGCTTTAGGAGATGCTCATACCTTGATGAGATGCAAGACTGTGCAGAGCTGGCCTCTACATTGTTTATGTGCATGTGCATACCTTGCGAAGGGGCGAGCCTTCCCAGGTGGATGAACACCAGATAGGTGGGCATGGGAATCTAGGCCTCTAACTAGCACTCTGGAGGTCTGCAGCAGGAGACTCGTGTGTTCTAGCCCAGCCTGGGCAACTTAGTGAGACTGTGTCTCAAGATGAAAAACAGCAGGGTCTGTAGGTCAGTGCAAAGGCCCCAGTCAGTCCTCAGTACTGAAACAAAAAACCCCTGAAAAATGTGGGAAAGGGACTCCTAGCGATTACCCTGGGGAGGGAGTTAGAAGCAGGCTGGGCTTGACTCGGGGAAGTTATACCATTTTTGTTAAAAATAAAACTGGAAGAAGTATGCGATGTTCAGGTTGAGAGGTTGAGAAAACAGTGGTGAGCACATGTGTGTTTAGGATGCTGTTTCTTGTGTGTATGTAAAATATTTTACCCATCTGTTCATTTTTGTGGTATTGAGGGTGGAAGTAAACCACACCCCCAGCCCCTTTTTAAGATAGGCTGTTGTTAAGCTGCTAAATTGTCTAGGCTGGGTGCAATCTTGTGATCCTCCTGCCTCAGCTTCTCAGTGTGCTAGAATTACAGGTGTGTACCACCATGCCTGGATGAAATATTTTATTTTATTTTATTTTTTTTAAATTTTATTTATTTGTGTGTGTGTGTGTGGCCAGCTCAGCCCACCAGGGGGCGGGGCTGGCTGGCATGTGGTGCTGGGGGATTGAACCGCGGTCCCTGGGCTTTGCTAAGCTTGTTCTAAGTATAAGTAGGTGCTTTAGACCACTGAGCCATCTCACCAGGCCTGGATGAAATATTTTATAAGGCAAAGCTTAAGGGGCTGGGAAGGTATCTTAGCGCTAGAGCATTAGCCTAGCATGCATGACACTTGGGTTCAATCTCCAGCAGCAAGAAAAAAAGTTTTAATGTACCATTGACTTGTAACATTTCCAAAGGAATTTGCATACATGCATTTAAAAAGGAGAGGGTGTGTTGAATCTGTGCTTGGGGGTCATCGCTACAGACTCCTCAGTCACTGTGAGGGTCTTCTAAGGAGCTGCAGCCCACAGGCAGGCCTAGGAGCACGGAGCTCAGAGGTAGGAGGCTTAATGAGGGTGGGGGCTGTGCAGTGTGCCCTGTGTCTGTCCTGTCCTTTGGGCAACATTTCAGGGGGTGGGGGCACTGATGTGGAGGCTCTAGGAACGTTGTGTTTTGGGGGGGTTTCAGGGTGGAGCCACTGCAGAGAGGAATTCTAAATCTGGTATGAGGCAGGGAGCACAGAGCTAGCTTTATGTAGTCATTCACCTCTGCCCTTGGGGACAGCAGAGGTTTCCATTGGTTTCACTGCATAAGGGGATATGGTCACATCCCCAAAGCTCAGCCTTGGGACTTCTCTGCCAGCTGCAGCCAGTGTGACAGGGGTAAGATTGACTGTGGGTTGGTAGCTGGGAACTACAGTGGGGTGAGATGGAAAGCTGCGTCAGTAGACTGATTTATCGGGGGTGAGAGCCAGAGTTCAGCTACCACTTCTACTGAAGCAAGTACGTCACCTACAGAGCTCTGGGCCTCTTGCGTCACCTGAAAGGGTAGGGTGGAGGGCATCAGATGACCTTAGGGGAATTTAGGTCACTCACAGTGTGAAGGGACACCATGGGAAACTGCAGGGTCTCCTTAACCCTGCAACTCAGACACATGGCAGTCGCCACACCATTTGTGCTGTGCAAGGCCCCGCCGAGGTGCTAGCTAGGGTTTTGAAGAGCAGGAGAAGCGACACTCTGAGCAAAAGTTTTCCAAAAGGGGCCAGGGAGATGGCTCAGTAGAATAAGCACTTGCCTGGCAAGCTCAGGGGCCTGAGTTCAGTCCCCAGTTCCGCAAAAAAAAAAAAAAAAGTTTTCCAAGAGGGGTGCACTTCCCTCAGGGATGACCTCAGGTTCTGATGATTCTCCCCCAGCCCTCTCTCCACCCTGGGGCCCTGGAGAAGCTCTGGGTAGGCCCCATACGCACCACATGGCTCCTGATCCTTCTCCCCAAAAAGCCACTGGGAGCCTGCGGCCCAGCCAATGGAGCAGCCCTTCTCCGCACCACATTCGCTCAGTCCCTCCTGCCGCCTGTGTGTCCTGGCCCAGGGCCTCTGTGCACCAGACCTCCTCCGTGCCCCTGCCTGGGCCCTTCTCAGGGCCTTGCTGGAGTCTTGCAGTTATTAAAACCAGGGCCTTGCACCCTTGAAAGACCTCTTTTGCCCATCACCAGCACACTGTTTATATCGTTGAGTAGAAATGACTCGAGGACCCACTTTTCCTGGCTGCACATTTCCCCAGGGTCCTCTCCCATCTGCAGACCCAGGGTGCATGTGTCATACTGAGGGGCTGCTTGTTGACCTTTTCCCATGCTTTTTAAATTGTTTAATAACATCTTTATTGTGTTATAATTCATATTCCATACAAACTTTTAAAAGGTAATGTGTGCATAGAGTGGGGCAGCCAGCACCACAGTTATGTGACTTTTGTCACACCACCAAATACCCCCCAGTTAGTGGTCACTCCCCATTTCTCTCCAACACCTGCCCCGTACCCCTGGGCCCAGGCCCCCACTATTCTGTGTATATCTGATTTGCCCTTAAACACAGGCCCAGTTCCATCTTCTTTCTCAGTTATTGCCCAGGGCTTCTGGTCCTCGACCCTGGACGCCTCCTTTAGGCACAGCCCTGAATGCTAACAGCACCAGTTCCCTACTGAAAACCCTTGGCGCCTCCTACCAGGTCCTGGCTGTGTCTGACTTGGCTGTAGGCTGCTGTACCTGCCCAGCCTGGCTGAGCTGCCCCACCTTTCCATTCCTTCTCTGGTTCTGGGGTCTCCTTAGGCCCCTACCTCCCCGTAACTCCCCATTTTTCTCCTTGTGTCCTCATGCCTCTTCACCTCCCCACATCTCCTCTCCTCTCCTCACACCCCCTGCTCCACTTCCAGGTATCTCCTCCTCCCTGCACTTCCTCTCTGTGGCTGCTCCTACTCCTCAGGCCTGCACTCACCTTCCTCCTCCCTACTTCCCCCTTCACCTTCCTACCTTCCCTCCTCTCCTCGCCTTCTCTCCCCCCACCTCCCTCCATCCCCTCCACTTCCCCCTTCCCCCTCAGATGTGCATCATGTCTGTCTGATGGTGCATCTCCAGTTTAGGGGCTACCTTTTCCTTATTTTACACAATTGTTGAGTCCAACCCAGTGTTGGATGCTCAGTGTTGGATTCTCAGTGTCCCTCAGGCTGGGTTGACACCCTAATAGTCACAGTTTGAAAGTCTTCTAGGCTCATTTGACACTTAACCTCTCCCATGGGCGTCTTCTCCTCTTATGTTGTTTTGTGTTTTTGTGTGTGAGGGTTTTGCTCTGGGCAGGGAGCCCACACGCTGTCAACAGGTCTAAAATATGGAAGAGTCCTTAACCCACCCCTGGGCCCTCACCCCCTCTGGGTCGAGTTCTTGCTGAGGTCCATGGGAGCCAAGGGGGGCGTTGATGGAGATGGCAGCTGGATAAGAGGTCCTGGCAAGCCGGAGGGCAGGCGGAGACCCGGATGCAGCTGTGGCTCTGGGCTCTAACGAAGCCCCTTTGGAGCACCCGTGGGAGCAGGGAGGAGAGCTTGACTTTTTTTTTTTTTTTTTTTTTAACTTGGTTCAGACATTTATGCCCTTTAGTTAACAAGGGTGAAAATTGTACAGGAATTACAGACACATACATACAGGCCCAGATGTAGGTGTGTATGTATCTACATCTGTGTCCATTTAATGAATTATGTTGCCTGTTTATATAATGTTAGTTCACACATATGTTATCCTATTTCAAATGCCAGGAATTGAGATACCACTTTAAAGAACGTAAATTTAAGAATTCACTTTAAAAACTTGTAAGACTTAACTCTATGGGACGCTGAGGCCAGCCTGAAAGTTTGAGGCCCGCCTGGGCAACTTTGTAAGATTCTGTCGCGAAAGAAAGAGCTGTATTATGTATTAGTCTTTTAAGAGCTCTGAGAATTCTTACAGGAAAATGTGTTTTCCTAACAGTTTCTAAAGTTGTTTGATCACTAGGCATTGTTCCCAGTTATGAATTTCCAGTTCTGTGGAACATTTTGGAGGCTGCCTCCCCCAATCCTGACCCCATTCAGGCCACCACCCAGCTGCAGCGTGGGGCAGAGCTGCAGGACTGGGAAGAGCAAGGGACAGGGGTGGGTGGGCCCCTTTATCAGTAGAACCCTTCACCTGTGCTTGCAGCTCTTGCCCAGGATGTCATTCCCCAGGACCCAGGCAAAAGAGACACAGCACTGACCAGTGCAGGAGGGAGCTGGGAGCCCACGGGAGCTGTGCATTGGCCCTGACCCATTGCACGCTCCTTTGTGCTCACATAACTGAGAGCTGTGTTGGCAGCAGGTGCCGCGGGGTGATGTTCCCACCTGAGGCAGAGCCCCAACCTGGCAAACCAGCCCCTGTGCACTGGCCAGTCTGGGGCAGGACGTTTCCCTTGGCTGCTGCTTGTGGGACTCTTACCTGTGGGTACATGGAAGGCAGACTGGTCACACCAGCCCTCCTGCCTGCCTCCTTCTCTGGCTCCCTCCCTCCATCCTTCCCCCTCTCTCATTCGCTCCCTCCCTCCGGTCTCTGCTCTGCTCTTCTCTCTCCCCCTCACGTGATTTTATCCAAATAGCTAACACTGAAACCACACTAGGAAATCATTTTACTCCAGAAAGTGGCCATCGTCAAGAAATAATAACATGCTGGTGGGCTCCTGGGGGGAAAAGAATCCTTCTACACTTTAAACTAGGAAAAGCACTATGGAGATCAGTATGGAGATTCTCCAAAAACTGAAACTAGAAATTCCATTTGACCAGCTAGTCCCCTTCTGAACTTCCTGGAAGAATTAAAGGCATCACATTACAGTGGTACATGCATACCCATGTTTATGGCAGTATAACTTATAATTTTTAGATCTTGGAAACCACATAGTGTGTCCATCAGCAGATGAATAGATACAGAAAAAGTATTTACACGCAGTAGCGTACTGCCGTAATGTCATAAAGAAAGGTGCATGTGAGGCCTTCCCAGCAGAAGGTCATGATTTCCCTATCATTGTTGATAGCACGTCACACAGAGTTGAGTCCACAGTAGGGGACTCCCTGGCCCCCGAGCCACGTGGGGTAGTGCTGGGAGCTGTACACTGTACACTCACTGTGTGAGTACCTGGAGGGATCACCATTGTGGCCATTTGGAAACCAAAATGTACGTTTTCCTGACAACATCAGATGCTTTTGTTTTGGGTGCTGGGGCTTCCTCCATGTTCTTTGTATACGTTCTCGCCCTCACTCACTCTGACTCGGGACTGCTCGTGAGTATGATTGCTGATGTAGCACGCTGTGATGATGGCAGGGCTCTTCAGGAGTACTGGGTTGTCAGCTCCGTTCTGTGTAGATCAGAATCCCCCAGGGGCCTCTGGGGGAGCTGGGGAGAACCACCCCAGAACTGTGGGAATACAGATTCCCAGGCCCCACCTAGACCTCTTGGACTGGGGCCCTTGAGAGGAGTCCTGGGATTTGCATTTTTCACAAGTTCCTGGGGAAGTCCTCTGCTTGTGAAAGCCTGAAAACTACCTAAGTTATCAGAACATCTTCTAGAAGGTTCCTTGGGGAGCAGTTTCTGTGTAGATGGGCTCAGATAAGGGGCCCAGAGTCTCCTGGGCATCAGCAGCCACCAGGGTTCCTGAAGGACTCCCAGGGATGCTTTCAGATGCCCCTCTAGAACACTGCTTACCCCGGCTTCCTCCTCAGATGAGGCAGCAGCTATAACACCCCTTCACCCCCATGTGTTCCCACAGACCCTGAGCTGCCTGCCCCTCCCCCAGGACAAGAGCTCCTGCCCCTGCCTGCCACTAAGTCCTGTCACCTCAGCCCTTGTTCAGTCCCTTAGACAAATATTTGCAGGGGCTGAGCAAACCCTGAGAGGAGCCACATGCAGAAGACTGAGAAGGGAGCCATATGACTGGGGATTTGGGGGAGGGACGAGTGTTGGGGGCAGTGGGAGTCCAGGAAGATGTCATAGGTCTAGGGTTGGCACAAGGAAGGTCCGTGGAGAGCAAGTGTGGAATGTGAGTTGTCTTTTCTTTTCTTTTTTTTTTTTTTTACAGTTTTACTAAGATATAATTGATAACTGTGTTAATTCAACGTGTGCACTATATGTAGCCATAGTGATCCTATAGTCAGCTAATTAGTACATCTAGATCCTTATGATTATTCCCTTTTTTTGTTTGGCTTGTTTTTTGAGAAAGGGTCTGTCTGTGCAGTTCAGGTTGGCCCTGAACTCACTTTGTATCCCAGGCTGGCAGCTTACAGTGATCCTCCTGTCTCAGCCTCTCTAATGCTGGAATTACAGACATGTGCCACCATGCTTGTGGTGAGAACTCTTTCTAAGACTGTTCTTTTAGCAAATTACAAGTATTGTATAGGATACACTGTGACTCTTAGCACAGTGATAGCGCTCGAGGTCTCCAGGGATATCAACACAGGAGCTCTTGTGCTCCTGCCCTGTTTTGTGAGATCCTGGCGAGACTCTTGTGCTGGAGGTGTGGGGCTGGTGCTTGAGGGGGTGCCTTTCTGTGTCCTCTATGTCTTCTCAGAGGCGCCCCCACCTGTGGGTGCTGTCACGATTGTGCACTTGCAGCTCCAGATTTAATCTGCAGTATTTCTCCCAGGAGGTTTGAATGATTCCAAGTGACTCGTGCAGGCACAGGGGACAGGTGCTGCAAGGTCTCATTTACTTGTGGCATTGAAAAAATTAGACACAGGAACAGTGTAGATGGGTGTGGGAGACATGAATGGAGAGCGACGTGGTTCCAGGGGCCCTGACTCTCCTGCAGGCGGGGCTCTGACCTCACTGTATCATTGTGCTTCCACTTTCCCACCTCTCTTCCTTCTGCCAGTGCCCCTGCCACCCTTAAAAAGTCAGGGACCCAGGGATATCAACACAGGAGCGCCTGTGCTCCTGCCCCTCCTGTTTCCCGAGCTCCTGGCGAGACTCTTGTGCTGGAGGTGTGGGGCTGGTGCTTGAGGGGGTGCCTTTCTGTGTCCTCTACGCCTTCTCAGAGGCGCCCCCACCTGTGGGTGCTGTCACGGTTGTGCACTTGCAGCTCCAGATTTTAGTCTGCAGTATTTCTCCCAGGAGCAGCCTGGTTTGATACTTCTGTACTCCAGATGTGTTGTGTTATATGTATGTTGCCAAGTTTGAGACCTGGCTTGTAGGATGCCTGCCTTGAAGCTGTGATAATTTGGTGCCTGTGCAGATTCTTAATGGAGATGGTGGCCTGTTGATTTCACGTAAGAATCTTAAAAATAAGAGAAGAGCTTGACACAAGTAGATTAGTAACAGCTTTACCTTTGTTTTCTTTTTAAAGCCATTTTAGCCATTCCTAAATACTTTTAAATTTAACACTGTACACACAGTTTTTCAAAGTTTACATAACAGGGCTAGGGAGATGGCCCAGTGGTCTAAGCGCCTGTCTGGCAAGGCAAGGACCCAGGTTTGATCCCCAGTACTGCATGCCATGCTGGCCCTGGAACCCCGGGTTTGCCATGCCGGCCACTGAGAGGAGGAGTGGCGCGGCTCACACCTGTAATCCCACCACTGGGGAAGCTTAGGATGATCACTACGAGTCACAGCTGCGTAGCAAGACCCTGTACCGAATGAATGAATGACTTTTTAAAAAGTTTACATAACAAACGTGCTTGCACAGCATGGGCATCTTAGTTTCAGGAAGTGTGCCTGAGCACCTGGTGCATAGGGAAGGGGGGTCTGAGATTTTGGTGTCAGTGTGCTGTACCCCAACCTGTGTTTTGCTTGTTTGTTTTTGTCTCTGCAGGTGATTTTCAAAGCAAAGTCCAAATACTCTCCTGAATTGCTCCAATACCGGTGAGTACCCAGGCGATGCTCTCCACAGTGGAGCTGGACACGATCACATGAAGCCGCCTCCGCACCTCTCCCTCTGGGCTGTGCATGGGTTACTCCTCTGGGATCCCTGAAGAGTTCTGCTTGCCAGTTGAGAGAGAGAGAGAGAGAGAGAGAGAGAGAGAGAGAGAGAGAGAGAGAGA
>NW_004524703.1:5696469-5711584 GCF_000260255.1 Octodon degus
AGAGACAGAGACATAGAGACACACACACATGCAGGGAGACAGGGAGAAAGGGGGACAGAGAAAGAGAGACAGACACAGTGAGAGAGACAGAGACAGGGAGAGAGAGCAAGTGAGAGAGAGCGCGCACGAGTGAGCTAGAAAAGAAGGGGCTGGGGAGCAAATATGGCCCCCAGGTCACAGACCCAGGACACACTTACTCCCAATAGTCTCCACCCTACTTTTAATCACTCCCCATAGTGCCTCTTCTCTGGGCCATAGTAATGACAGGGATTTTGTGGAAGAATGGCTCTTGCTAGGGTGCCTGCAGAGAGCCTTATGTTTGGAAGGGAACCCCTTAACTTAGCCAATTTATAAGAAGAGGTGGCACCACATACTTTTCCTGGGGTGGTAGCTGTGACTCCCCCAAGCCTACAGCCAGGGATTTAAAGAATAGTTAAGACGAGCTAAGCAGGGTGGTGTGCACCTTGATCCCAACATTCGAGGCTGAGGTAGAGGGATCCCAAGTTTAAGTCCAGCTTGAGCAACTTAGTAAGATACTACTGAAAAAAAATTGGGCATGGGTTTGGGGATATTGCCCAGTGCAAAGGCCTTGGTTCAGTCCCCATCCTGGGGACAGGAACCCACAGTGTAGCAGGGTTGGGGCCTCAGAGAAGGCCTGTGGTAGATGAGTGGCCTCACCCAGGAGCAGCGTCCATTGAGGGCACAGGGTTCTAGGAAGGTAACTGTGGTAGGTCACCAGCATGGGCCAGGATGAAAAATTAAAAAGTGGTAAAGTGTGTACCTGTTACAGTTTATTTCAGTACAGCCTGTGTTCCATATCCATGAGTTCCACATTAATGGCTTCAACCAACTCTGGATCAAAAATTGTCGGGAAAAAAGTGATTGGTGCTAAGCATGCACAGACTTTCTTGCTGTGTAGCAGCTGCTTACCTAGTACTTATGCCATATTAAATGTACGTAATGCAGATGGCGTAAGCTCTTTGGATGGACGTAGACAGGTTCTGTGCAGATACTCTGCCATTTGGTATAAGCGGGGTGCCAGCTGGGCTTTGGTGTCTAGGAGTCCTCCAACCAATGCTCTGGCTACAGAGTCCACTGTGTGTTTGATCTAATTTGTACAATTTTGAAAGCGTGATACTTTCACCCTACTCTATGTCCAGGGGACAAGTTCAGAACAAATTCTCTGAAGTTTGGAAAATGACATCCAGGGCCCAGCCAGGATATAGTCCTGAGACAAGACTGTCCTGGGATTTGTGCTATTTCCCTTCACTATTTTTTGGGTCATTTTGCTTATATTTCCACCAGACTGTTCAGCTGGAGCAGGAATGAGGTTGGTCCTAAGGAGACTGAGCAGCCCTAACATGAAAACCTGGCCCCAGGCTGGGTGCACATTTCTGTTTCCTCATTTTGACCCTCTCCACCAGTGGCAAGCTGCAGGCTTCACAGCAGATTGCAGGAAGGGAGGAAACCTTGCATTCAGTGCATGACCTCTCCTGGGCCCGGTGATGCTGGTCATGGGAAGCCGAGCGTGGTGTGGACAGGAACAGGGCAGGTGTGCACAGCCCAAGGCTGGGGTGCCCTTCCTGGACTGCAGAGGACCACAGGACATGGTGGAGAAACTGGGGAGCGGAGGTGGCCTTGGAGGGTCCGGATCAGTGGTCATGACTTAGAGAGTAACTGTCCTTAGCAAATCATTAATGTTTCTTTCCCAAAGACATTTCTTTCTGCTTGAAAAACTTGTTAAGTGTGTGGTGACCCACAGTAGAGTTCCTAGCACTTCTCTGTGTCCCAGGCCCCGATCCAAGGGTGCCGTTCACATTGTAGACCTCTGGGGGGGGGGGTGCAGACACACTATGGTCCCTGCTGTCCCTTCCCAGAGTCACTTGCTCTAATATCAGACTCTCAGGAAGGCTCTGCACCTGTGATCTCTGTCCTGCCTGTGTCCAGACCAACCTTCTCAATTCAGCGTCATGCTCCAGAGTTTCCTACTGGCCCTCCTCCTCCTCACCTGGGATGATTCCTCTTGCCAGATGGTCCTCCACAAGGGGAAGAGCGTAGCACCATGAGAGTGCGTTTCCAGGAGATGGAAGGGAGCCGTGTTGAGGTGTCATGTAGCAGACACCTACTTTGGATTGGCTTCTTCCCTCCCTTAACACAACAGGGAGCTCCTGCCGCCTACAGTGTAGACATAGGGGTTGGAGAGCAGCCTGAGCTTGGTCTCAGGGAACTTAATATCTAGGCAGGGGTGAGATTGGGCAGGTCGTTGGCCAAATCTTCTGTTATAAGCTCTGGTAAGTCTGTGAAGCTACTGTGCAGGGGTCCAGGAAAGCTGATGTCAGATGCATGTTTGTGTGTCATGTCTAGTCATGTCCACAGGTGCGCCTAGTGGGGAGGAGGGTAGGCAGGCTGCGACTAAGAGCTGCAGGGCAGGTGGAAGCTGGGAGGGTAGAGCCCTCTGGGGGAGCACGGGTTCTGAGAGCTATGAGAGGGACCCTGCTAGTGACATACAGTATCAGTTGCAAAACGTGAGATCCCTCCTAACTGAGGCTGGGGCCTCCTTTCTTCCATCTGCCTGCTCCCCTCTCCTTCCTTGCACCTCTGCCTCCGTGTATTGCAACCCTCTCGCCCCCCCTTCTTCCCCGTCATCAGTGGATGTTTGGAGCCAGAACAAGAATGTGGGTTTCTGTCTCTGGTCCGGGGATGGAGATGTTTTGATTGAGACGGGTTCTCATTATTGTTTCAGGCTGGCCTCATACCTGCAGAAATCCTTCTGCCCTCCGCCTCCCCAGTGCTGGGGTTACAGGGGTTCACCACCACGTCTGGCCCTGGGGTAGCTTTTGAAGACGCTGCCTTCACATCCTACTTCCACATACCACTCTTGTTCATGGCTTTCTGCTCTCAGAGTTGAATTACAAATTACTCAACTTGAACCAGCCTGTTGTTGAGCAAATAAGGCAGTTCCCTTACCTGCCTGCTCCCTGAGATAAAGAGTGGACACCCAGGAAGAGGGACTTCCACTGCAGCTACTCTGAGGAGACTGTTAACTGGACATGGGCTCCTAGAAGTGTGTAGTTGCGTGAGGAAGGCCAGTGAAATGGATGGATTCTGTTTAGTTAGGGCAGCTCCTGTGGCCAGTTTGTATCATAGTGAGAATTTCATCCAGTCGTGAGTGCCCCTGGACTCCCACTTTAATGACTTCTTGGGGTAAAAACATTTAAAAACTGTCTTATGCAAATATACCCGCTCTTTGGTATTCGTGGTGGGATGGAGGCTCTCTTCATATGGCACAGTATTTATGTAAGAGCCATGCAATTGTCCTGACTTTAAATTATCTCTAATTTTCTTTAATTAAATTAATTAATTATTTTTTTTGGGCGGAACTGGGGATTGAACTCAGACAATTGTGCTTGCCAGGGAAGCGCTTATTCCACTGAGCTATCTCCCCGGCCCTCAGTATTTAAGCATTCCTGGAAGTTGAAAATGTGCACCCTTATGGAGGTGCCGGGGATCGAACCCGGGGCCTCATGCATGCAAAAAGCACGTGCTCTACCACTGAGCTACACCCCCACGCTCCTAATTTTAATACTGAATACAGCAAGAATGCTATGTAACTGACATACTGTATTGCTTAGGGAATAATGACAAAAGATTTATGTGTTTAATTCAGATGCAGTTAAAATGGTTCATCTAAGCTGGTTGAATTGGGCTGTGGACATAGCACATGGGGAGGTTAACAGCATTATTTCACTTAACTCTGCACAAACACCCTGCGAAGTGGGTACTGTGGGTCTTATTTTTAGGGCGTAGAACTGAGGCTCAGAGGCTGCATTTGTGGTCTGACATTGCTGAGTGGTCAGTGCTATCCCTGGAACCCTGTCTTAGCTTGAGCACTTGGCTCTTAGCATGACCTTCTTCCTGCATTAGGGAGAAAGTCAGGGTCTCATGCAGCCCAGCCCGCCCTCATGAGCTCACACTCAGGCCCCATGACCTCATGGAGACAGTGCACTTCTTCAAAGGACCCTTGGACATAGCTTGTGGTCATTTAATAACTTGAATCTGGAATCTCTACGGCTAAAGTCCAAGCTCTTGGATGTGTTACTTTGGTGTGTCTACTTTGGAAATGGTTAACCATTGCATTTCACAGCCTGTGACCCAGAATGTACAGCCAGTGGAAGAATTCAGGCCTTAAAATTCTCCCTCTTCCTTTCCAGGTTGCCCCCCTACCTGGTCTCCCTCTTCATCAGTCTCGTTTTCCTGGTGGTGAACTTGACCTGTGCTGTGCTGGTGAAGACAGGAAATTGGGATAGGAAGGTCATCGTCTCCGTGCGGGTGGCCATTAATGACACACTCTTCGTGCTGTGTGCTGTCTCACTCTCCATCTGTCTCTACAAGATCTCAAAGATGTCCTTAGCCAGCATTTACTTGGAATCTAAGGTAGGGTGGGGATGAGTTCAGATCCCTCCCATGAAGCTTGATTTTAAAACAGGTGTCTGGTTTGCACACAGGAGAGACAAATCTTTTTTGTACCTGTCCTTTAGCAAATGCTACACGGTGGTCACTAGGACATAGGGGTGTGTACTGCTCTGAACTTTGTGTGTAAGAATTGTGTGTGCAGGATCATTGGCAGAGTCCAGTCTTTGGTTTATAGTTAATTTAACTACATTTTAAAGGACTAATGCGATTGACTGTACCAACAACACTAACAGCAAACACATCATCTAGTGTGGTGTCCCTGCCACATTGACAAGCACTTTGTGTACACACCTGATGTTGTTCTTATAGAGCTGAGTTAGGTAGTATTATAATCCCCATTCTATAGGGAAACTGAGGCACAGAGAGCTCGCATTGCTCACCCTAGGCCATGCAGCTAGCAGTACAAAGCTGAGCCACACCTGGCAGGGTCTCTGGCCTTCACCATCTTCTTGTGCCGCTTTGGAGACTCAGAATCAGGCTCACATTTGGGAGCTGTACCCTTGAGCAGCTTCTCCTTGTGGCAGGAAGTGGGGTTCAGGAGGCTGTCCTTCCTGTAGGCAGTTCAAAGTCTGAGCCACATGTGGGTAGGAGGGAAGCTCCTGGCCTTTCTTCCACGCTGATCGCACCCTCAGCTGTGTCCTGCTTTCCTGAATCCAGGGCTGTAAAGGGCAAACAGGCAGATGTGGTGTGGTAGGCAAGTGCATCTGGTCAGCCAGGTCCTCCAAATGCCTGAGCCTGCAGGCCTGGTGCGCACCAGGGCCAGGGCTGGCTGGGGACTCTGCCCTGCCACTTGGCCTCTGTGGACCTGGGTTCTCTCACTAAATGGTTGAGTGATCTGCCCAGCTCCCCTGCTTCTGAGACACAGTGCCTGTGGGCCTTGTGGAGGGTCTGCTGCCCACTTGCTTCCCGTAGGGCTCATTTGATTGTAATGTTTTTGGTCTCAAATGACAGCTTTGTCTCCTACAGTATTGTGTCTTCAAAGGTGATCAGCAGACTAAGTCTGTACTTTGAACTTTGACCTTACAGAGTATCTTGAGAGTTAGCTAGATTCTAGCAAAGCCTGCAAGTTACTGTGACAAAATAGTTTTTTTTCTTTTACAAAGTAATTTTCATTGATAGATTTTGTTGTATTTTGGACTTGATTTTGCTTAACTTTCTCTGTTATTTTATGTCCCACATAAGGGCTAATTAAAGCACTTAAAAACACTACTCTTCAATGGAATGGGTTAACTTGTACACTGTTACAGTGCCATTTTGCTCACCTTGGTGGTTTACAAGCCAACAAAGGTGCTGGTGAACTGAAATGGTATTCTTGCATTTAGTGACTTCTAAATACAAAACTCAGTTTTAGTTTTTTTGGTCATGTTAACCATGTTTCTAACTAGAGGTTCTATAACTGGCCTGAGAAGTTGATAGCTTCATAGAGTGGAGTGTGGGTCATGGATTCCCATGTAATTCCACTCAGAATCCCGTCAGAACTCATGCTGGTTCCTCCTGAGTAGCTGTAGGTTTTGAGAAAGAGTACATTCTAGCACACTGTGCAGTGCCTCCTCTCTTAGCCCTGTCCCTCAGAGACTGTTGGTGTGTCCCCTGAGCCAGAGGGTGGCCTGGGCTCACCTGCTGTGCCTCTTGGCTGGCAGGATCTTGGAACCGAGCATGTCAGGAGATGTAACAGCTCAAGCTACTCTCACTTTCTAGGCTTGAGAGGTCTGCAGAGACTGCACTGTCAGAGCCATCAGACATCTTGAAATCTGAAGTTGCACAAAGGTGCCAAGGATAGTTTTAGGCCTAGGGTAGAAGGTTCTGAGAGCTCATGTGCTCTGAGCACCTCTGAAATCCCCCAAGGGCTCCTAGGTGACCTTAGGTGAGGAACGCGCAAGGGGCCAGTGCCCTGGACCTGCCGTGACCCACCCTGCTGCTCTTTATTTATTTATTTATTTATTTATTTATTTATTTGTGTGTGTGTGTGTGTGTGTGTGTGTGGCCAGCTCAGCCCACCAGGAGGCGGGGCGGGCTGGCATGTGGTGCTGGGGGATTGAACTGCGGTCCCTGTGCTTTGCTAAGCTTGTTCTAAGTAGGTGCTTTAGACCACTGAGCCATCTCACCAGCCCCCTGCTGCTTTTTTTTCTTACAGGGTTCCTCTGTGTGCCAAGTGACTGCCATCGGAGTCACCGTCATCCTGCTGTACACCTCCCGGGCCTGCTACAACCTGTTCATCTTGTCCTTTTCTCAGATCAAGAACGTCCACTCCTTTGATTATGACTGGTACAATGTATCAGACCAGGTCAGTGTAGGTACCTCAAGGTGTCACTGGGATGGGCACCCCTTGCTGTGTGACACTTTGTGTGGCTTTGTTTCTGCTGCTGAATAGCTGGGTGACCTTGAGCAGCGCCTCCAGTGTGTGGTGTGTACCGTCTTGTCAGGTGGGACCAACGCACTGTGTTCTTGCTTACATCTCCTGAGAATCCTGGATTGGAGATGTATGCAGACATAGAAACCTGCACGTGTGTGCACATGTAAGCCACGCCTCCTTTCCACATCATGGGATTCTTACCAAACAGTATTTAAACTTTTGTTTTTTAAATGCTTCCTTATAAATGTAAGGCGGTATTATTAAAGGGTAAATTTTGCAAAGGTAAGTTGTATTCAGGTGGGAGAAAATGTGTAAAACTATGAAATAGGAGATTTTTAATGCAGCACAGTATTGGGGTAAACCCATACCAGAGTGACTACAGTTTTTAGGGTTTAATAAACCCTCACTGCACCAGTTGTCTCAATAGGATTCTTCCTGTCTACCCTAAATACATCATAGAAGTCCGTAAATTACCAACTGTAAAGCAAGTGAACAAAAGGAGGTTCTTCATAAAAGCTCAAAAAATTTTATTTGATACCAATTATTGAATGTCAGACACTCCCAAGTTCTGGGGATATAGAAAATGGAGAGACTCTTTTGTCCCTCTCTGTTGGGGTTTTTGCTACACTGAGGCAGAGACAGGCAGACCATTCCAGCAGAGAAATGTACCTTTTTTCTAGTAGATTGATTTGTGCAGGCACTGCCTTCAGCTTTCCCTGGAAAAACTAAATTCTCAACTGTATAAAAACTTACTTCTAAAATTACAGTAGTGCTCAGAACTTGAGCTGAATCAAGGCAATAGGAGAAGGAATCAAATGACCACAGTGAGGTGAAGTGGAGGACATGGTGACTTCCCAAGAGTCACAGGCAGGGGGAGGACCAAACACTGCAGTGGCCCCAGCCCCATGCCAGTGCAGGCCAGGGAAAGCTGGGCAAGGCCTGCCCGATGAAAAGCACACATATATAGAAAACTTTCAACTTTAAATAGCAGCCTGCCAGAGGCAGCTCCATAGTGCACAGCATTTTTAAATTATCATAGGCTATACGTAAGATTTACTATGTTACTCATAATACATGTGTGATTCAGTCGTGTTAAATACAATCACAGTGTTGTGCACCCTCATCACCATCCACCTCTAGACCTCTTCCATCTGCTCTATCAAATGATTTGGTCTTAACAAAATAATCATTTCTATTTCTTTTAATAGCGATATGACAGCCATGGATGTAGAGTAGGATCAGTTTTAGAATTCTTTTGTTTTAACTGGACATATGTAACTATCTAGATCTCTGTTACCACTAATTGAGGAGCAAACAGGACAGATGGCCACAGGTGCACAGGGGCAGTAGTACAGGTGAAGTGTGGGACCTGAAGTGTGAGGGGTCATGTGGAGAAGGGGAAATGGAGTCGGGCTCCTGCACTTTCACTGTGATATAATACAAGGCAAAATTAAGTGTAGGGGATGGACCCTCCGTGGCGTGGTTTTGCTCCATGCCTTTTTTAATGAATGCTTGTTGTTTCTGAGGTGTGCCCACACGCATCTGCTGAAGAGAGAAGACTGTGAGCAGGCCTCTTTGCCATCTTCTTGAGCAGGAAGCCAAGCGCTCAGGGCTCTGAGGACTTTTTCTAGACAAATTAACCAACAACAGGCTTAAAGGTGGAAGGGCAAGATGCAGTTTATATGAAGAATAGTTTACAACTGGTCGTGTGCTGTGGGGAAACTCTTAGAGTGTTTAGTTGTTGACGAAAAATTCAGTTCAGATCTACGTGAGTTCATTTGCACACAAGCCAAGAGCTTGGGGAATGAAGTAACAAAATGTCAGATGGGAAGTTCTTGTCTGAATACTGAGTGGTTTAAATAATCATCCAGGTTGGCATTCCAGGATTTCTTCACACACATTTTAGGGAGAGGAATGATACTGTTTTAAGATTCTGTTCATGTCAGAATTGAGTCAAATGTGTTTTCTCTGCCCTCAGTCTCCTGCTACTTTCTCCCTTGCACTAACAGGCAGATCTGAAGAATCAGCTGGGAGACGCCGGCTACGTAGTATTTGGAGTGGTGCTTTTTGTGTGGGAACTCTTGCCCACCACCTTAGTAGTTTACTTCTTCCGAGTTAGAAGTCCCACAAAGGACCTTGTAAGTACCCCATTTTATATTTGTATAAAACATCTAATTCTCATGAATCCTACAGTTAGAATGTTTTTCTAGCTTTTCTCTATAGGAGGGAGCTTCTTTTGGGCTACTGAGATACAGAAAGTCCCTTGACTATTCAGATTTTTTTCCCTAATTCTGTTTTCAGGGATTTTTTTTGTTTGTTTGTTTTAGTTTAGCTTTATTTTACAGAAGAAATGAAAGGTACATTTCCTGGCCTGGAGAAAGTAACCATTTTGATTAATGTGACACAGCCTCCCTAGTAAATCTGAGTATTGCACCAAGGTTTGCTTTTAGAATAATTTAGTTCTTTACCCCCCTACAGAATGGGTAGGTGCTGGGTAGTGTGGGATGTCAAGGAAGTATAAAGAGTACTAGGAAGGGGGCTATAAAGTCACTCCCCCAGTTGGCCATGTTTCTGTTCAAATCTAAATCATTTATGGGGGCACAATAGAAAATGTAAAAGTAGCGAGAGTGGAAAAACTCCCAAGATCTTTGTTCCACAGAGAAACTCTTCCCAACTGTGGAAGAATTTTAAATTGACATGTGAGCTCACAAAGGAGTTAGTGAGTTTTGGCCCAGGTGGGCAGCGAGGAAAGATAAAAGCTTCCATTCTTAGCTCACACCCAGTGGATGTGGGCATTCTGTTTTATCTTGTTCTTTCCTTACTCATCTCTAGATCATCACGACGGAGGCAGGAAAAGAAAGTGGTGTCACTGGGCAGGTGGGGCAGCAGGGCATAGCCTGGCATGTGGGCCGTGAGCAGTGGCTCAGAATGAAGTCCAGCAATGTGCTCTGGAATGTTTTGAGAAATGGGTTCAGTTGAGGGAGGGGGACAGATACAGGGTGAAACCATTAGAGACAGGATATGAAAATGGGATATAGGCAGTGCTCCTCAGGTGACTGTACCTGTTAACAAATTTTATGACAAATGCTCACATGATTATGTATATCCAAATTGTACCATTTATTCCACTTTGGCTAATTTGAGCATCTTTCAGTGAATTAAAACCGATGATTTGTTATTGTAAGTAAGACTGGATGAAAGGTTAATTCCTGTTAAACAAAAGCAACTGCAGTGAACACTCTGAGCAAACTCTGTTGGGGTGGGGGAGAACACCATTAGTCTTCTGTGGCAAGGCACAGTGCCTAGAAATATGCCAGTGATCACCTGCCTTTCTAGACCAATCCTGGAATAGTCCCCAGCCATGGATTCAGCCCCAGATCTTACTTCTTTGACAACCCTCGAAGATATGACAGCGACGATGACCTTGCCTGGAACATTGCCCCTCAGGGACTTCAGGGAAGGTAAGACTGTTCACCTGGAGAGGCCCTATGGAGAGGGCTACACCATGGCAGAAGGTGAGGGAGCACTAGGAATTAGAAAGGACTGACTGAATTTTAAAAGTCCCACAGCATTATTACATACAGTAGTGTTTCCTAAACAATAATTCACAGACACAGTTTAATAGTTATGTCATACACATGATGGGAAATGAAGGTTTAAAAAAAAATCAGTTTGTATCACATAGTTTGTCAGACTGTAGTATGCTAATGTACACTGTGAATTATGAAATCACTCAGTGGAACAGGATTTGGGAAATGAGACTGACTTCTCCAGTCAGGTTCTGAATAGCCCAAGGACCAGATTTGAAATTGGATGTCAGTTCTTCATTGCAGTGCAGCGAGCTCAGTACTACCATAAGCCTCATGTTTTGGACAAAACCAAGGTCTCTAGAGGTGTGGCAGTTTGGTCCAGCTCACACAGCTGCGGAGGAGCTGGGCTTCCCTCTAAAGAAGTCTCATTGGATGTGAGCTCCTGAGTCATGAAACTAGCCTAGCACCCATCTCCTAGTCTCATTGAGGAATATGCTGTACTTTTGTGTAAATTGTAACAGGAAGAGAGTCTTTTTGAAAATACACCTGCAGATTTGGCCCAGAATATTTTGGAGAGAGTGAGAGTCCACAGTGCTGCAAGACAGTAAATGAGCTGCCAACACCTAACTTCCAGTGAGCTGTGTAGGGAAGCCTCAGAGTCTGAGCAGCTGAGTACCTGGCGCAGCCGCTGTGCAGCCAGGATGGTGATGTGATGGACAGCTACAGATGTCCTTTTTAACAACCTGTAGGTGTGTTGCTGTCTGCCTACCCATCACTGTGTCCCTCTTTCAGTCAGCAGATCTGGGCCAGCAGCTGCAAGAGAAGCCAAAAGGGCTGTCTCAGTGCTTGCTGGGCCTGCAGCTCTCATCCCAAGACCCCTCTTGCCCTTCCCAGACTGAGAGTAGGGTAGGCCCCTCTGTGTATTCCTTTGTGAGTTTAAAGACTTATATTAGCATTTCAGTGTAAAGGTTTGTTTACACTGGGATGCAGTGGCAAAAGAAAGTAACAGTGACAAAAGGGGTTTCCTTTAAAAACCTTGTAAGAATTCTGAAGAGGGTCCTTGTTTTGGGGACAGGAGAACTGAGCAAAGCAGACCAATGCCCAAGCCAGCAAAAAGAGAGACCTACCTGGAAGACAGCTAATAAACAAGGACTTCTCAAGGTCAAAGACTGCTGCTCAGGTTGCGCATATCCTGAGTACCACTTCTTCCCCTAAAACACTATTCAGCACCCTGTTCTGCTGGTCCTTTTCTCATTGGCTGCTGGAGTAGCCCTTTAACCCCCCTATCTGCCAGAAGTGACCTGGAGCTGAGAATCTCCTTACTTGGGCCCGCTATCTATTGTCATTTAAAGGAAAATGAAGATGAAAACAGTATGTGGAGTACTGTGTATTAGACACTGTTCTAAGGACTTGATGTGTGTTAACTCCTATAGAAGATGTCAAGACACAGTAGTGAGCTGTACTCCACATTAGGATTGAAACAGTTCGTTAATAGAGAATGTGTTGCACGCTGTGACTGGTTTCAGGTTCTAGTTTGGCCAGACTTCTGGGCTCTAATGAATGGAGAAGAAAGTGGGCAGGCTTCCAGGACCACACAGCATTGTTCTGGGTGAAAATGGGCTTCAGGAACCTAATTTAGGAATAGTGTAGCTCCAGTGGTAGAGCATCTGCCTAATTTGTACAAAGCCCTGGGTTTCACCTCTCCTCTCCCCGCAAACAATTCGGAGATTGCCTAGGGTTTATACCAATTCCCAGCTCTGTCTCCTTGAACTGTCTCCTATACCTATTGGCTATGACTTTTTAAGCCACTGAAATTTTTTTCTTTTTAAGCTTTGCTCCAGACTACTATGATTGGGGACAGCAAGCAAACAGCTTCCTAACACAAGCAGGAACTCTGCAGCAAGACTCAACTTCAGATCCGGACAAACTGAGCCATGGGTAGCACCAGTTTGCTTTGAGGAGAGAGATGCTTACTGGAAAGCTCCACAAAGACAAACTGCAGGCGATGGAGTCTTCAGGGCACTTCTCTTTAAGATAAGGAACTTTGGTTTTGTTACAGGTTCCCAGGACTAAGCAATACTTCAGATTTATAGATACTATTTTAGTACTAATAAGCGAGCCTGCCTATTTCACTGGGTATAATTTAAACTTTTTAAAGATCTGTACTTTTATAAAGATGTATTTTATATAACTTAATAATGCTAAACTATACTAGGGTTTTTTTTCTCAATGTTACTGCAATATATATTGTAGTTTGCACAAGACTTATGCATAATTCACTTTAAAACAATATGTCATCTAATAGTTTTTTTTTTTAATCTTTTGGACTAAAGTATTCCTCAAATCCTTACCACTAAAGGTCACTCAACTCATTCCATGCTGGTAGATTCATGCAATTCAGTTGACATCTAGAAAACTAATTCCAGTGTTGAGATTCAAAATGAAATAGCTTTTGATCAGTCTACAAAGTAATTACTCTTTAGTACGTTTAGGTCTGTTTTGTTTCAAAGATTTTGCCAAGGCTAGTACTGCCTTTTATTAGGGCACCAATGTATACACTTCAGTGCTAACAGGTGGATCGTGTTAAGTGTAGCTGACTGACACTATTAAACCTCCTCTGCTATAATCAAAGTGACTGTGCATAGTTTTTTCAGCTCAAATAAAATGTCTTATTACTTTAGGATTATGGCAAGACTGTAACTTTCCCAGCTCAGTGAATGGTCACTGATAGGAAGAAACCAAGAACATCCCAGGAAAGCATTATACCCTTAGTGCCAGAGCAAAAGACTGGAATCCTGATAGTTTTCTGTCATGTCCAACCATTAAATCATGATCTTTATTTTTAAGCAAAGGTCATGAGCACATTGTCTAAGTCATGTCTTCAAAAAGTCCTACAGCCTTTAGCATCATGGTGCCTTGGTTCACAAGTGCTTTTGTTTGGAAAAAATTTTATTTTTGTTAGTGAACTCTGCATCAGGTAACAAAGACAGCCACAGCCATCTTGCCAGAATCACTGATGAATGAAGTTAGTGAACTGAGGTACCTCTGTATTTGGTTAGCTGAGGGCAGGTATATTTTAAGAGCATAGTGTCACTAAATTATATAATAGTATCTGTCTCATAGTACATAAACACTCAGTCAAATTGAAATACCCAGGGGGCCGGGGAGATGGCTCAGTGGAATAAGCGCTTCCCTGGCAAGCGCAAGAGCCTGAGTTCAATCCCTGGTTCCGCCAAAAAAAAAAAAAAAAATACCCAGCATTGACAGAAACCATAATCTACTTTTTTGATAAAGCTGCTAGTATTTATGCAAACTGTTACTTTTTGTTGAATAAAAAAAATCAAGTGTCTATTCTGCTGTCCTTTTAAAAAGTAATGCTGAAACTTTTAGGTGTTGTGTCAGCACATATGAGAATACTGGAAGACCCATGTCTGGGAGCAGATGGTGTCCTGTCTAGCTCACACACCTTTGGGATCTGGGCAAGGAGGAGGGGGGCTCCTGTGCTTCCTCATTCATCTGCTGTCAGAGGCAGCTGGTGCTGTTCCTCATCAGCTTCATACCCTGAGAGGGAAAGGAAGGTAGTTTCTGATTCTAGAAGACCCAAACGTTTTATCTTATGACACCATGAAGTAAAAACTGATACTTTGAAAGTTGCAAATGCCATGGGAAAGAGCTAGTATTACAGGAAGCTTGTGCCATCACACGTCTGAATACGATGGCTGTTTCTGTGACTATGAAAGGGACCTCATCTCTGTAGCTGTCTAAAATTCTAACTGATCTGTGCAGAGAGCCTTTGCTGGCTCTTTTTCCTTTTTGTAAATAAAACCTGAAGTGTCTTACAGTTGACAAACGCACTAGCACCTCCCATAGTGCTTCAGGCCCTGCCACTTAGGATGATGGTGAATCTTTGAGAGACAAGTGCCCAAACTGTAATGTAAAACCCACTTATTGCAAAGTGCCAGCACTGCAGTGAACCTCAGGTTTTAGAAGACAAAGAACAACTCATACATTAACATCTTCTGTAATCAAAATTTATGTGTGCCATAGGTTTGTCACCACTGACTTAGGACAACTGCTCTCAGCGAACCTTGGTATTGAGCTGATAGGTAACCTCTGTTGAGAGCAACAGAGTAAATATCAACCTGGGACTCAAAGACACTGGAGAAAAAAAGAAGATTCTCATTTGTAGCTACATTCTGGATATTACTAAGAGATTGCTTTCCTCTTTTTTTGTGCTGGGACAAATTCACAGCTCTGTATGCTAGGCAAGACCGTCAATGAGACACACCCGTAGCCCTTTTTTTTTTTCTTTTGTATTTGGTACAGCGATCCTACTGTTTTCAGCCTCCCAAGCACTGGGATTATAGGTGTACGCCACCACACTGGGACTCATTCGCTGGCTCAGTGTGCCTAACGGTGGGCCAGCACCGCATGCAGGACCAGGGATCAAACCCTTGTCCCTGCGCTTGCCTTAGGAGGTGCTTAGTCCACTGAGCTATCTCACCAACCCCAGCCCATATTTTTAATAGGTGAATTGATGTTAAAACTAAGGCATTCACTTTTTTTCTCTTAAGCTTGCATTTTTTATCTCTACTCCCTGGGCTGTGTCTTGGCCCTGCCCAGTTTTCTCTGGCACTGACAATGCCAATTAATTCTTTAGTTCAAGACATCGCCTGTTCTTCTGGACTTTGGCTGCTTTACCAGTATGTTAAGATTATGAGGGGCCGGGGAGATGGCTCAGTAGGATAAGCGCTTGACT
>NW_004524703.1:5712879-5728289 GCF_000260255.1 Octodon degus
AAAAAAAAATGTATTTAGTACAGAGTCTACAGGATCTCATTACACAGATCAGACTCAATGGTTCTCCTGTTTTCAGCCTCCAAAGTGCTGGAATTACAGGTGCGTGCCACCACGCCCAGTCTCATTCTTGTCTCAGCGCACCCCGGGGGCAGGGCTGGTACAGCATACCAGGATCAAACTCCCTGCGTCTAAGCAGGCGCTTTAATCTGAGCTATCTGGCTGGCTCTGAGAGACTGTCGTAAAATAGAAGCACCAAGATTGATGCTGTCCACATAGGTGCTATAGCATGCCTCTAATTGCCTATACCTGTTCTGCAGATAGGACACTGAAATAATCCACAGCAAAAAAAGACCTTTACCAGGTAGAGTCAAAAGAATGACTATATGCGGGTAAAAGTGCTTTATATGTTAAAGGATTATGTTAAACTCATATAGGGGGGAAAAAAAAACACATGGTAGGAAAAAGGAGAGAATATAAGAGTGGTAAGCAGCAGAGAAAGAGCCTGAGAGTCACTGTCCAGATGTTACAATATACTAACTCAAGGAAGACTAGGAGGAAAGTGGATCCCCTGGACCCAGGAAAGAACTGAAGTGTGAATTGAAGCCCATAGAGAGTATGAAAATAGAAACTTCAATGAAGGAGGAGGTAACCAGTGGCACCTTTTCCCTAAGATGACAAGCACTCATGACTCAAGAGGAGCAATTCAAACCTTTGAATCCATTGTGACCCCAGAGACCTGCATAGAGATGCAGCAGTGGACGCGAAAGACCGTACTAGCTGGTGAGTGCTGAGGGCTCAGTCGTCCCATGTGAGAGAGCAACTGGCCAGGAGCTATCTTGGAGAAGCACTGAGCTCAAAACGCAGAGCTGCTGCTAGCTCCATCTAGTAGTTCTCAGCTGGGCTCAGACCCTTGGAAGGTGGACTGCAGGCTGTGGCTCTGGGCCAGAATGTGCAGGATTGCTGACCTTATCTATTACCCCACCAAAAAACTGCTGGCTTGCTAGGATACTGGAGATTTAAAAAAAAAAAAAAAAAGACAAAAGAATCAGTGAATCCAACAGTTGGTTCTTTGAAAGATTTAGTAAAATTGACAAACCCTTACCCAACCTTATCAAGGAAGGAAAGACTAAAATCCATGCAGTTAGGAATGAAAAGGAAATCACAACAGACCCTGCAGAAATTCAGAAGTTCATCTGTATCTATTTTGAAAACTTGTATTCTAATAAGATGGGAAATGTAGAAGAAACACACAGATTCCAAGGTATGTATGAATTATCAAAGCTGACTCAAGCAGATAGAAAAATGCTTCAGTATCAATCAATGAAATTGAAGATCTAATTAAAAACCTACAAAGGAGGCTGGGGAGATGGCTCAGTAGAATAAGTGCTTGTCTGACAAGCAGAAGGGCCTGAGTTCAACTCCCAGTTCCAGTCTATGCATCTACCTGGCAAGTGCAAGGACCTGGGTTCAATCCCTGGTACCGCTTGCTGTGCTAATGCAGGAGGATCACTACAAGTTTGAGCTGGGTAGCAAGACCCTGTACCAAACAACTAAATATGTTCAGTAGAATAAGCGTTTGCCTGGCAAGCACAAGGGCCTGAGTTCAATCCCTGGTTCTGCAAAAAAAACAACAACAACAACAACAAAAACAAAAGCCAACTGAATAAAAGATTTTACAAAGACTGTCCCTGATGAAAAGTCTTATCCTTGACAAATAAACCCTGATGGATTCACTGCTGAATTCTACAAGAAATTTAGAGTAGACCCAACAGCACTACTTTTCAAACCCTTTAATGGAATAAGAAGGGAAGTAATACTCCCAAATCCATTCCTGGAAGCAAGCATTATTACTGATGCCAAAATCAGAAAAGGACCCAACTAAGAAAGAGAAGACAATCTCCCTAATGAATACGGATGCAAAAGTCCTCAACATAATGGTGAACAGAATATACCAAATCATCCAGATTATACACCATGACCAAGTGGGATTCATTCCAGGAATACAGGGATGGTTCAACATATGTAAATCAATAAATATATCACATAAACAGCCGAGGACAAAAAAATGGTCATCTCAATAAATGCAGAAAAAGCTTTTAACAAAGTCCAACAAAGTCAAAAACCCTATAGAAAGCTGGAATACATGGTCTTTATCTCAATCTGATAAAAGCTATCTTTGACAAACCAATAGCCAACATCACACTAAATGGACAGAAGCGGAAAGCTTTCTAAAATCAGGAACAAGACAAGGATGTCCGCTGTCTCCACTCTTACTCAGTATAGTCCTAGAAACTTTAGCCAGAGCAGGAAAGAAAAGGAATGATAGGAAAGACATTAAATTATCATTATTTTCAGATGACATGATATTCTACATAGACGACCCCAAAAAACCGCTAGATTCAATAAGCAAATTCAGTAGCATAGCTGGATACAGAGTCAGCACCCAAAACTCAACAGACTTACTGTACACAAATTAGAAATTAGAGAAAAAATACCTCTTACAATAGCATCCAAAAAAATGAAATACCTAAGAATCAATCTAATGAATGATGTAAAAGATCTCTGTACTGAAAATTGCAGTATTCTGAAAAAAGAGATTGAAGCAGATATCAGAAAATGGAAAGATAGTCCTTGCTCATGGATAGGAAGAACCAATACAGTGAAAATGGCCATACTTCTAAAACTGTTATATAGATTTAATGCAATTCCAATCAAAATTCCAATAGCCTATCACAGAATTACAGAAAACAATCTTAAAATTCATTTGGAACCAGAACAGACCCTAAAATAGCCAAAACAATTCTGGGCAATAAAGACAAGGCAGGGGCATCACAATCACTGACTTGAAATCCTACTATAAAGCTACTGTGATAAAAACAATGTGGTACTGGCAAAAAAAACATGCCTGAAGATTAATAGAACAGATTAGAAGATGCAGAAGCAACTCCAGATATACTCAGCCACCTTATCTTTGACAAAGGTGTCAAACATTCACTGAAAGAAAGTGTCTTTAATAAATAGTGCTAGAAAAACTGGTTCTGCAATGCTGAAGATTAAAACTGGATCCGTTTCTTTCACCATGAACTACACATTTAAAATGGATCAAAGATCTAAACATTAAAAGAGAAACATTAAATCTGGAAGATAGAATAGGTAAAACTCTTAAAGACATAAGTGTAAGCAAAGATTTATGAACAAAACCCTGATCACACAGGATCTATCACAAAGAATGAACAACTAGGATCTCATTAAAAAGCTTTTGCACACCAAGAGAAACTACTGACAGAGTGAAGAGACAACTGACAATGTGGGAAAAAATGTTATCCAACTGTTCCTCAGAGGATTACTATTGAGAACATTAAAAACTCAAAATCAGCCCTCCAAATTTGAGAGACCAATTGAAAAATGGGCATCTGAGATGAATACATACTTCTCAGTTAAAGAAACAGAAACAGCAAATATATGAAAAAATGTTCAACATCTGACTGGTCATTCAAGAGATGCAAATTAAAGCAACAATGAGATTCTATTTTACCTCCAAAAGAATGAGTATTACCAAGAAATCAACCCACAACTAATATTGGCAGAGCAGTGGGGAAAAGGAACCCTTCTCCATTGTTGGTGGGAATGTAGACTGGTGCAACCAGTGTGGAGATTCTTCAAATAAACTAAGATTGGAGGTCCCAGTTGACCCTGCTATTCCCCTGCTAAGCAACTTCGCAGAACTGAAAACATCATACCACGGTGATATATGTGCACCCATGTTTATAGCAGCACAGTTTATAATAGCTAGACCTTGAAAATAATATAAATGGCCATGAACTGAGTAATGGATTAAAAAGGTGTGGTCTTTCTACACAATGGAGCACTACTCAACCATAAAGGATAAACTTGACACTTCTATAGGTAAATGGGTGCAACTTGAGACTATACTTGTAAGTGAAACAAACCAAACATCATATTATCTCCCTAGTTTGCGAAACTCAATGAGTAAATAAGATTCAAAATGTATAATACAGTTCAATCCCCAGTTCCCCCCCCAAAAAAGTCAAAATGTATAATAGATATTATAAAATAGGAACTTCAAAAGTAAAGAAACTGGGATGGGGGAATGGAGAAAAGGCAGGGAAAAGCAAAAAAATAAAAAAAGTATATTTAGTTAGGACAGTTATACTACCAATTTCTCTAAATTCATTGAAAAGGTCTGTGCTAATACTGTTTGGTCAAATAAATGCCAGTATCTTGTAAAAAAAAAAAAAGTAGCCAACTTTTATTCATAAGAATATAAACTAAAAATGAGCATTTTTCCCCATCAGAATGGCGCAGATCCAACATTTTAATAAATCTCTGACGGTGAGGTTGTAGGTAAGCAAGTAGAGCCATAAATATCACATGCCATGTGAATTGATACTGTACCCCCAAGGAGGACAGTATTCCAGTTAGTGTCCTTTAAAGTTAAAAAAGCACATGATCTTTGACCTCCAAATTTCATCTGTGGGTATTTCTTCTGCAGGTACATAGGCAGAAGGGTTTTTTGTTTTTTTTTTTTGCTCTGAATGCCTTCAGGGCATGATTGGCTGGCTTGAGCTGTGGGGATGGAACCACAGCAACCTGAGCCTGACTGCTTTGTTGAAGCAGCCACTTAAAGAACTGAGCTAAGGGGCAGGCCCCCTACATATGCAAATAGGAAAGGACATCTACATGGTCTGGAAAGAACTGGCCCATGGACAGGATAGTTAAATGATGGCACATCCATGTAATACCAGGTAGCCCCTGATAAAGTAACAAGGCTATCTAATGATGTGTAGAAAAAGAAAACTAGGGCCGGTCAAATAGCTCAGAGGATTAAAGTGCCTGCAAGCAGGCGCAGGGGCCAGGGGTTTGATTCCCAGGCCTGCCATGCCAGCCCTGCCCCCAGGGTACACTGAGACAGCAATTGAGACTGGGCATGGTGGTGCATGCCTGTAATCCCAGCTCTTGGGAGGCTGTAAACAGGCGGATCACTACGAGTCCAATCTAGTAGTGAGACCCTCAACACCCTGTAGACCCTTCCCTAAAAAAAAATAAAAGAAAAAACTAGTATATAAATAATGTCACTTTGGATAAAAATGAAAGAAAAGGCAAGACATTTGTATAGGTCTTAAAATGTATGGAGGTGAGAACGAGAAATAATGGGCAGATAGGACAAAGACCTGAGTTAAGTGAGGTATGATTTGGGAAGACTGGAACACAAGGGAAAGAGGCTCACTGAAGTGTGCCCAGGAAGCTAGAGGGCAGGGGAAGTCAGTCCTAAAATCAGCAGCCTAACTAAAAAAGGCCAACTGCATTGTTTCATTTTCACACACCACAATAGCCTACCAAAATACTTGAAAATCCCTGAAATTGGGTGCCACCTTGGTATCCTCTCTTGGAACCCCTCTTGGCTAGTAAGAGCTTTTCTTGTTCTAATTAACTACTCTCCATGTGTTCCCCACTTCTGTGTCTGTCTACTTCACCCTTTGTCCTCAGACAGGAGCTCAGAGAGAAAATTGGTAACAGATGGAAATATAAGAAACCAAGAACACAGGTTATGTCAAGTGAGGATGTATGCAGTGCAAGAAGTTGGGCCATTTACTGTGTAAATTACGGATTTTTAAACCCATGTGAATGTACTATTTTAAAAAAATCAAAGGAAATAAACATTTTAAATTGCTACATATCAGAAGATGCTAAGTTTCCACTTTCAGTTGAATAACAGACCAACTTATGAAATGACATAGACCATGTTTATGAGTACAGGCTCTGGAGTTAAGATATTCTGGTTTCAAATTCTGGCTAACATGACATGGCATTTATGACTATTAGTTCTCTTATATCTAAAACAATTTTACTTACCTATTATTGCTTTGGTGAAGATGAAATAATACATGTACAGCTCATAATTTTGGGCTTGTAAAGCTTGCCTTTGTGATTAGAAGAGGCACCACACCTCAGACTACCTGGAAAAACATTTTGCCCTGTTCTGCATCTTAGAAACAGATTTTGACATCTTAAAACACTTAAAATGGAAAAAACAAAGGATTGCAGAAAGATGTACTTTAATTCACATTTTGTGGAATCTGATGGTACAGTAGCAAATTACTTGGAATTCTGTTCACAAAATCAAAGTTGCATCCACAGATGTTACTGAAAATAGAGTACGGATTATGTGGTGGGCTTTGACGTGCCTAAACCTGTCTTTTGGTGAACAGCTATGGTTTCCTCAGGTACTTCAGTTTCCAAACTGCTGGGAGGGGAACTGTGGACTGCACTCAAGTTTCCAGCTGAAGGCAATGCTGACGAAGAACCAAGATAGCTGTCCTTTCTTATATATAATGGCACCTAGGCAAAGTTGAAAAGTGGCAGTGTTTCATACACATATGAGACTACAAAATTGATTAATTCAAATGTTCAATGTCAAAACATTTGATCAATTTTGAAGTAAAATCTATTACTATTTGGATTTTTCTCATAACCAAAGAATCCAAACAAGGAGGATATTGAAAATTTACCAATATATACTTTGTCTGATTTACAGATTCCACTTGCAAAAAAACTGCATGTCATTGAAGGAAAGAATGTTTTCTTTACTTCATGTTCATTACTTCTTCAGCTGTTACAATCATTTCTGTCGGGTATGTGGTCAAGAGCTGGATTTTAAAGTGGGTGAGAAGATACAAACAACATGCCAAGAGGTGCTCACAGCTGGGCATGTTCACAATGCAAACTGCTCCATTGTCACCTTGCAACAGGGGTATATGAACTAGAAGACATCCCACAGTACAAGGACTTACTTAAAACATCACCAGGCTTACAAAACACAGGCTCCTACACTTTACATGACAGAAATATACACATACACAAAATGTAGGCAGCCCTTCCCCAATCTGATAATAAAATAAAACTTAGATAAATTTCATCTTAAGTATACTTCATTAGATTCTTAGTGAAAAAAATTCATTAAAACTTTTAAAGAGAACTTTTTTTTTTTTTTTTAATGTATTTGGTACAGGGTCTCACTATATAGCTCGGACTCATAGCGATCCTCCTGTTTTCAGCCTCCCCAGCGCTGGGATTATAGGCATGCACCATCACCCCTGGACTTGGTGGCTGGCTCAGCGTGCCCAGGGGCGGGGCCGGCATGGCATGTAGTACCGGGGATCAAACCCGGTCCCTGCCTTTGCCTAAACAGGTGCTTAGTCTGCTGAGCTATCTCGCCAGCCCTCCTAAAAAGAACTTCTTACTCTAAGTAGATCTTCTAATTTCCTAGAACAAACTGGAATATACTATTTTTCCTAAGCTTGAAGCAAAGTACAACAAAGAAAAATGCAATACATGAAAATGACCAAGGATTTTCTTTACTAGTAGAGTTTAAATAATTTTTAACTATAGGAATGGTGAAGTAACACTACCAAGATTTTAAATTTACAGTCAAAATACACAAAGTACAAAATCTTTCACATTTTCTTCAACTCCAAATGAACACTAAAAATAATACATCTACTAGCATTAAGATTAGTAATTAATTGCTTTTAAGGCTATTTGCCTAAAGGTCTCCTCTCACCATATGATGCTTGCAATCACAAAAAAAAGCAAAGAAAAAGTAGAGGAAGCTCTAATCAAGATGGCCTTTACTATTCAATCTAACAAACACCACCGCCACAATCAATCCCAAGTTTGTAAAAGTTAGCAGTAATTAGGTGAGAAAATAATGAGACCTTACTTCTCCAGTTATATCCTTCACAGGACAGTGAAATTTTTTAAAGGGGTAAATCAAATAAATACAATTTAAAATATGTCATAAAACTGTCAACACATTTCAGACTTTGGCAGAATAAAAGGTGGGTTTAAGAGCACTTATTTCAGAAAAGTCTAAGGAGAAACTAGACTACTAACATTACTTCACAGATGCAACCTTTCAAATCAGTCCTATCTACTGACTCCTCTAAAAGATTCAAGATTTTAAATATTGTTTGGAGACTTTAAATCTCAGGTTTACACAGTGGTAGTCTAGGACCTACAAGTCACACTAAATACCATCCACATAAGAATGAACTAAAGATGGAAAGAGGAGGGAGAGGCCAGGAAGCCTAGAAGATGGCTGACCTGATCTCCCTGCTGAAATATCTCACTAGGGAAAATTAGATGGGGAGCTAGAGGATTGCATAGATTGTATTCAAAATTAATTCCTTTAAAAATACTTACTTTAAAATAGCAAATTTTATGTACTTAGTTTTAATTGGCATTTTAAATTCATAGAATCCCATCCAAACTTTATCAAGAAGTACTTATATGAATGTGCAGGGGTTTTCTTCTTAAAGTAACTGGACATGTCTAAAATTAGGAGAGAGAGGGGCAAAGTTGGAAGAAGGTGATCTACAGGTTCTAAGAATGCGCCTGTACAGCTCCTAGCACACAGCACATCTGCTTGGCTGGCTACGAGTATGGGCAGAGCACTTATCTGTCCACCTTCACCACTGTGGGGCCTCTAGAATCAAAACAAAGTAGCAGCCACAACTAAACACCTCAAATAAAACCAATAAATTGAAGCTGAAATCCTAATCCTAAGGAACCTGACACCACTCCCCAAAAGGGCCATTCACCGCTCCAACAGCTCCATAATGTAGATGACAGCTATAGTGCTGGGCAAAGTGAAAAACACCTTCAATCACCGATAAACTTTACCACTGATACCAGCCCTGAGCAACAATGGTCCCTAGTTCTCCTTTGCAACCACAGATGGTAACAGTGTTATTAGAACAGATAGTCATTTAAAGTTCAACAGGTCAGTAATAAAAGAGTAGCAGAACAACAAAACTAATTTGAAACAATATTCAACAGACAGAAACACAAACACAGAATTAGTATAACTTACACATTTTAAAAGTACATACTTCATTTATAAATACCACTAATAATCTACGGATCATAAATATTCAAGTGAACATATGAATTTTCTCTGTTAAAGAGTTCAGAATTCTTTAAGTCTTAGAAGATTAGTCTTTTTGCTCAATGTCCAAGACTAAAAGGCTTCACATAGTCCCTTTATGTCTCTAGGTATATAAAAGCCTTCATTACCTACTGTGTTGTAATAAGATTTTAAAGTTCTGTAACTCTCTTATACTTGTAGAAAGCCTAGAGGAGAAAAAAAAAGCACTGTTAGTACATACAGCTAATATGATGTGTACATATATCAAATTACTGTTATATGGGCTATAAAATGAAATCTAAAATACGTAAGCAACATCAAACATTGAAGAATCCTTTTTTTTTTTGTACCAGGAATCAAACTGAGGACCTCATGCTTGCCAGGCTTGTGCTGCTGAGCTATATATGGCCTGAAGATTCCATTTTAAATGAGTATGCTCTAAATTTTTTTTATTGAAGATTGATAAAACATTGAAGTATTCGTCTTGGTTTAGAAGAGGCAAAAAAGCTACTTACTATTTCTTGTCAATAGATTAAGATGGAGATCAAGACAGTAATAATTCATCATAAGTAATCTCAAATCAATTATATTGGACCTTATAAATTCATTTAGCACTCTCCTTTCCAAATGGCTACTCCTTTCTTGTTGCTTTCCAAACACACTAATTTACAAGGCTGGATCCTTAAAGGCTGTATTTTATCTTCTGTGGCTGTGTATGGTGTTTTTTAAGTGGTTACTGACTGGTTGCGTAAATGAACAAAGAGCTCTTTGGCCCCACCTCAGATCTAAAACTGAAATAGAAAGCACAAAAAATCTACAAGCTCAGTATTTCTTATGTACAACTCATGTTAACACAAGAAAAATACATTTCTCTTTTCTAAAACTTAGGCAGATGTGGTATGGTGTTAAGCTTCTTTTATCAACACTTGAACTGTTACCATTTATTGAAAGCTTAGGATGTGCCATGCAACTTTCTAGCCTATAGTGCATATGATCTTAAAAGACACTGAAAAGCAGCAAAGTACTTACAATTAACCCTGGTTTTACATTTCAGGAAAACCAAGGCTCAAATCAATGAAGTATTTCCCCAGGCTCACCCAACTAATAAGAGGGTCTAATACTAGGAAGGTATTATCTTCCTCATTTTACCTAAAAAGCAAGCATGGCTGGAACAGCAAGGATTTGATATAGCCCACACTCCTAGTACATGACAGGCTAGGACTCTTAAGATTCTCAAAGAACCATAAAGGTAATGGGTTCTAGATACAGCACTTAAACCCCAAGGGTGCATTTATAAGACTCAGAAATTTAGGTAAAATTATTTGTTTCTTAATTTTACTTAGACTTTTGTTTAAATTATTTAAAGTCCTTTTCAGTCCAGTGTTATTTACTTTTTGTTTTCCAAGATATGGTCTCGCTATGTATATATAGTTCAGGCTGGCCTCAAACTTTCAGTAATCCATCTCAGTTGTCTTACATGCTGGACTTACAACGAAGCACCACCAAGCCTGGCTTCATTTCAATTTCATTTTAAATAAATTTTGTCATTTCTCCAATGTTAGCTTCCTACAGGTCTCAGAAATGGCAGGCTGATTTTTTAAATTTTATTTATATGTGTGTGTGTGTGTGGCCAGCTCAGCCCACCAGGGGGCATGTGGTGCTGGGGGATTGAACCGCGGTCCCTGTGCTTTGCTAGCTTGTTCTAAGTAGGTGCTTTAGACCACTGAGCCATCTCACCAGCCTGGTAGACTGAATTTTTAATGAAATACAAATTATTATTATTATTATTATTTTTTTTTTTTTGCTTTTATCCATTTATTTTATTTTTATTTTTAAGTGAAATACAAATTAACAGTGGACATTGTCTTGTGTTTTAAATCTCAGCCTAAATGGTTATCATTAAATACAGGGAAGCAAGAGATATGATTTCTACTACTGAGATGGGAAATCATAGTATTTTAAATTATATCTTTTGAACATATGTGTGTCTTCTGAACATATGCATACTAAGAAAATATAAGCAAAAATTTCTGTATCACTTGGTCCCTTATTTTAAAAAAGCATTTATTTATTTATTTGTTTATTTATTTTGTATTTTAGGGGTCTACAGGGTGTTTGACTTGTAGTGATCCGCCTGTTTACAACCTCCCAAGAGCTGGGATTACAGGCATGTGCCACCATGCCCAGTCTTAATTGCCATCTCAGTGTGCCTCAGGGGTGGGACTAGCACAGCAGGCCTGGGGATCGAACCCCTGGCCCCTGTGACTGCTTGCAGGTGCTTTAAACCGTTGAGCTATATGGCTGGCCCTAAAAAAGCTTTTCCTTTTTTTTTTTTTTTTTTTTTTGCGGAACCGGGGATGGAACTCAGATCCTTGCGTTTGCCAGTCAAGCGTTTATCCTACTGAGCCATCTCCCCGGCCCCTAGCTTTTCCTTGGTTTGACTTTTTGCACTATTTTTCCAAGACAGTACAGTATTATTTTTTTATGATTTTTGTGTTCTACGTATTCCTCAGTTGGCACTGCATGTGTCTCTGTAGGCAAATCCAAATTATTTCTGAAACCATTTGTGGTTATCAACAAGCAAACTGTGTCTGTAAACAAAAAATGAGGTAGAAAAGTGTGAGACTCCTCAGCTTAAGAAACAGAGTAGACAAGAGTTAATAATCTCCTTTATGCTATCCTTGACTTCTAGAAATTATACTGGAACAAGTTACAGCCACTGAAAAAACAGATTATTAAGAGAACATTTTCCTCACAAAATTGAGGAGGATGACTGAAAATACTGGTAACTGTTCAGAAACAATTTTTCCTACGACCTATAGAAAAACTAACTTGTCAGCTTTGAGGCCATCCTCTGCAAAGTGAGTAAAGGTACAACTGCATCGTCTTTAGCAGAGAAGCCAGAGCACGTTCTACTTTAGCAGAGAAGGTGATTTCTGCACTATGGAAACTTGCAGGGGACTCAAGTTTGCTTCATGGCTGCATACATGACTCTTACCTTCCAAAAGCATTTAAAAGGGCAACTATTTCCTGTCGTGTGAGCTGGAAGCCTTTAGAAGGACTGTTCTCTGGAAGCTTCTGGATTTCTTTTTCAGAGAATAGTATCTTCAAGGCAGTTCCTAAACCTTGAGTCTTAAAAACATAAAAACAAAAACACAAACAACATTACATAACAGCTACTGCAATAAAGATTTAAAAAATACCAGCCACCTTAACCATTAGGAAAGTCATATGAACTCAACTCTTCACCAAAGACAGGTTCTTATCATGCAGTTCAGGCTGGCCTCAAATTCATGGCAATCCTGCCTCAGCCTCCCGAGAGCTGGGATTACAGCTGTGCATCATCACACCTCGATAAAATAATTGTGCCCTGTATGATTTTTACTCCCACTCAGGATTAGATGTAATAAATTAGCTAAGCTGTTAGAAAACCAGAATCAGTCTAACATTTGTCAGACATGCCCTATTCCAAATTACTATCATGTTTGTTTAAAACTTCGAGAATATTACATAAGGACTACAATGTTTGATCTGTCAGCCTGAAAGTTTTTCTTTTCAGTTTTCCTTTTGGTGTTTCCAACTGAACCCAGGGTTTCACCGACACTCGTTTTCTACCTCTGAGACAAATCCCTAACCCCACTGAAAGCATTTTTTATGGGGCCTAGTAATTAAACATTCAGATTATCAGTGGTAACAATACTTAAAATTTTCAATTATTAATATTGGAGGAAAAAACCTGAACTTCAGTGCAGCCTCCACTGAAATAATCATTTTTTTTTTTTGAGACACAGACCTATTACACAGTCAGGCTGACCTCAAACTCATTATGTAGCTCAGGTTGAACTTGTGATCCTTCTGCTTCAGTTCCCAAGTGCCGAGATTATAATCATGTGCCACCACACCTGATTTCATTCTGTCTCGATTTTCTGTAACTTATCATCATCATTGTACTGAAATGAAATCAGACACTATCAGATGATCCTTTTAGACTGAGTATTCATAGTAATGATCTTTCTTTGTACAGTTTTTGTATTTTGTGACTCAGTGGTTTATTTTGACTACTGAGACAAGCTGAACAAAATTTGACATTTAAGTTTTTATTTTATTTTTGACACTGGGGACTGAACTTAGGTCCTGGTGCTTGTCAGGCACTTATGCCACTGAGCTATCTCCCCAGCCTAATATTTAAGTTTCTATAATTTTACCTTTTAAGTAAAAGAAAATTCTTCATTCATACATTAGCTTCAGAAATTAATCTGAGATTGTACCAGACATTAGATACAACAAAAATTTCAACAGAGTAACAGAAAAACATCCTTGCATGTGTACATGCCACAAAGCTTAACCGTATTTTGCATTAATAAAATTGAAAAATTATACTTTGCATCTGCCTGCTGATAAACTGATTCAGTAAACAAGGATATTTAAGTAAAAAATTGCAATGACTATTGGAAAAATGTAAGGTTAAGAGTAGTTTAAGCTATGTAGGCAGAGTGCAGCGGCCAGGATTCGATCACCAGTGTGCCATGCAGGCCTTGCCCCCGGGGTGCACTGAGATGGCTATTGAGACTGGGCATAGTGGTGCATGCCTGTAATCCCAGCACTTGGGAGGCTAATAAACAGGAGAATCACTATGAGTCTGATATACTTAGTGAGACCCTGAACACCCTGTCTTAAATATAGAAAAGAAAAAAAAATAGTTTAAGAAGAAAAAAAAACAAAATACATACCTGTAATTTCCCCCATAATCTGCATTTGTCACATCCAACACAGTCCATAATATGGGAGATATTCTTGAAATGTAACCGGAATTCCTCCTGGCAGGCAAAAAATATTTTGAGACTAAGTAGGCTTTTTTTTCTCTGTTTTGAAACAAGGTCTCACTATGTAATGCAGACTGGCTCTGAATTAATGGTGATCTCCTACCTCAGCCTCCCAAGTGCTGGGCTTACAGGTGCACCACTGCACCTGGCTTGGTTTAATAAGGGTTTAAAAAGTAAACTCTACCTGTCCTGGTTGTCTTCCCAAAAGAATTAAAAACACTGTATCACACTGATACATGTTCATCCATGCTTACAGTAGCACAATTTGTAATGGCTAAATCTTGGAAACAACCCAAATAGCCATGAACTGAGGAATGGATAAAAAAGATGTGGTATTTTTATATAACTGAGTACTACTCAGCCATAAAGAAGGATAAACTTCAGATTTTTATAGGTAAATAGATGCAACTTGAGACCATACTCCTAAGTGAATAAATAAAACTCACATGTGGAAACACTGTACTGTCTCCTTGTGAGAAACTGAAAAGAGTAAATAAGTTCTAAAATGTACAACAGATATTGTGCAATGAGAAGCAATTGTTCAAAAGGAAAAAAGAACTAGGATGGTGAAAGGAAAATGACAAGGGCTGGTGAGATAGCTCAGCAGTCTAAAGCACTGGCTTAGGCAAGCTTAGGCAACCACAGGGACCATGATTCGATCCCCAGCATCATAGGCCACACCAGCCTCGCCCCCAGGGCTGGCTGAGCCAGCCACCAAAAAAAAAAAAAAGGAAATGACAGGGAAAAGGGAAAAAATGTAAGTCAGTTATATTATTAGTGTTTCTTAATTGATTCAAAAGGAAGGATTGTACTAATATCGATTGGAGAAATTTTTGTGCCATTATCTTGTAACCTGAATGACTTTGAAGATAACATGTAATGTATTAACTATTGTTATTCTACTTTATGAAATTTTCCATAAAATAATTTCTATAAACAAAAGTAAACTATTTGACTAATTTATAAGAATTAAATTTGTTTATTAATGAACTACTTTCCAAAAGGAAAATAGCTCAGCGCGCTGTGTCTTGTAGGTTGGAAGGCGCTGACTGGGTTTGGCGTTTCGGGCAATGCAGGGGCTCGGAGACTCAGAGCTGACGCCGAGACACCTGAACTAGCTCTAGCAGAAGAGAAATGGAGGAGCCATAGAACATAAGGATGAATTCAGGAAAGCCTGAGACCATGGAAAACTTGCCTGATCTCTACACTATTTTCCAGGGAGAGGTTGCTATGGTGACAGACTATGGAGCCTTTATCAAAATCCCAGGCTGTCGAAAGCAAGGTCTGGTCCATCGAACTCACATGTCATCCTGTCGGGTGGATAAGCCCTCTGAGATAGTAGATATCGGAGACAAAGTGTGGGTGAAACTTATTGGCCGAGAGATGAAAAATGATAGAATAAAAGTATCCCTCTCCATGAAAGTTGTCAACCAAGGGACTGGGAAAGACCTCAATCCCAACAACATAATTATTGAGCAAGAAGAAAGGAGGAGGCGGTCCTTCCAGGATTACACTGGGCAGAAGATCACCCTTGAGGCTGTCCTTAACACTACCTGCAAGAAGTGTGGCTGTAAAGGCCACTTTGCAAAGGATTGTTTCATGCAGCCAGGTGGGACCAAATATTCTCTGATACCCGATGA
>NW_004524703.1:5728844-5750652 GCF_000260255.1 Octodon degus
TGCTGTGGAGGTGAGCCTGGCTGTAGCTGGAGGAGACAGTGATTGCCCCTTCCTGTTGGACTGTCTTGGGCCAGCTCCTGGTCTCTGCTTCACCCACACAGGAGCAGAGGGAGAGTGGCAGTAGGGCAGAGAATGTGGTAAGAAGTGGTGCTCACTTTTTACATTCTCTCAACATGGTTCTACACTGCTAGCTGTGACAGCATGACAGCCAGTGGACAGTCAGAAAATGATCATTTGCAGTGACTCATTTTGTGTATGACATTCCATCACACCATTGAACCCGAAGCCTGAGGCCAAGATCATTGCTATACTTTCTATGTATTCCTGTGAGAGTCTACTGGTTCCACTTCAAGTCTCTGCTTAAATTCCTGGCACTAAATGGACTTGTGTTTTGTTTAAAAAAAAAAAAAAAAAAAGGAAAATAATTTGAATTTGTATAGCAAAACATGGCACACTAAAACAACTGACAATGGAAATTTATACAAATTCATTCTGCATATTAGCTCAAGCTTTTTATTGGGGGGCTACTTGATGTTAAGCACCAAAATATACATGCTGATGGATCCCAAAGTAAACAATATGTGGTCTTTACTTTTAAAGAATTTAACTGCTATTTCCATTTGACAGCTACAAAAGACTAATGGGAAATAATATCTTTTTTTATGTTCCATTGACTTTTGAGAATTTGCCTTGTTTGCACTTAAATGAGAATGCTGGCCTCAGAATAATGATTAAATTTTAAATCATTCCTTATTACTACACTGTGTTTGTCACAGATAATCAATATTGAGGATCACCATTTATAGCAAAATCCAATCAGACAAACTTTAAAAAGTTGTAGATGTGAGAAAGAAAAGAGTTTAGATGAATATAATTAAAATATAGCCAGTAACAGCACTCCCAACTGTCCTTCAATCAAGAACTTTTTTTTACCTTTAATGATTTGGCCCCCTTTTTGTCACCTGCAAACATGGATTTCTCATCAAAGTGCATGGGGAAGGACCTGGGGAAATGACAGTATTATAATTACACATGAAAAATCTAGGTACCTTGAACTTAAGGATTTTCTATTCCTATAAATATTTAAGATTCATTATTTACTTACAGGACAGCAACACTTCTCATATAAACTATTTAATAAGAGTCTAAACTACAAATGGCTGTTTAATTTAGAAGATTATAAAGTTTGAAGGAAACTATGTTAAAATAATCTTAAAAATTAAAAGCAATTAATGTGGAAAACATGCACACTCGTAAAATTCTTTTAGAAGTTTACTCTCAGTACTTTTTGATCTAACTTTCTTTTATGCTCACAGTAACACTCACTAAACTTGAGTTTTTGAGACTAAGCATTTTTTAAAAAAAATTATATTCTGGAAAATAAGGCTAATGCTACCATATGTATCCATTTAATGCTAACATACTTTAGATACTACTTAAATAACAATTGGAGGAATACAAAATTGGTAGAAAGAACCTTAAAATTAAAAATTTGATTAAAATTTGATAGACTATAATGTCTTTATCATATTTTAAAATAGAACCTATTTTCAAGAGTGAAGGTATCTGCAGCAGAAGTTCATAGATTCTTTTTAGTTCACATATTTAGAAATAATTAACAGGTTGGAGATACAACTCAGTGACACAGCACCTGCCTCACAAGCAGGAGATCCTGAATTTCCTTTTTTTTGCGGAACTGGGTCTTGAACTCAGGCCCTTGTCCTTGCCAGGCAAGTACTTATTCCACTGAGCCATCTCCCCGGCCCCAGGAGGTCCTGAATTTGATTTCTGATACAAAAACCAAAAAGTCCCATTAGAAATAATTAAAATGCTATTGTTCCACTGCTGTTTGCCTTCTCAGAGCTACCTCAACCCTCTCCTAACTCCTAAGTGTCAGTTTTGGTTACATGTCAAGCATGAAATCATCTGAACAGTGCTGGGATATCTCAGACACTGACAGTCAATTCTTACTTTGTATCCTGAAAGATACTCAGGAGAAGGGTTTTAGTGTCAGCATCTTCATCTGTGTTTCCAGTGTAAAGATCAACAATGGAGCGTTCAAAATAGGGAGCCACCTTTGACAAAGCTCGCAGCTCAATCAAGTATAAAAAATACAGATTCTTAAGCCTTCTAGGACCTTCTCCCTTGGTTTCTACAGGGTCAAAGCGGCGTTTAAATTCTCTGATATTAGGTCCCCAACTTGGTTTACCCCAGGTTTCTAAAAAGAAAGAGAAATACATATTACATTCATTTAATAAAGAGAACTTTGCTCTAGCGAACATAAATCCCTCTGTCTATTCATTTTTACACTGAAAATGTCAAAATCTCCCCTTAAGATCTGATTACCTTCCAGAAGATAATCTGCACACAGATGTAAATTGATACTGGCATGAAGTCCTGAAATAAGCTTATAGAAGACTCTTTTCTCCAGACACAAACCTGTTCATAAAAGTATTGATAAAGAAATTATGCATGTTTAAAGAACAGAAATATTGAATCAAGGATATTCAGTACACAGGCTTATTTTCAAGTCAAGATTCAAGAACATTAAAAATATATCAAGAAATAATGAAAAACTAGATCAAGATTATTTCACTAGAAGACAAAGTAAGAACCTGCCTTCTAAATGGTGTTGCATGTGATAACTTAATGCAGAAAAGACAATGGTCTGGGCGCCTATAACTCTGAACCCTGTGGCACTGCTGGCAAGTTCCCATACTACCCAGAAGGTCACAACACAAGCTTTCCATGTGTTTCGCTAAGAATTTAGTAAAATAAATGTAACTATAAAGTTACTGCCTTGACCAACTGTAGCTGTTTCTGTCTCCCTATTTGCATGTCTTTCTTTGAACCTACTTGGTAGTGGATAAGAGGGATAGGGAGTCTTATTAACATTTTGCCCTCTAATTGTCTATTTCTAACTGTATGTTCTATTTATAAGGAGATAAAACTCTGAAAACAGATATCCAGGAATTTCAACTAATAAAAAATTATACTGACTATTTACTATGTAAGGAGAGCCATATGTGGAGTTTAGGAATAGGATGGAAATTATTTTGTGTAGCCTTAACCCCCACAGGCTAGATGTACAGTTGCAGTATTTTTGGTATTTTGACATTATTCAGTGGTTTTCAAAGAACTTTTACAGGGATCGTTGATGCTAATATTATAGGTTAGTAGGATTGTTTTTGTCACTGTCAAGCTCCAGATAAGGAAAACTGAAGCTCTGAAATGCTTGAGCCACCTGCCAATAAAAGGACCACCCTCTTGAACTACACATCAACATTCAGGAATGCCCAACAACAGAAAAACGGTCAATACAATATACCCAGAGTCTAGTATTGACCCCAAATTTCATTCTTACTCTTGTTATCAACATTCGGAGTCTCTGATGACATCTTTACAGAGAGACAATATATTCATAAGACAACATGAACAATTAACAAAATAGAATTGACTACTTAAACTGTTTATTATATGGTTATAGCCATGAAATATCAATTTACCTATCTAATTCAACTTGTTTATCTTCCATTAGTATATTTTTAGCTTTATAAAATAATAACTTGGTAAAGGAAATTTGCAAAAGCATCATATATCCAGTTACTAACATGAGTTATCAAAAGTATAAAACATTTTTTAACTTTCCATGAATAACATTTTATATTTCAACACTAGAAACAAGAAGTGTAAAGTATCTAAAATATAAAGACCTGCACCACTTAATCTTTTTTTTTGCGAAACCGGGGATTGAACTCAGGCCCTTATGCTTGCCAGGGAAGCGCTTATTCTACTGAGCCATCTCCCCGGTTCCTCCCACTTTATCTTTTAACGAGACAAATTTTGACTATATTAACATAAGCAAACATTAGAGCCTTCTGAATTCAATTTATTTTCCTTTATTTTATATATAAAAAACACTTCTCTCGGAATGGAATGTTTCTACTTTAAAGATAGGTGTGCTTACTAGTTATCAGAAAAGCAGTGTAGATTATGTGCACTATGAACAGAATGAAGCAAGCTAGGGGAACCATCTGGCCTATGTAATACATACTAGATTTCAGCTGACAAGATTTTCAAATAATTTTATCCCAAAGTTTAATAACTTAAAGTATATGTGTTAATTTCTTTCAAAAAACTATCAAAATTAGTTGTGTATTAAAATTCTAAAATTTACAAGAAAAATTTTTTTTACAGAAGTCAGTAAGAACTTAAGTTACCTTCTAGCCAAGTGTAGAATGATTCTCCTATGAGAGACAGACAGAGACACGGAGGAGAGAAAACAAAGTTAAAATATTTCAAATGTTCGTTGATACACTAGAAGGAAATGGTAAAATATTTATTATGTCAAATTAAGAACTCTTCCTAGACATGTCTACTGCTTAAGGTAAAATGGAAAAACAGGCATATGATTTTAGAAAATAAAGTCCTCATGTAATTTAATACTAGAGAAGGTTCTTAAAATATTTTATTTTTAAAGTGTTTGAGACAACAGTTCTGTCTAAATATTAGACACGGCACCCCTGAACACACATAAGTAAACAGCCAACTGAAATCATTACTTTGGTGGTTTGGGACACCTTATGACAGACATTCAGTCACATAAAGCAACCAACTATTAAGAAAGTGCTCTTCATCAGATTAAATATTACACTGAAAATTGAGATTATAAATTTCAAAGTCCACCAGAAAATAAGTTATAAATTCTCTGGTAGAACTACCTTAACTTTGCTCCATTTCTTCAGAATATAAATAAATATATTTTAATAACCAGAAAGTGGGGAACTTGGAATGTGAACAGTTTATTTATTTATTTATTTATTGTGTGTGTGTGCGCACGCGCGTGTGTGGCCAGCTCAGCCCACCAGGGGGCGGGGCTGGCTGGCATGTGGTGCTGGGGGATTGAACCTCGGTCCCTGTGCTTTGCTAAGCTTGTTCTAAGTAGGTGCTTTAGACCACTGAGCCATCTCACCAGCCCCTGTGAACAGTTTTTATACCAAACATTTATTAGTTAAATGGTCTACTTTTTTAAACGTAGGATAACTTTACATAATAAAATAACTTTATGTTTATCACCATTCATTAGTAGGTATTTTCTGGAAAAACACAGTATTTTCTTTCAAATTAAGATGAACAATCCATTTTGAGAGTTGAAAACATTTCTTCTATACTGGAGGCAAACGGAATAATTTTAACTCACCATCATCTTCACCTAAAAGAGAAAATAAGACATTAGAAAATGTTTGTATTAGAACTTACTGTTAAACTCTTCCTACTATGGGTCAAGTTGTGCAGACATCTGCAAATAAGGCTTTTTAATAAGCAGCAGACCAAAGAAAATATGATTTTCATATATTTTTATATAATATATTGTAAAGGTAAGCAAGTAAATAAAATACTTCTTTATAAACACTAGTTTCAGTAATTAATAGATACTGTGGCTCCTTCAATCATATGCACACACCTCTCTGAACAGTTTCTACTCTCACGGACTCTACTGATGACACTTGAGCAGGGCACAGTCCTCTATGGGAGGACCCTGGAGGCTTGGAGGTTGGGTTGTGGTTTCCAGTGGCTTGGCTGCAGTTAGCTTTTTCTGAGGAATTCTATTGGAACATTGTACTTTTGGAAAAAAAAGGTTCTATTGCTCAAAAACTTTTGGAAAAACAATTGTAGAAGGCTCACTGCTCTGATTTGAGAACGGTGGGTAAAACAGCTGAGGAGGTCAGTGGGCAGGCTCATAGCACTCAGAGGGAGAGCATTTGCCAAAGTGAGGATCTAAAGCACCCTTCCAAGTCTGCTTGGTCCTCAGAAAGGTCAAAAGAGACACATTGACATCACGAAGTTCAGTTTCTTAATTCTAGTTTAAAGAAAACACTGATTTGTTTCCATTTTTCCTTCTCTCTTTTTTTTTTTTTACACTTTTCTCTTTTCCCAATATGAACATTCTCTTCCTACTTCATCACATCTATACATTTTGGTCCTGATCTATACTTTCACCAGAGAAACAATGTGGTATTTATGCATACCTAAAATGTACCAATAAAATATAACTGAAAAAGAAAAACGGAAAAAAAAAGAAAAAAAAAAAAAAAAAAAAAAAAAACCACCAAAAGAAAAAAGAAAGAAAACACTGGATTGCCCAGTCAGTTACAGGGTGGCTCCTAAGGTTTAGTTCCTTGCTGAAAAAAGAATGAGAATGTCCGCCTGTCATGATACCTTGTGCTTATTTCAGCTTTTACATTTAGATGAATGAAAATTAAATTAAAAATTCAGGTTCACACTGCTGCATTTCATATGTATGATGATCCATGTAGCCACAGGCTGCTCCAGTGAACAGTGCAGCACAGAATACTTCCTGGGGAATTCATTCCTTGTGTTTGTGTCTGCATCCTAGTGTGGCACTCTGGAACTATTAGGATCGTGGGCCCTATCCAAGCCCTGTGGACTCAGGGCTGGCGATCTGCATGCACACTGAGGCTTGAGAAGCACTGTTCTGAGCCAATTGGTTTTCAAACTTGGCTGCACGCTGACTGGAGCCATCTGAAAAACTGAAAAATCACAGATGCCTGGCTCTTCCTCCCAGGGCTTTGGAGCTCACTAGCAAGGGACAGAGCCATCCAGAGTCGGAGGAATTTCCTAGGAAGTCTTACATCTCCTAATATATTCTGCATAAAGTTCCCAGCTTAGGGTCTGGCACATACCAGACAATAAATGACAGTAATTATAGAACACATACATAGAAATCTTAAAACTTAACTATGGGGGCTGGGGAGATAGCTCAGTGGTCTAAGTCTCTGCCTGGCAAGCACAAGGATCTGGGTTTGATCCCTGGTACCACTTGCAGCACCAGCCCCGAGCCGAGCCAGCCACCAAAGCTGGGTGTGGTGGCACACGCTTGTAATCCCAGCACTTGGGGGTCTGAGACTGGAGGATCACTATGAGTACGAGCTATGTAGTGAGACCTTGCACCAAATACATAAATTTTAAAAAAAGAAAAAAAGCACTGGAATAACATAATGTGGGAAAGAGGAGGAGGGAAGTGGGTCCCTGGGGCCCAGCTTAAAAAAAAAAAAAAAAAAAGAGAGAGAGAGAACTATGAATAAAACTTTCAGTTTTGCTAATCAGTCAAATTAAGCAAAATATAAAACAGCTGAATACTTCCTTATAGAACTTGGTTGCAAAGATATTTTATAAACAATCTCTAAAAGCATGAAAATAGATGAAAAACCCACCTCGACCGGGTGCCAGAGGATTTAAAGGGCGATAAACAGAACGAGGCCTAAAAGAAGAGCATAAAACCCAAACATAACGTTGGATGTATAATTTTTTCCCAGTACAAAGAAGTATCTCTTCCCCCCCCTTCCAGATCGCCCTGTTACTTGAAACAGTTTTCTTCATAGATGCTGTTCCACACTCTCCAGGCAGAGGGCCCCTTGTAGCCAGTGTACCGCTCTGGGTTCAGCAAAAGGTCCACATACTGGGCTGCAGGAGATCTCTCATCTGAACAAAAAAAGCCTCATAAGAGCCAATCATAAGCCACTGGTTACCTGGAATTTTGCATTACAAAACAAACAGGACTACCCAAAAGCTAAAGAAGTGCTACAGTTTTCAAATAATCTCCAACCTCAAAGGTAGGATTGTTAACATACTGTGACTGCTCTTGACCCAGAATTTGTAAAAGTTGGGCAAGTTACTTATGAAAGAACAAACAACTCTTCCTTTTCCTTTGGATACTCAAGAGTTCTTTTAAGAAATGTAACATGTTACCTTATTAGTTTTAACCACCCAGGAATGAAAATAACAGAATCATAACCTGCTTTAATGTTTTATATGATTTCTTTTCCAAATACAGTATATATCTATATATATCTATGTAATCAAAGGCCTGAAAATATTCAATTTGTTCAATTTTTTTATATTAAAAATTGAGACTTCCCTGCTGTTCTATTTGTAGACATATAAAGTAAAAGATCCAGATCCCGAAAGCTAATTATTCATAAAGCTACAGTGATCCACCTTTAAAAAATACTATTTTTAACAATATTAACATATTAAAGTGCTTTTTCCTTCCCAAACTAGTACATGGAAAGCACAACTTTCAAAAATGTTTTTTTTTTTTTTTTTTTGAACTGGGGATTGAACTCAGGCCATTGCACTTGCCAGGCAAGTGCTTATTCCACTGAGCCATCTCCCCGGCCCCTCAAAAATGTTTTGAAATATCTAAAATTAACCATTTTCCATGACAAAAGTCAAATGAGTACTAAATTTCCCCTGCTTGGACATTTTAATAGAGATCTCTGAGAAACACAAAATATGGAAGGCTCACAGTTTGGGTCAAAAAGAGAAATATATTTTCATAGCTAAGTAAAGGTATAATGAATATGCTTCACAAATGTGTAATCATAATACATATAAGCTCTGGCACAGATGCATTCGTTAACATATTTACTACCTTTCAGTGTTATCAGAACAAATCAGCAGACTTAGAAACCTGACTTTCTCTGTAAGTGGACATATTTATCGGAAATTCAATGACCAGTTTGGGACCGTCCATCATAAGAGAAACTGGAGCTGCCAAATAGCTCAGTCGGACTAAAGTGCCTGCTTAGACAGGTCAGGGACCAGGGTTCCATCCCCCACGTGCATGCTGGCTCTACCCCCAGGGCATGCTGAGCCAGCAACTGAGACTGGGTGTGGTGGTGCACGCCTGTAATTCCAATGCTTGGGAAGCTGAAAACAGGAGGATCACTACAAGTCCAATCTGTGTAGTGAATCCTTGTACTAAATACATTTTAAAAAGTAGAACCTGGCATTCTGATCTAAATTGCCTGCTTTCCTGATGGAGGAAGAGTACAAAAGTAATTACAAGTTATCACCACTAGAGCTAGCGATGTAGCTCAGTAGTGGAACGCTTGCCTAGCATGAGGAAAACCCTCAGTCCAATCCCCAGTACCTCAAAACAAACTATTGCTATTAAATGGGTTGTATATGATTACAAACAAAGAAAACAAAATTTACATAATATAAGATACTGGCTTTATTTCTACCCTAGAATTATAAAACTATTTTACTATACAAATTAAGGCACAGCAAACTGCACAGCTAAAGAACACAGGTTGACTCAGGACTTAGCAATAGCTTTTAAAATCTTAAAAGTTTCTTAAAAGTATTAAAAATAAGTTTGGCTAGACGTGGAGGTGTATGCCTATAATGCCAGCCCTTGAAGGCTGAAGCTGGATTGCCAGGTGTGCAATGCCAGCCTGGGCTACACAGTGAACTCAAAGCCAGGCCAAACACACATTGAGGCACTGCCTCAAAAAAGAAAGTTTAAATTGTGAAGTTATTAACAGTATGTTTTCAGTAGTTTTAAAATTCATTAATTTCTAATATATTTTTAATTTCTTTGAGATGCTAGGTTCACTTGCAAAGTTGACTCAGTTAAATATAAACTTCACAAATATTACTCAATGTGTATGTCCCCTGATGTATACCATTTACAACTATCAATACTCTGTATGCACACGTAAGACTACACATATTCAGGGTCATCTATGATTGTGTAGATTGCACTAGTACCAATTTTCTCTCCACAAGCACAACTGAGTAAGGAAAAAAAATTGATTCAGACACTAAAATATGTCTCTCTATATGTATATAAAAAAATTTTTTTTTCTGAGACAGGATCTTGCTATGCTGACCCTGAAAACACTATGTAATCCAGGCTGACCATAACTTACAGCAGTCCTGCCTTAGGCTCCCAAGTGCTGGGAGTACAGATGTGTGCTACCACAACCAGCAACATAAAATATATTTAAGGGAGCTAAAATAAATTCTAAGAGTAAAATCGTATCAGTTTTGGTTAACTATTTTCTTAAAATTCTCAATTCAATCAATGATTTTAACTTTTAAAAACTTTTTAAATCATGAAAAGGGTGGGTTTGTGGTTGGTACACTACACTCATGGGCAAAATCTGGCCTCCTATGTTTTTGTGAAGAAAGTTTTTTGGGCCAGTCATGTGTTTTGGCTTATGTGGCAGAGTTGAGGAGTTGCCAGAAAGGTACATACACCCTGAAACATTTGCCATTTGTCTGCTTATTGAAAAGCTTGTCAGTCTCTGACTTACAATGACAAGGCTTTCATCATGCTAGCATGCACAGTGTTGGGGAGAAAACAGAGTGATTAGTTCTGCTTGTAGGTACACAGGGCTGGGGCCCAGCTTTGCCCTGGGTGACCAGTGACACTGGTTTTAATTAACTTGTTCCTCAATTACAACTTCTCTATAATGGTATTGCTGGATCATCTGTGTGGATCTTTCTTTCTGTACCCCAACTGTGTCCACAGCCTAGAACGTATTCTTTCTTCTGCTCTGAAGCTGCTACAAAGCTCTGCTTTCCACATGGCCATGTTGATCATCACCCAAGAATTCAAGGCCTTTCCACTGAATCATAACTCTTAATTCTGGAAATTTATCAAATTGGACTAATGAAAAAAAAATTTAAAAATTGGACTAACGCTTTTTCCTTCTCCTCAAGTATATCATGTTTCCCCACTGAATTCTCCTCTCATTGTCCTAGCTTCATAGTAGTGTGATGAGGTTCCAAGCATTGTATTAATTTTTTTTTTGCTGGGACTTGGGATTGAACTCAGGCCTTGGTGCTTGCCAGGCAAGCGCTTATTCTACTGAGCCATCTCCCCAGCCTCCCAAGCGTTTTCTAGTGTGCAGACACTGCTCTGCATCCCATGTAAGACATAGAAGCACAGGTCAATTGAGGATGAAGTTTTTGTTTATAGTCATAGACTTCTATGTTTAAGCCTAGAGCCCTGTACCACCAACCCAATGCCACACTGCTACTAACTCACTGTTAGAACATGATCTACATTTTATAACATTCTCAAGTGACTGATTCACAGCCAGACTTAGCAAACATTTTTTTTAAGTTAGATTATTTTGGTACTGGGAATCAAACTCAGGACCTTGTGTTTGCCAGACGGACTACTGCAGTAATTTCACTTTTTTTTTTTTTTTCCTGTATTTAGGACAGGGACTACAGGGTATCACTACAGAGATCGGACTCACAGTGATTCTCCTGTTTTCAGCTTCCCAAGTGCTGGGATTACAGGAGCACACCACCATGACCAGTCTCAACTGCTAACTCAGTGTGCCCCAGGGGCGGGGCTGGCAGGGCATGCTGGGGATCAAACTCCAGCCTCTGCACTCTGCTTAAGCAGGTGCTTTAGTCCAGCTGAGCTATCAGGCTAGCCTGTAATTTCATTTAAAGATAAAAATTCTTATTAAAATTTTAAAATGTACTCTAGTTAAGGTATAACACGTGCAGAGTGCTATGTCTGTGAACTAAAATAAATGGATAAGAATGAAATCTAAGTGGTACTGTACATATAATTCAGTACTTAAGAAAATTACAAGTGATTCTGCCTTAGCTTACTTTTTACAACCACTGTAACATCTTTTATGGAGGACAGTCTTTACCCCAAATAACTATATTTTCTTAATATTTTTTCTATTAAAATACAGAAAGAAGTTTGTTGGGGCTAAGGATATCACTCAGCAGCATAAGCGCCTGCCTGGCAAGCACAAAATCCCAAGTTTGAACCCTGGTACCATAAAGGACAAAAATATAGAAAGAACATAAAAAGCCATTTAACAGTCACTTTCCTCAATTAGCAAAGGGAGTAAGGGAGAGAGTAATGTCCATGAATATACACTGCCATCTTGTAATTGCCTCTTAGCCTAGATATCCTTACTATCAAAGAAACTTTCTCCATCATAAACATTTTGCATTTTGTGGCCCTACTAGGGCCTATTCATAGACTTTATTTTCAAAGTGGAAATAATTTCAAGAAAAAGTGACTCATTTTCTCACATATATCCTAAAAATGCCACCTTCTCCAAATCTTCAACTTGCTTTACAAAGAAATTGATCTTACCACTGAACAACTACCTAGGCTACTAAGGAGCACAAACATCCAGCTTTGAGCACATTTTATTAAACATATTTGACTATTCCTTGTCTTTTAAGAAAAATGTGTTTACAGGGGCCGGGGAGATGGCTCAATGGAATAAGCATTTCCCTGGCAAGTAAAAGGCTTGAGTTCAATCCCTGTTCTACACACACACACACACACACACACACACACACACACACACACACACACAAATAATAATAGACTGAAGTCATTTTGTCTTGTATGAAGAATTGAATGAATATTACTACTTAAAAGCAAAGCATTCATTGCCAAAACTTTAAATAACTCAAGAGCATAAATTCTAAACACATTAAGATCACGTCACTTTCAATATTCTTCAGAATGGTGAATGCTATGGCCTATGATCCATTTCTATGCTTGTTTCTTGAGCTTCTGCTTTTAAGAGGTTTTCAACATTTTCCAATGTTTGAAGCTTATAGATGATGCTAAGAAAAACATGAAACTGTTTCCATCTCAATTATATTCCATGCTTTATTTTTAATTGAAAGATGCTCTAATTTCCCCCAGAGCCTCTAGTTTGTTCAAGCTTTCATGCCTGTTTGGATGATGCTGGATCACCTTTACTAAAGCATATTCTTGGCAAGTTTTTCGTATTTGTTTTGCTTGAAGAATTTGCTTTTTGTACTCAGCAATTCTTTTCATGTGCTCCTGCAATGCAACATTCTATTGCTTGGCAATTTTTCTTTGTTTTTTTTTTTATTTTTAGGGAAGGGTCTACAGGGTGTTCAGGGTCTCACTACTAGATCGGACTTGTAGTGATCCACCTGTTTACAGCCTCCCAAGAGCTGGGATCACAAGAGTGCACCACCACGCCCAGTCTCAGTAATTTTTTCATAGTTTTCTATTTCCCTGAGATTCATATTATATATCAGCAAAGTATTACTCACTGAAAACTCACACTGGGACAGTGTGCTTAGGTTACTTAGCACACTGGTGCTGGCTATGTCCCTCTTCTTGGGATCTAGAGCTGCACCACTTAATGAAACTTCACTAGCAAATTAATTGTGCAATTAATGGAGATAGTCTCCATCTCCAGCAATAAGGAGATGTTTCCTTGTGACTGTCATCAGTTACGGCTCTCATGGTATGCGTGGTAGCCTTAGCAACTACCATTTTCAACATTTTAAGTGTACTAACATTTTTTCATGGAAAGATAAAAATTAAAGCATATCATGCTATATAGATTATTTATGAACCAAGTGTTTCATTCAGTAAATCTTTATTAAACACTTATGATGTTTAGGCACTGTTCTAGGCACTAAAAATACAACAGTGAATCAAAGACAAAACCCTTGCCCTTGAGCAGCACACAATCTAGCAGGAAAAGACAAACAAGAAACCAATAAACTAAATAATATGTCACACTGCCAGATAGTTGTGAGTGGGGTAGATGGAAACCAGCAGCGCAGAGGCCCCACAAGTGACTGTGGTTATTATTCTGTACAGGACAGGACAAAAAGCAAGCTTCTCTGATAAGACATTTGAGCAGAAACACGAGCCAAATGAAGAAGCAAGCTATGTACAAAGATGGTAATGAAAACAATAGAATGGGTTCAAGAGCTCACCTTAGTGGATAATGAACTGCTAAATTATTTAAAAGACTGCTATTTCATCCATGGGGATCATCTTCTACTCAAACAGAGATAATAACAGCAAAACAGCAAGGAACAGGGGCATATGGATATTTTCCCTAATAAACTAGAGTGAATAGTCTTTACATTTTAACATTCTGAATTTAGGTAGCAGGAATAACTAAACAATAACCCTAAAGCTACCTTGACAGTAAAAGAAATTATAAGTATAAATCATGAAAACTATTATTCAGATGAATAATGGTAACTCCATTAAGTAGCTTAGTTTTGTATGCATATTTAGATGAAATTGCAAAATCCTCATTACTTTAAATATATAATCCTAAAAGTCATTGTGTGTGTGTGTGTGTGTGTGACCAGGGATCAAACTCAGGACCTTGTGCTTGCCAGGCAAGCAGTTATTCCACTGAGCTATCTCCCCAGCCCTCTGAAAATCTTAAAGGATGATTTTATACAAGTTCTTATAGAATGTCTCCCACTTTTATAACTTCAGAAACTAATGCTATTAAAAATAGAACTGATAATTAAATAATATCCCACACTGCCATGTAGTTGTCAGTGATGGGCGAGGTAGATGCAAACCAGCAGTGGTGGTGTATGCTTTAATCCCAGTACACTGGGAGACAGGAGGATCACAAGTGTGAACCTGGCCTGAGCAATGCAGCAACTTAATGAGGCTGTTTCAAAATGAATAGAAAGAGTAGGGGCTGGGGATGTAGCTCAGTACAAAAGCCCTGGGTTTAATCCCCAGTACCACAAAAAAGACAAATATTAACACTGTATTGAAGGTAGGTAAATTTAGCACATCAAATTGCTTATAGCAAGTAATCCTTGCAATTGAATAGTACTATTATGAAAAAACTACCATGAGTAATTCATAATTATAGAAATGACTTATTAATCGAAAAACCTGTTAAATAAGTGTGATCATATTTTTTTAAGCATTGAAGAGGTAAAAGGGGGAACTCAAAAGAAGTAGACTTTACTTACTTTATTTATTTATTTTTGGTGGTGGTACCAGGGATCAAACTCAGGACCTTGCACTTGCCAGGCAAGCATAATAAGTAGACTTTAGTGTTAAACATGGAAATATAATTAGAATGATCACCAAAGAGCAAATAACAGAGTAAGCAGGAATGCAACTACATGTAGGTAGTGTCTTACTCTGATAAAACTTATGCCAGTTCTAAATATCATGATGGGGATATTGCATTAGCTGGCCATTAATATAGTCAGATACGCAAAGAACCCTTGCTCACATTTCTTAAAAATTTTCCTAGGTAGAATGATATACATGGTGATAACATCATTCTTTCTTCCAGTATTCTATTTACTATCATTTAGAAGCCTACAGTAACTTATACTATGGATTGATGGCACAGTTCTAGCTCTGGATCTTGTTTCAACTCTTACAGAGCACAATGATCATTTTATTTTATAATTTTTTTTTTACAATGATCATTTTAGATTCAGAAAAAACTTCTCTTGTCCATTTTCAGCTGTGCATGCTTGAACCCCAAATTCTTTCCCACCACCAAAAATTTAGCAGCAACAAGGTAAAGGTGAAGAGGCCAAATGCATGATTCTAGCCTATACAGCACAGTTCTTTGGAAATACTATTCTCCATTCATGTTCTCCAGAAATACAGATAAAAAATTTCTAGATCACTGGAACAATTATCTCATATTTAGAGAAGTGGCAGTTACTCTGTTGGATGGTTTCCCACCTTTGGATCCTTCCTGGGGACTATCAGAAAGAGGGCTGTGAGGAAGTCAAACCAGAGCCCTCCCTAACATTAGAGGGCATCATGATATGAATTTGTTGAGACCTCCAGCAAATTCCAGTGTAAACATTTTATGTATTTGTTATGGTTTGTGTCTAGATGTAATCCCAAAGCCTCTTGCAGTCATGGGGCGGGGGGCTTTTTCAGAGATGATGAATCTACAGTGGATGACACTGGGATTGATTCATGGTGCGATGTTAAAATCAAGGGCACTAGGATTAAGAGTATTAATGCTACCCAGCCTAAGTAGCCTGGATAAGATATAAGGGATAGAAAGGCTGTGGTCATCACTTGCTTTTTTTAGTTTGTTTTTTATTTTTGCTGTCTTCTACTCACCATGAACTGTTCTCTTCTATGTCACCAACCTGCCATAATTGGAGTCAGCCAATTATGAACTGAAACTTCCACAAATGTGAGCTAAATAAGCCTTTCCTCCCTTAACTTTGGGCATTTAGTATTTTGTCTTAGCAATGAGAAAAGTAAATAAGACAATATTCAAGGACCTATAACCAAGTGGCTTTAATTGAAAGTCCATAGGAGGTGGTGTGATATACTGGAAAGAACACAGGTTTTAGACTTCTTTGGATTTGGGATAAAATCCCATCTTAGTTCCTTGGTACTTTTATGGCAATTTAGGCTTTTGGAGAATTAGGTCCTTAGGTATGGAAAAAAACACTGTTATGGTTTGTCTAGTTGTCCTCCCAAAGCCTCATGCAGTCATGGGGTGGGAACTTCTAGAGGTTGAGATTAATTCATGATCAAGGCTAGGATTATGGGTCTTAGTACTGCTGGGATTATAAGTGTGAGTATTACACCCAGCCTGGGACATACAGCCTGAATGCAACTTAAGAGAGACAGACTTTCCCTCTGTAGCCATTGTTGCTACTACTCCTCCATTTTGCTCTCTGCTCTTGGCCACCACCATGAAAGGTTGCTCTCTGCCATGTGCTGCCCTGCCTTGGAGCCTGCCGAGTATGGGCTGAAACTTCTAGTAACGGTGAGCTAAATAAGCCTTTCCTTCCTTCATTTTGGATGTTGGGTATTTGTGCTAGCAACGAGAGAAAAGTAACTGAGACAAACACATACCCATTAAGGGGTATTAATAAAATCTTCATAGCAAAATCCAATGTTAAAGTTGTAACATAATGTCATGGTTTTTGTCTAGTTGTCCCCCAAGGCCTCATATAAGTCATGGGGTGGACTTACTTCTAGAGTTTGTGATTAACTCATGATCCATGGGATTATGGATCTGAGTACTGCAAGGATTATGGGTGTGAGTACTACACCCAGCCTGGGGTGGAGAGCCTGAATGTGATATAAGGGAGACAGAGAGACAGTCTTGCTCTCTGTAGCCATTGTTGCTACTATTGTTCCCATTTGCTCTTGCTGTTTGCTGTTTTCCGCTGCCATGAACTGCTGCTCTCTGCCATGTGCTACTCTGCCCTGGAGACAGCGGAGTATGAACTGAAACCGCCACTAACTATGAACTAAATAAACCTTTCCTTCCTTCATTTGGGTGTTGGGTATTTGTCCCAGCAATGAGAGAGGTGCAACTGAGACAAATAGGTTACATTTTCATTGATTTGAAAGTCTTATAAAAGGGTTAAAATTAAAACAATTTATCATAACAGTGTATTTTATTACCATCAAGTTCACAAAAGTGATCCTGTGAATCATCGTATCTTGCCCAGTCAATGAAAGCTTCTTTGCTTTGATTACTATGGGAAGGAGGGGAAAAAAAGATTAAATTTGGTGTCGAGAATCTTTACATTATATTCTAATATAGTTAAAATAGATATTCTGAGGTCATTTATTAGATGATGTCACGATTCCATTACTAGTGGTTACATGAAAGAATGACTAAGAAAGTCTCATAAAAAGATATTAACTTGCATGAATGATTTATATTAACTTCAGTAAAAGTTATTAGTCCTAGTAGAATGGTAGCTATTTTAACTAAAAATTGATTTACAAAAATACATATACTACTTTAAAAAAAAAAAGCAAGCTGACCCTTTCAACAGAATTAGAAAGCAATTATTATACTTTTCCTGAAATAGGGATGAAATTTACTTTCTGAATATTTTAAATTTAAACTGCTGTGATATTTATAGGATCCAAAATCCCAAGAACTGTGTATCTCTGATCTCATGATCCAGTGTGGTGTTAAATTGTTAAACCAAAGTCACCTTCACCATGGCAGGTCATTCATTTTACATCATACCTCAAATTCAACAGAACCTTTGGTAAAGATTTCTAACCTGATAAGAACAACTACATTTGTCAAATAAACTTAGACCAACATTCACTGTTAGCCACATTCCGGCCTTCTGTCTTAAATACATGAGGACAATATCTACAGAAGCACCATGTTGCTAGCTTTCATTGTTCACTACACAAAGCTCCAGCACGGGGTCTGGAAGTGAGCATCACTCCCAAGCCACTCTGGAGTGTTACCCCATGCCCACAGGTAGATGCCTGCAGAGGAGATGGGCGCTTCAATTACTGGAATGCAACTGGAGCGAGCCAAACATCAGGTAGTTGGATTAAGTGAGGCCACCTGTCAGGGCCTTGGTGCTTCTCTCTGTGCATGGTCAGCAAGACTGAGATTTACAAAATTCTGAAGCATCAACAGCCTAGAACAGCAGCAACTCAGAGTCCAGCCTAGCTACTACCCTTACTATACAGCTACCCTTACTATAGGTAGGGACTATAGCCTCCCCAGCCTTGGAAGCTGCTGGAGTCATGAGCTAGAATGACTGAACAGCTGTACAGCTAATGAACCAAAAGACTCAGGGTCAGACAGAGCAGCCAGGGTGGTAAGAACAGCAGAGGCCACAGGAGGCCAGCGTGAGGGGCTGAGAGCATCATTAATGTCACACCATAGGTCTGAGGTTACCACATATTTGGATCATTACTAGGGACAGCAGCACTGACAAATGCTAGTCCCTCTCATCAACAGCACTGAACCTATATGCCCAACTACCTCTCCTCTGCTTGGACATATTAAAAATGCATCACTGACACCTGCTAGTCATGTTTCCTATAATTTAGAAGCCCACCATCTCAACCATTCCTCAGGCAAGGCCAGAGGGAGGTTCAGTGGACTTCTCCAACTCTACCTGCACCCTAGTTCCTAAGTACAACAAACAAAAACATAACCAATATTAGGTGTAAACTGAGCCCTGCCACTCATTTTTGCCTCAGAACTTACCTGTGACAATGGAGCTGTCACTCAGCCTAGAATGCCCCATACTGCCTTACCAGAACAGAAGTTGAGAAGCATAACAGAACTAAAAAAACATCTTCACAATCCTCTTTACATCAGGTGGCATTTAATAATTGTCCCCATTATAAATACCTCCAAAGGATGTGTATCTAGTCCTGTGTGTGTTTTTGTTGTTTGTTTTGCTTATTTGTTGCTCTGGTGTTTGGTTTGGTTGTATGTGTAGGTATAGGTGCGTAACAGTTTTTTCCTATTGCTTCTATCATGCTGTTCTGTTTACAGCAGAAAAAAAAAAAAAAAAAAAAAAACCTATGGAACTTAAATTAACAGCAAATTTACCATTCAAAAGATAACATACAGATTGATTTATTATATATGAAAATTTAGGAGTTCAAGTTCCTTCTCCCATAATGATTAAAAGAATAGATCCAGAAATCCTGCTGAAATTTTCTAAATTTCTGTTTTTGAACCGATTCCCTACTGAGGATACATTTTAGAAATCTAAGGGCAAATCCTCCAAGATGCAAAATTGCTATGGGTTTATAATAGAGTAACTTCCTTTCTTTAAAAAACGTATTAGTTGAAAATTTAATGGTTAGTAAAAATATTTTATTAAAATCACAAAAAGGATTAATATAAATAAATAGTATCTTCTTAATACTACTAAAATAAAACTTGCCTTAATGTGCTGTTAACTGCTCCCAGCTTATTAGCCTGCTCACAATCATCCAATTCTTTGGTATTATTCGTCACTTTCGAATACTGCAAGGAAGTTCATAAGTTTAGAAATAATTATCTTTCTCAGCTTCTATTGCCAGAATGATCTGTCAGGGATGATACACACTAAACATAGATACATCCTAGTACCTAAAACCCTATTAGGTGTCCACATCTGAAGCCAACAATTAGAAAAAGTACAACCACCTTGCAATCTTATTTCTAAATACAGAGGTAGAGAAATGATAACATACTTCAACAATGAAACGAAGGACAAAAATGCTAGTGTATCACTGTATTGGCAAAAACTGGAAACAACTGAAGTATCCATGGACAGAGGCATGACTACTCTGTGTTAAAGTTACACAACTATCTACTAGTTATTGAGATGAACAAGATTCACATATCAACAGAGAAAAAATTCAAAATCATTCAGAGTAAAACTACAAACAAAAAATACTAATGAAATACAATGACTTAACTGTTCAATTTTTTAATAAAAAATAATCTACATATACAAGTGCAATGCAATCAAATCAAATTAACATACAAAGATATGTGCAATGAGGGCATAAAACCATAGAAGGGTATATCAGAAAAATGGCCGGTTCCAGGGAGGAAGGAAACAGAATGGGATTGAGAAAATCTTCAGGGAAATGCATCTGCCTTCTACTGGAACAAAAACCCAAAACCAAACCAACAAAAGTGAAAGTAAGCTAAACAAAACACAGGTGAAAGAGCTAGAAAATGGAGAAGATGCATAAAAGGCAAAAAAGGGTGACTTTTCTATGGTGACCTTTACTATGTATATGTAGCAGTGAAAAGTGAAGTAAACTAATACCTAAAAATTCATGCATCACAAAAACAAAACAAAACAAAGTCATGCTCCTAGGAAGAAAAAGGTAATCGTTAATAAACGAATAGCTTAACATTATTAGAAAGTATTTTGCTCAAAAAATCTTGGTTTTTTTTCCTATGAATAGAATCCTGAATCTAACAGGTTGAAATAGAAATTGAAAACAAAACTAAATATGAAAAAATATATGATATCGGGCTAGGGAGATAGCTCAGTAGAATGAGTGCTTGCCTGGCAAACACAAGGTCCTGAGTTCAATCCCTGGCACTGCAAAAAAATAAAATAAAATAAAAAATAAATAAAATATATGATATAAAACTGTATCATAAAATAGTGATGTCAAACCTTTTAGAGACCAAGTGCAATTCAAAACCCACTTATTTATCAGAAACAGCCAACACTCCAATTAAACATGAATACTGAGATTTTAGTTCTAAGAAAACAACTTGTACATTTTGACTTAAAAGAAAAACACAATAACGTATGCCACAGGTTTTCTACCACTGTAATAAACACCTGTTGAATAGGTAATACACAACTGCAGTTGCATAGTACAGTTCTTCTAGAAGTTCTACAACAGTGAAGTAATTCCTAAAAAAGCAAGAATTCACCACCTCTCTGCTTGCTCAAGAATTAGGGATTTTGAAATTCTGAGGCAAAATGGCTCTATTCTCAAAAGCTGTATTACAGTCTCTGTAACCACTGTCAAGAATCATAAATGGTAAGTTTTAGTGTGTAAAGCAGAAATACTCAAAGAAGGCAAGTGACTTACCTTATTAGAATGTCCAGCTTTTATTCCAACTGGAATTTTACTCTTAAAAGAACAATAATAAAAATTTTTAAAGTGATACAAAGAATATAATATTCTGCAGGGTGCAAATATACATTCAAATTTTGTTTTCATACAACCTCTTGAGTTGGAAGGTTATTCCAATGTACAAACTTGTAAACTGAAGTACAGAAAACTAAATGACATAGAATCAAAATTACCTCTAATAACTCTCAGTGCAGTATTTACATAAATTTTAGGATGAAAGGAGTAACTATCACTCTTCCATAAAATTTCTTACCACAGAAGGGTTTTGTTTTTTTTTTCTTACGTATTGGTGCAGGGTCTCACTACGCAGCTCACACTCCTAGTGATCCTCCTGTTTTTAGCCTCCCCAGTGCTAGAATTAAAGGCATGTACCACCATACTTTTAGTTTTAAAAGTTAAAAATTAGTTAAAATATATTATTATGCTGGATTTTAATTTTTGTTCTAAAGTGGCACTTAAACTTTAGGTAATTCTGGATACTAGAGTGAGATTTCTAGCCTACAGACCAGAAATTTAGGGTTTAACTAGGGTTGACCAATAGAAGAACTATATTAGGTCCAATATTCTTTTCCATAAAACCAATAATTGGGGTTAGGCTTTGAAAAAAAAATCAATCTATGAATTATTTTAACTGATTTACCAAAAATAACTTGAAATAAAAATCATACTTGAAAGAAGATGATCCCAGGTTTTTTGTTTTTTGGTTTTTTTTGACTAACCTGGGGACTTTCCCAACCTTTGAATCAACTGACTACTACCCGCAGCAAATTACCTATTAAAAATTACTCATATTTCATAGATTTTATT
>NW_004524703.1:5751352-5756086 GCF_000260255.1 Octodon degus
AGGAAGCACTTATTCCACTGAGCCATCTCCCCGGGCCCGCCTTCTATTTTTTTTAATTTTTACTTTATTTATTTATTTTTGTGGTACCAGGGATCAAACTCAGGACTTTGTGCTTGCCGGGCAGGCGCTTATGCCACTGAGCTATCTCCCTACTCCCCCTTCTCCTCCTTCAATTTTTTTTGAGATAGGGTCTTGGTAAGTCACTAAATTGCCCAATCTAGACTTCTACTTGGAATTCTCCTGCCTCAGCTGTCCTAAATTCTGGGATTATAAGATTGCACCACCATGCTTGGCTCACATTAGCAGCCTTTCAAAAGGCTGGATGGAGAACATGCTTTAAGTATTAGCTAAAGCTATGAAGAAATGCTAGGATACCACAGGTAATTGTCATGAGTAATATATCAAACCACCTCAAAAAGTACTAAAAGTAATAACTTAATAAAATTAAATATAAAACCAAAATCAAGAAAAGAGTAAATCTGGCAATTGCCACTAACACAAATAATATGAAGCAGTGTGTAAATTATAAAGTGATCCTCATGAGTAAGTTATTATAGAAAGCAAATTGTAATACAAGTTTGGGGAAAACATGAAATGTCTAATAAATTTCCCCCCAAAGAGAGAAAGGTATAAAAATTCTCACACTATTTAAAGAATCAGTAAGAAGGGACAGTTTTTATCTCTGGGAGAAGGAAAGGAATGGAATAAGATAAAGGCAATAAACAAAGCTATCTGGGGCTGGAGAGATGGTTCAGTGGTCTAAATGTCTGCCTGGCAAGCACAAGGACCTGAGTTTGATCCCCTGTACTGCATGCTGTGCCAGCCTCAGAACCCTGGGTGTGCCATGTGGGCTCCCAAAATGGGGCCCATGCCGTAATCCCAGCACTGGGGAGCCTGCGACAGGAAGATCACTACAGTCCAAGCTGCATAGTGAGACCTTATACCAAATACAAAATATAAAAATTGAAAAAATTAAAAGACTGGGTATGTGACTCAGCAATTCTCTAGGTTCAAACACATGTGCTTTTTCCACTCCCTTAAAAAAATAGTAATGTATCAAAGCCAAATAATGAACTCTTAAATTCAGCAGCAAGGATCAACTCAGTTTAAAAATGGGCCAAGGGGGAATGCAGGTGTAGCTCAGTGATACTACACATGATTTCTTCTGGTCTACTGAAAGAAGCAGTTAATTTTTAATTTTTTTCTCATCCCCTTCAATTTCTTCTTTTTTCTTCTTTTAAAACCAATTTTGTATGTTTATATTTGGTAATCTAAACAACTAATTTGAAAACATTACGTAATATAACCATTAATTCCTATTATTTTGTTTAAGGAAAGTCTGTATCATGTCTTTTTTTTTTTTTACTATTTTGTATTCTCATAACTAAATAAATAAATGTACAAGTCCCTTGGTTTGATCTCCTTTATTGTAGGAGACAAGAAAAAGAGAATACTAAGGACCAGTCCTAGAGGAAAAGAGAAAAGGTAGACATGGCAACCAAATGTAAACTATAATTGATTGGATTCTAAGCCAAAACCCTCCCCCCTTTACGATGCACAAGAATATCAAAGTCATTGGCACTATGATTAAGAGCTATATAGCTATTAGTGAATATATTAATATTAATTTCCTGGTTCAATTCCCAGCACCCATACAAATTATTTTAAAAGTTTAAAATATAACATGCTCTTGATAATAAGTATAGCACACCCTTTAAAAAAAATTAAAACTCAACTTTGAGCCTGTAAATTTTCCCTTTAGCCAATGAAATTTCCATTCTAAATTTGAAGGTCAGGGTCCAGGTTTGTTTTTGATTTTTGTGTGTTTTGAAGTTTTTTTTTTTTTTTTTGAAGAACCGGGGATTGAACTCAGGCCCTTGAGCTTGCCAGGCAAGCGCTTATTCTATTGAGCCATCTCCCTGGCCCTTGTTTTGAGTTTTTTAAACCTATGAAATGGGATACAGATTCCATACAGCATGAAATAAAAGCCAATTGCAGACCCAATCTAGAACAGGCCTCTGATCTTCCTTCCATCATACAACTGGACTATACTACATCTAATCACCTATACCATGGTATAGAAAAGTATCTCTAAACCCATTTTGGTGACAAATATAGAATAAGCCACTGATCTATGAAGAAGGCAACGAGTATATGAATTTGCCAAACAAGTCTGTTATGGTTTGTTTCTAGGTGTAACCCCAAAGCCTCATGCAGTCTTGGGGCAGCTTCTGGAGTTTGTGATTGATTACTGTGGGTGTGGACACTGCACCTGCCCTGGGGCATGGTATTTGCGTTACAATGTAAGGTGGGAAGAGAAGATAGCAGCTTCAGCTGCTGCTACCTCCCCCTTGTGCTCTTGCTCTCTGCTATGTGCTGCCCTGCCTTGGAGCCAGCTGAATATGTACTGAAACCTCCAGTAACTGTGAGCTACATAAAACCTTTCCTTCCTTCATTTTGGGTTTTGGGTATTTGTCCCAGCAACCAGAAAAGAGTAACTAAGACAAAGTCCAAACTCATTGACATTAGCCTAAAATATAGAGGATGTGCTTATTTACAAGTCCCAAGAGAAAGTAAGCTTTTCCCTCAGTTTATCATACCTCTGGGCAGGGCTCCACATGGCAGTCTTTTATGGAACAATGGCCATCTTCTGCCCAGAAAGGACATGGTCGCTTCAGATTAACCTTGAGAAAAAGAATATGCTAATGTTAGTGTTATATTTTAGAATTAAATATTCCCCAAAGCACCATGTGATCATATGATCATGTGATCATAGGTGGGGTTTGGGAAGTGACTGGATTATGAGGGTATGATAGTTGACTCGCTGTTAAGAGGGGGGATCTGGCTGAAAAGGCTGAGTGTGTGGCTTGGAAGGGTTTCTCTCTCCCCCTCACTTCTTTAACCTGCTTCCCTGTGGCCATGCCATGAGCTGCTCTCCTCTACAGTGCCCCTCTGCCATGTCACCCCGCCTTGGAGCCAGCTGACTTTGCGTTGAAACCTCTACAAACTATTAACCAAATTAAATCTCTCCTCCTTTACATTGTGGGTGTTGAGTATTGTGTCCCATTGATGATGAGGTGATTAAAACAGTTAATAAACACTTTAGTAAAAAGAAAATGTTTCTTATCCTTGCGGCACTTATAAAGCTCAATTTTAAATAACTGAAAATTTCCAAACACTCAAATGTAATATTAATTTTTAAAATAAACGATTGTTCTGACACTTAAAAAAAGGAACATCCAAGTTCACTGTTCCCTTGAACACTGGACAGAACTTAGTTCCTAAGGTGACTTCACCATTGGGTTTCCTGTGTCCACTTCCTTAGAGAGGTAATGCAACACCTACTATGTGCCAGGTGCTGGGCTAGGCTCCAGATAAAGCAGCAGCAGAAAAAGAATCCCTCCACCCCCACCAAACTTAAAATACACTGACAGAAACAGAAAATCAGTATTTGTATTTCTAATTAGTTGCAAGTTGTCATAGATGCTATAGAGGAAAATTTGGACTTTCATAATAGTTGGGATAGGGGTGGGAGATCTCTGAGGGGGTAATGCTTTTGGAAGGATAAAAGTTGAGGAATGCTTACATTAGATAAGGCAATGAAGAACTTGTAGTTCTGGGAATCAAGAGCCACCAGTCTGGCTGATGTTTAGATGGAAAAGGAGGGGGAGGGACAAGGCAAGACAGTAGAGGCAGGATACTTTACTACACAAGGTAAACATATCACAATTCCATAGTCTACATATGAAAGGAAGCTGGTAATTTAATAGGACTTGCAGATGGGCTGTCCAAACCAAAAAATCTAAGTTATATTCTGTTTCATCTCTTCTTCCCCTTTACACAATCCTTTTGCCTATTTTTCACCACTTCCACTGTCATCATTTATCTTTTGTCTAAGCTACTGCAATACTCTCTTTGCTTCTACCACTATCTATGCCACACAGCAACCACAGTTAGCTCAAAAAACAAATTCTAGCAATCACTGATGTCACAGTTACTTTTCTCACTGCTGAGACAAAATACCCAATATCCACTGTGTTAAAGGACAAAAGGTTTGTTTTGGCTCATAACTGTAGAGGTTTCAATCCATGGTTGACTGGCTCTAAGGCAGAGCAGCATCACAGAGGAGAAAGACAGAGGAAAAACAGTCCATGGCAAGCAAGAGACAGAAAAACAGTAAGCAAAGCAGCAAACAGCAGCAGCATAGCAAGGGCAAAGCCTCTCTATTTACCATCCAGGCTACATCACACAGTTTGGGTCCTCCCTTTATCCATGTCTAAAACTATGCTAAACCAAATCAGTGGACTAATTTACTACCACACCCCTTAATCAACATCTATGTGCCCTGGATCTAGCCACCTCTGAAGAGCCCCACCTATCAGTGTGTGAGGCACTAAAGAGACATCCAGATATAAGCCATAACAGCTACCCAGAACCTTTCTGTGACTTCCCAGCACACTCAGCAAAACTAAATCCACATTTAGTAAGACTGTAAAGCACTCCCCTAGGTAAGGTCCTATACTTCTCTCTGAGCCCCTCACCTCCACTCCTATGTCTTCTTCCTTGGTTTGTTTCTTACATAAATTTCTGCACATTTTCTCCCATAATTTTATTGAGAAACAAATAGCAATGAGAGTTTCAAACCAAATTGGTAGGACAGTTTCAATAATTAACACATTGCATACATTCTTCCTAGTGGTTAACTGCTGTACAAGATGCGGACATGATATCCTA
>NW_004524703.1:5757216-5794898 GCF_000260255.1 Octodon degus
ACCCCCTTCTTTTTGAACAATCATCTTCCCGAGAGACAGCACAGCAGCAACTAGCATGTCATGACAAGCAGCCCATATTCAGAAGACCACAATGACCGGCACTCCTGCACATTCTTAATGAGAGAGCAGATGACCCTTTCATACCAGAAAGGGGAAAGGGAAAAGGGGTAGACCCCTGCACCTTTTTACCTGGCTTTCTGCAGTAACAAATGGTAAGCCGAGGCTCCTCCTGTAAGGACTTCTAAGAGGACTTCTTTCCTTGTTCCCTTACTTGCTGCCATGATAATTCAAGACCTAAAACCTCTTCATGTAAATAAGTTGAAGGGCTCTGCTAGTTGGAAGAGATGGGACAGAACTCCCCACACTCTTTCCCTCTGGTTTGCTCTAAAGATAAACCCCTGCATTCTTTCATTAGGATAACTCCAGTCAGAAGGCTCCTTGTAGGATGGTATAAGACACATACTCCAACAGGACAGCAGGCTCTCCCTGCACTTTCTTCCCTGACTTGTTCCAGCTGTCTCACTGAACAAAGACCTCCTGGACCCACTCTTTTTTAAAAAATGTATTTAGTACAGGGTCTATAGGGTCTACAGGGTCTTACTATGCAGATTGGACTTGTAGTGATTCTGTTTTCAGCCTACCAAGCACTGGAGTTACAGGCATATGCCACCACACCCAGTCTCAATTGCCATCTCAGGGGCCCTGGGGGGGGGGGGGCAGGGCCAACACAGCAGGCACTGTGCTCTGCCTAACCAGGTGCTTTAGTTCACTGAGCTGTCTGGCCGGCCCTCACCAACTCTTGGAAATAGCTTCTGCATGTTTTTTTTTTTTGTTTGTTTTTGTTTTTGTTTTTTTTCAGTACCAAGGATTGAATTTGTGACCTTGTGCTTGCCAGGCAGGCTTGAGCCTGTAAGGGTTTAATCTTACAGTTTTTTTTTTCCTGCTGAAAAAAAAACTTGCAGGAAAAAAAAAACTGTAAGATTAAACCCTGTAATTACCCTCCCCTCTGCCCCTTCTGCATGCATTAAGCATCCCAACTTTTACAGCCTTCACTGAAGAGACTGGATCCTAAATCATCGAACTCTTGGAACTGATGGAGCACTGTACTCCTGAGGTTCCTAGACCACCAAGAACAAGAAGATGATATTTAAACTTGAAAGCATATAGCAGCTATCTCTTTAGGTTTGAAGTGGGCAGTCTGATCAAGAGTACATGCATCTGCCTCAGAACCTTTCCTTAGGACAGGCAGGACAAGTCAGAGATAAACTCCGGCTCTCTGCTCTGAAAGAAAAGCAGTGAACACCCTAGACTCTGAAGGTTGCTCTCATGGTACTAGCCACCATTTCACTTCTCTTAAGGCAACAGCACAACTGGACGCTAATTTCCTGGTTATCAATAAGAGCAAAGCAACTTGGAAAAGAATAGGAGGATTAGAGGCAACTGAACTCAGGATCTTCTGCTTGTCAGGTAGGTGTTGTGCTGCTAAGTTATATCCCTTGTCTAGATCTGCCTATTAAAAAGAAGCTAAAAAGCATCCATCAAGCTGAAGGAAAAGGTCACAAATAGCAACATAAAAATATAAAACTCAGTGGTAAAATTAAGCATATAATCATACTCAGAAGAACTTTCATTCTATAACACAGCATAAAAATCAATTTTATCTGTAGTACAGAAAACAAAATTACTAAAAAAAAATGAAGGGGGAAATTACTTAGAAGCATTATTAACTGTTAATGGACACAGATATAAAAGATACAAAATGGGTCATTAAAACCAGATTGTGGAGGTAGGAACAGAGGTGTATGGCTATAAGCCCAGCTACACAGGAGGCTGAGACAGGAAGATCTCAGGTTCAAGCAAGCCTATGGAACTTAGCAAGACTCTGAGTGAAAATAAAAAAGGATTCAGTAGAAGAACAACCCTGTGTTCAATTTTCAGCAGGAAAAAAAAACCTATAAGATTAAAAGTATAGAGTATACAGTGATCACAGTTAAGAGCTTAAAATAGCACATTATTAGTGCATGTAAGTCTCATGGTAACCACAAAATAGATAAATCCTTCACAGACATATAAAAGATAAAAAAAGATTTAGGGCATATCATTACAAAAAGTAATCATACCACAAAGGAAAACAAAAGGGGAAGGAGAAAGAGAGGGAGAGGGGGAGGAAGAGGTGGAGATAGGGAAATGGGGAGGGAAAGAGAGAGAGGGACAGGAACAGGGGGGGGAGAAAGGGGAAGAGAAGACAAGAGAGAGGAAAAGGGAGAGAGGGAGAATGGTTGAGAGGGAGGCAGGGGAAAGGAGGGGTAGCAGAGAAAAAGGAAGAGGGGGAGAGAAAGAAGAACAAAGATCTACAAATAAACTAGAAAACAATAAAACGGTAATAGCAAATTTTTACCTATCAGTAATTACTTTGAATTTACGTAGATTTTCTCCAATCAAAAGACACTGTGAAACAGCATGATGATCCACTTTTTTTTTTTTTTTTTGGTACCAGGGCAACAAACTCAGGACCTTGTGCTTGCCAGGCAGGCGTTTATGCTGTTGCGCTCTCCCAGATCCTAACCCAATCTTACAATACAGAAAAATATAAAAGGGAAAAAATAAGACAAGACCCTGTGTGGCTAAATGGGGGGAAGTCAACATATGCTTCCTATAAGACTTGTTTTACCTCTAAGGACACACATAAACTCAAAGTGAGCAGATGGAAAAAGATATTCAGGCAAGTGGAAAACAAGAGAGCAAGGATAGATATACTATCCTTAGACAAAATAAGTTTAGATTTAAAAGTATTAAAAGAGACAGTCATTACCTCACAATAAAGGGGTCAATTCAATAAGAAGTTATAACAATCATATATGCACTCAAAATTCGGGCACCTATACAAAGTAGTAATAAATCTAAAGGCACTGCCATACAATATTAGTAGACTTCTGTTTTTAAGACAAGTTTTTTTAAAAAAAGAAAATATCCAGAACTCAACACATTACCACTTCCTACCACTGTAATCCAAACTGTCATCTTCTTGCCTGGATTATTACATTGTCCTGTACTAGTTTCTCTGCCCAGTTCTCATACCTGTATGATTTTTCAACATAATCAGGGATCCTTTTGAAAGCACTCAAAATCTACCAACTCATTGCACGATGACTGATAAGGCCTTACATGTTTTGGTCCCTCTGCTTTCCTCCCTTGTTCACTAACCTTCTTGTTTATCAAATATGTTAACACATTCTAATCTCAAACCTTTGCTTTTGCCTAGACTGCTTTCTCTAGATAACTGAATAGCTTGTCCTTTTCTCATGTCTTTTAGATCTTCCTCAAATGATACTTTCTCAGGATGGTTTGTTGTTTTGAACTATCATACTAAATTTTGGGCTAATTTTTTAAGCAACAGAAGCTAACTAATACATGGCATAAGAAGTGGACTTAGCAACAGTTACACACTACTCAGATCTTCCTTCAGGAATAAAGGGTTTATAATTACCTCAGGCTTTCTGGAAATTTTTCAGGTAGCTAAAATGATCTACTTTCCTAGGGGATGCATGCCTTTCCTATGGTGAACTTCTTTCAGTGACTGATTCAGGGGTGTAAAGATCTAGCCCTCTCACTGAAAATGGGGACAATTCTGAAGAGTTATTCCATCTTAAGAATCTTCCACAGGGTCAGCTAAGATTCCACTGAGGTAGCATCACAGCTTGAATTCTCCCTGTGCCCAATCCTAATCCCTGTCCTCTTCCTTTTCCTTCTGTTAAATTGTTGGTCCTAAGAGTAATTTCTAACTAACCTTTGGCACACCAATCCTTGAGTCTGCTTCTCAGGAAACCTAACCTGTGACAACTTGTCTAGCTCCATGAAAAACAACACACATTGGTATTTCTGTGAGGATTACATTACATTCATATATTAACTTGGGAAGAATTAATACCTTCATGCAACAGGGCTGGGCATTTGGCTCAGTAGCACAGCATTTGCCTAACATGCACAAAGTCCTAGGCTCACTCCCCAGTACCATAAGAAAAAAAGGGTCCTAAACTCTTTGTGCCATAAAGGTCTCTTTCTACCTAAACAAGCCTACTTTTGTCTTTCAGGAATGTTTTGAAGCCTTCTTCCTTTAGGCTTTGCACATTAATACATTTATACCTATATATTTTCTACTTTTTTATTCTTGAGGTTTTCCAGTCTATCTTCCACCTGTTATTGTTAGCATTTACAAAGCTGTTAACTTTTTTTATGTATTAAGTATAACCTTTTTTTTATGTTTTCAAGGCACACTTTTGTCACAAGTGAAAATCTTTTTATTCTTTTTAAATATTTATGCCTCTATTGTTGTTGTTAACTGTACTAGACAATACAGTCAACAGTAATGAAGACTATGGTTATTCTTTTCCTGGTTTCTGACCTAAGTGAGAATTCTAGTGTTTCTCCATAAGATCTTGGCTATGATGGCATCAGGACTGAAATCACCATGTTAAGAAGTATTAATAACGCTTACTGGTTAAAAAACCCAAGAGTATATGTTTGAATTTAGTTGAAGATCCAGAGCCTTTTGCCTCCTTGTACCTCTGGAAGCAACATGGGTCACCAGCAACTCTACTGGAGCCACCCGGAGAAATTTGGCCAGGGCTCCCGCTCTTGCCGCGTCTGCTCGAACCGACACGGTCTGATCCAGAAATAGGGGCTGAACATGTGCCGCCAGTGTTTCCGTCAATACACGAAGGACATTGGCTTCATTAAGTTGGACTAAGTGATCTTCCTTCGATGGATTATCCAGGCCATACGGATGCTCAATGAAAGAGACCATGCAAACTCTTTGTACATAAAATAAAAATTTTAAAAGATTAAAAAAAAAAAAGATCCAGAAGAGTCATTCTTGTAGTCTTAGAAAAAAATTCATTTGGTCAAGATTTTTTATATATGTATTCAAACCTTAGGTATCACAACTTACATCTTTACACTTCACACAAACCCTCAGAAAATCCTATTGGTGTAACCTTTTATTTAAAAAATAAATATTTGGGGGCTGGGGAGATAGCTCGGCAGTCTAAGTGCCTGCCTGGCAAGTGCAAAGATCTGAGTTTGATCCCCATTACCACATGCTGTGCCAAGCCCAGGCGCCCGGGCACACCATCCTGGCCATTGAAACTGGGCATGGTGGCAACCTGTAATCCCAGCCCTGGGGAGGCTGAGACAGGAGGATCATTATGAGTCCAAGCTATATAACAAGACCCTGTACCAAATCAATAAAGATTTTTTTTAACTATAAAAAAATAAGTATTTGATCATTTTCCACATTTTTCCAACTCTAGAACCTTTTTCTAAATCTGTATCAACTTACCTTGACTATAGCAACAGCTTTCTCAATGATTTCTCTACTCCTGCCTCATTCATTTTTTTTTTTTTTTGGCGGAACCGGGGATTGAACTCAGGCCCTTACTTGCCTGGGAAGCGCTTACTCCACTGAGCCATCTCCCTGGCCCACATGCCTCATTCTTTTATAGTCTATTTGTACAAAAATCTTTTCAAAAGTTTCTTTCTTTCTTTCTTTTTTTTCTTTTTTTTTTTTTGTATTTTGGGGAAGGGTCTACAGGGTGTTCAGGGTCTCACTACTAGACTGGACTCGTAGTGATCCACCTGTTTACGGCGGGATTACAGGGGCGCACCACCACAACCAAATGCTGGGATTACAGGCGCATACCACTAAGCCCCTGTCTCAACAGTTTCTTATACATAGAATGAAATTCAAAATTTTCCTCTGGTCAATAAACCCTAATTTTAAAAAATCTGGTTCCTTCCTTCTGCCTTTTGGGGGCCGGGGAGATAGCTCAGTGGAATAAGTGCTTTCCTGGCAAGCGCAAGGGCCTGAGTTCAAATCCCCAGTTCCACAAAAAAAAAAAAATTTAAAAAATCTGGTTCCTACCCACTTCTCCAACTCTCCCCTTCACTTACTTTCCACCATCACATCAACCTTTCTTCTTATCCCTTTGTCAAGATCTTGAAACTTCTTTCCCCAGATGTTGTCAACAGTTTACTCTTTCACATTAAGTATGTCTTTGCTCAAATGTCAAATTAGTATAAATATCTTTTGTTATGGTTTAAATTACAAGTGTCTCTCAAAAGAGTCACATACTAAGAACTTGAACCTCAACGCAGCAATGTTCAAAGGTAGGGCTACAAAACTACTTAGACCATGAGGGCTGTGGTGGGTTAATTGATGGTTAACTTATAAACACTAGTGCACAACAGATCTCTTGTACCTGTCATTTTCCTTTTTTTTTTTTTTCAGACTTGGGATTGAACTTGGGACTTTGTGTTTGTGAGGCAGGTGCTCATGCCACTAAGCTATCTCCCCAGCCCCTTCTTACACCCTTTTGCATTTGACTTATTACAAAATAATCCTATAAATTATGTGTCCTGTATTAAATCTATTCCCTTGCAAACCCTGACAATAACAAGGATGCTCATCTTAATTCACCGATGAGCCCACAACTCCTGGCTACTGGAGGTACGGGCCAGTTGGAAGTAGGTCACTGGAGGTACGACTCTGAAGGGTATATGTCGTTTCTAGTCCCTTTCTTTCTTGTGCTTTTCCTGCTCTCTCTGCCTCCTGGCTGTCATTAAGTGCACAACTTTCCTCTGTCATACCCTTCCACTATGATGTTGCTGCCTTGGAGCTACCTGATCATGGCCTAAGACTCTTGAAACCATGAGTTAAACCTTTCTCTTTTAAGTTATATGTGTCACGTATTTTGTCCCAGCAATAGGAAGGTGATTAACATGCCTTCCTCTCCTGATCACCTTCATTAAAATAGGGTCACCTGTTTCCTTTCTCCTTCCATCATCACTATTTTTTATTTTGCTTTATTTTTCTCTATAACATTTACTTTACAGACATCTGAAAGTATATTTGTTGTTTACTTATTGTTTCCTTAATCAGAACAAAAGCTTTGTTGTATTCATTCTGTATCCACTGTACTCTCTAGGCTAAAACAAATTGCTCTTTCCATATTTCACAGGAGCCAAGCACAGTAGTACATGCCTATAATACCAGCACTTGGGAGGCTGAGGCAGAAAAACTGAGTTTGAACACAGCTTGGTATACAAACCAAATTCCAGGCCATCGCAGGCTCCACAGCAACATCTCAGCCCCAAAATAAATAACTAGTGAGAAAAAGAAATGGAAGGGTCAATGTAAAAGAAACAAGCCAAATGCATAAAAGTAGATGACTGTTTTTTCCTATATTTCCTTGCTTGCTGAATGGTAAGTATACATGTGTATGCCCAAAATGAATCTCTTCTCTTAGCTTTGTTTGCCACTATTATATGAAGTGGTTCAATTTCATGCATTGATTGGTTAAATTAGGTTGACAGAACTAGAAGAGTAGCTCTCACTCAAATATCTTAGACTCACAGCTGAGCGCAGAAACTAAATCAGGATATTCCCCTTCTTTGAGAGAAAACAGGAGTATGTTTTGGTTACATGTAGAACAATTTCACTGTGTCAGTTGGAACATTTTTAAACTACATACATGAGAAAAAAGAAGAAATTATATGTTTGGTAGCCAAAAGCATATTATTTTTGCCTACCCAACATCCATGTTTCCTTATGTAACAGTCCCTTAATTCACCTTTGAGAAATAATGACTCCTCTTATATTCATGTGAATGAGACTATTGACAAAGTTGTCCTTCCCTCTTTTGGTGAAAGGTCAATGACCCTACCTAGAACAATCAAGGACCTTACATCTTATAGAAAGTGCTACAAAATATGAGAATATGATTAATTTGATCCAAAAATTTGCCTTTAATTATCCATTAGTGCTCACTTATTTAATTTTATCTACAGTCATTTGTACCTTGGTTCTCAGCTGCTTTGAAATTTAAATTGACCCTTGACGTATTTTAACTCAAAAACTGTGTCCCGGTACTTATCACTTGTTTTGTACTCCAAACACAAGCTAGAATTTATAGCTGTTGATTGCCTCATGACTCACTACCCGTTCCAGCAAAACAATCTGTTTGATACTTGTCATTTCTGGTACTTGTCATACCTGCTGAAACCAATTAATAACCAGTACACCAAAGTACTGCTATGTTCTGTACTATGCTTTCTCAGCTTGTCTTTCAATTTTGTAAACTACTCACTATCTTTTCTTAATCAAACTTCTGTTTTCCAGGCCAATAAAAATGTTCTATGATATCTAAATCATTATTTTTTCATTTGAAAAATGTGGGTAATACTAAAAACTTTTGGTGTGAAAGTTAACAAGGTATTTATTTCTTGAAATATTTGAGTGCTTCTTCTGACCAGGACTTGTAGGGATACAGAAATAGAAGATGCAATCCCAAAATGAAAGAAAGACAGGGTCATGAGAGAGTCGGTGGAAATGTGGTCTGGACACCTGCGAAGGTGTGATTTTTAATTAAATGAATGCTTCCTCCACTGTACTAGATTAAACCATATAAAAGTAACACTGCCTATTCAATCAGTTTTGAAACACAAAAGTAACAATTTCATACGATTCAATCTAATAATACGAGGGAAGTATAAGACAGCAACTATAAATACAGATAGATTTGGATTTAGTGGTGGTAGTAATTTACATACAATACACCTAGATTAAGACAACAGGCCGTAGGCTGGGGATGTGAGTTGGAGAAGAGCTCTTGCTTTGCATGCATAAGCCCCTGGGTTCAATCCCCAGCACCCTACCCACACACACTCACAAAGACAACACACACACTCACTAAGCCAAGCTTGGTGGTACATGCCTGTAACCTCAGCATTTGGGAGGCTAAGATAGAGCATCATCATGAGTTCAGGGCCAGCCTGAGCTACATAGTGAACTCAAACCCAGCCTGAACTATAATGCAAGGCCAAAAGACAACAGGTACAGATTTCTCTTTGAAATAAATTCTTGAATCTGCACTCACAACCAATTTTTTTGTATTGTTTTAGTTTGGTTTTTGAGATAAGTCTAACACAGTTTAGGCTGGCCTCAAATGCACAGTGATCATCCTGCCTCAGCTTCTCGAACACTGAGATTACACATGTCCCACAATGCCCAATTATCATTATTTTATAGATATAGTTACCGTACTTTTAAATATTGTTGGTATTGAATGAGTTTTTAATTTTCTAATTTATTCTCCTATACAACTTAAAATTGCTAAAAACTGGATTGATTGCTTTCTTTCTTGCCTTGTGCTTGCCAGGCAGGCACTTGTGCCACTGAGCTATATTCCTGCCTAGACTGGAACTTTTACCCTCAAAAAAAATTTGAGTAATTGGCCACCTTAGTGGTCAATTAATATAGTCTATCTAGAATCAAGATAAAAAGAAAGTTGTCAGTTTTTTGAATAAATTAAATAATAAAATCAAAGAAAGTATAAACCAAATGGATCCTGAGAGTAAAATTGAAGGCAAGGCCCGACAGTACTCTTAAAAATATTTTTCAGGGGTCAGGGAGATGGCTCAGTGGTCTAAAGCACCTAATTAGAACAAGCTTAGCAAAGCATAGGGACTGCAGTTCAATCCCCCAGCACCACATGCCAGCCAGCCCCGTCCCCTGGCGGGCTGAGCTGGCCACACACACACACATAAATAAATAAAATTTAAAAAAATATATATGTATTTTTTCAAAAATTTACAATAACTGTCCTTTTGAATATTGCTAATTGCCATATTTGAAGATTGCTGCTGCCTCTGAAGTATTACTGGTATTTTGTGTAGGTTTAGGATTGTTACTAGATTTAAGACCCAATCCTGCAGTATTACCATGGATACTGCATATAGTGTGCCTGTAACCTCAGCCTGGTTTGCTAGCCTTCCCCGGGAGCTAGCAGGGCACATCTGCTGCTATGTCACTTTGCACTGCTAATAGTGCTAGTGTACAGCCCAACTTGAAACCTACCCAGGTGGGTTTACACGACAGAACCTAGATTAATGGGAGGTTAACAAATTCAGCCCCTGCCATTTTCAGTTTCTGTAAAGGGAGGAGTCTGCCTTGAAACCAAAACTGACAGATGGGGAAATACCCAAACACAGGAAGAGGGCTGAGATTCTTAGTGATTAATAAAACTAATTAAGAATCACTGTGGTTAATACATTCAAATAACAAAAGACATGCATAGGCTGTTCAAGGGAGTTAAAATGGATTTTCAAAAGGGTCATAAAGTCACATCCACAGGCTGCTATAGAGAAATCTTTGGCATCAACAGAATCAAAATTATAACCTTACCTTGTAATAACGGAAATAGTCTCGCTCTTGCAATTTTTTTATTTTTGGGAAGATCTTGTAGTTGTTGAAGTTATCAATGCTGTCAACATCACACAAGCAATCATCCAGAACTCCAGCCACCTAGAATTTACATATATAACAAATTTAAATATATAAATTATTGATGTTTTAACCTTAATAAATCTGTACTATTATAAAAAAGAATCAGTTGTTCATTCAAGATAGCCAGTTTTTGCTGATTAAGATTCATAACATTAAAGCAGCTACTTATGCTTTATTATGGTCACTGACATTAAAAACAGTATGAAGATTAGATAATGCTCATTCTGAAAAACTAAAAAATTCTTGGTTAGTGCTCAAAATTAAAGACGGAACTCTCCTTCTCCTTCCCAAACATATATAAAATTCAAGTAGCCAATAGAACGCTAAAACAATTTCTTCCTAGACTGACCTAGCAGTTAATTTTGCTGTATCAACCCCTATCTTTCTTTTAGACTGGATGGAACCTATATGATAGGCACAGGGGTAAGACCTTAATAAATCATCCTATTTCTTTAGAAGTATCCTACAAATAATATCCTAATTTTACATGTAAAGAAATTAAAGTTTAGAGGGCTTAATTTTCTAAAGTAGAAATGGAATTTTTCCCAAACCCATCCAACATTAAAATTTATGTTCCCACCCACTAAAGTATCCATTAATGCAAGAGAAATTGTTATTTACAAAGTGACTTTAGAGTCCCAAAATTCCATAAAACAGTCAACTGAACCAAAAATTGGATTCAGTGATATGCAGCAATTTAGATGAATCTTCTAGGAATTATCCTGAGTAAAAAAAGCCAACCCTAAAAGGTTACAAATTGTATGGCTCCACTTACCAAATAATTTTTTCAATGAAAAATTTTAGAAATGGAGAACAGATTGCTGCCAGGGCTTAGAGGTAGGGGGTAGAGCAGAGTGAGAATAATGTGGTATGGTTATAAAGAAGCAACTAGATAGATGCTCTGTTGACCAACCATATCTTTACTGATATGGTGGATACACACAGTCACTCATGATAAAGCTGTATAGAACTAATACATACATGCACATGAACAATCCAAGAATAACTGGGGGGATCTAACTGAGGTCCATAATCAATGGCAATGTCCTAGTTGCATCACTGTTATGTATGTTTATAAGATGTTGCTATTAGGATAACGGAATAAAGGGAACACAGAATTCATAAGAGGTCTTTTCTGTTTTGTTTTTGTTTTTTGTTTTTTGGCTTGCTCAGGATGACTTCAGGGCAGGTATGGTAAGGCTTGAGGATCTGGAAATCGAACTACAGCATCCTGATTGCTTTAAGTAGTCACTTAAGCAACTGAGCTAATGGGCAGGCCCCCGTATTCATCTGTATTATTACTTATAACTGCACAGACTCACAATTATCTCAATTCAATTTTTCAATTAAAAATAAGAAAGGGTCTCAGTCTGTTGCAGGTTACTCATGTGGTCCAAAGAAAGAATACATGCAAGTGTTTATCAAGAAGTAGAAACCAGTCCTTGCCATCTCTTTCTTTCTTTTCTCCCAAAAGTCCAACCTACACACAGTTTGAGCTACATCATCTTGAGATTAAAGAACAAGGGATCGTTATCAAGAATTTTAGCTTTTGGGATTCTATGTTTTCCTATCCCATTTCCTAGGATCCCATCACTAACTTACAAATTTGATTCCATTACTCTCATTACTTATACAGGACCTTAAATCCTAACCTCTCAAATAACAACAGAAAAGCAAAACCAAAATATTTGGTTTTAAAATATTGTTCCTAGTAATTGCTATTTCTTGACCTGCTATGTCTAATTTAAAAGGCTGAGCCCAGGAGTTCAGGGCCCGTCTGAGCAACACAGCAACATTATCTCTTAGGCCGAGTATGATGGCACACAGCTATAATTCCAGCACTCTAGGAGGCTGAGACAAGAGGACTGAAAGTCTGAACCCAGTCTGTGCAACTCAGTAACTTCATGAGACCATGTTTCAAAATTTAACAAGTAAGACTAAGGATGTAGTTCAGTACAAGGGCCCTAAATTCAATCCCTGGTATTGAAGAAAAAAAAGAAAGAGAAGACACATACTTAATTTTACTTTTCTTTGTAATGTGTCCCTAAGCAATGTATTTAGAAGTTTTCTACAGTTTTGAACTTTAATACTAATGAAATCTAATATGTGAATTCTGCTGTAATGTGCCTCTCTTATTAACACTTTATATTGGCATATATACATGATTAATTTTAATGTAGTATATCATTTTCCCTGCTAAAAGTGTTATATCATATAAAAATATCGCAATATATTTACTCTATTTGTTGATCTACATAACAGGAATAATGGCCTCCTCCAAATGTCCATGCCCTCATTTCTGAAACATTCCACTGTTATTTTACATGGCAAAAGGGGCTTTAAAATTGTAATTAAGTACCTTGAAATAGTAAGAGTTACTAGATTATTCATGCCAAACCATATGGTCACAAAATTCTTTATACAGACAGAAGTATTGGGGTCAGAAAAAAAAAAAAAATTTGTAAGATGCTACACAGCTGGCTTTGAAGATGAAGAGGGAAGCCACAAGCCAAACAGAAGCCTCTAAAAGCTTGGAAAAGGCAAAGAACAGCTCTTTATTCTAGAGTGTCCAAGAGGAAAGTAACCTTGCTGTCCTCTTGATTTTAATGTTATAAAATCCATTTTCAAGCTCTTGTACCAGAACTACAAGATAATACACGTATATTCCTTTTGATCACTAAGACAATTTGTTATAACAGCAACAGGAAACTAACACAGTCACACTGAGGTCCGTTTTGGGGTTTGTGTAAAGAACAATGATATACAACTTGGTATATACATGTGAGTGTTTCTCCAGGTTATGTGCTTAGAAATGGAATTGTTGTAAGTACATGTTCAGCTTTATTAGGAAATGACAGGTTGATTTCTGAAACAGTTGTTATCAATTTACTATCTCACCAAAAAATGAGGGGAAGTTAACATTGAGTCATATCTTTCTCAATATTTGATATTAATATATGTTTTAATTTTGCCAATCTAGTAAGCATGAAAGCATTTTTGGACATCTGTGCCAGGAATCAGAAACAAAGACCAAATAATTTTTTATATTGTACCACACTGAGAGGGTAAAAGAGTGGAGAGTTTTAAGCAAATGATGAAAGGAAGAGGGAGTACCAGGTAGGGAATGAATATTTCTCTTGTACAAAATGACATTTTAGTAGAAACTAAGAAACAAGTATAGTAAACCTTATGAATATGTGAGTGTTCTTTGTAGAAAAAAACAAGAATTAAAAAGAGATCAAAAAATAAATGTTTACTTTTTTTTTTTTTTTTGTGGAACCGGGGATTGAACTCAGGCCCTTGCACTTGCCAGGGAAGCGCTTTATTCCATTGAGCCATCTCCCCGGCCCCTACATTTTTAAAAAGTACAGTAAAAGGTACATTGCCAAAACCAATAGGAATAAGTGTGTTTAAAGCAAGGGGATACTATGAAAGGTATTAATAACAACATCTTTTGCTTAATAAATTTTTAGAAGTTAAACATTTTTTATTATACCTCATGCAAAGGTCTTGACATAGTTGCTATGTTGAAGAACATGGATGCTAGTCCAGCTAGAGCATATGTGATAGGGAGAAAAGATCTTAGGAAGAGCAATTTTAGGGAAAAGATCAGGAGCTCAGTTCTGATACTCAAGACTGAGATACTTTTAGCTAATTGAGAGGTTGAAAAAATTTAAACACAAAATCTATAGCTGAGACTCCTACTCTGGAGAGTTAAACTGGAGAGTGAACAATACAGTCAAGACAGAAGAAATGGTATAAGATTTGAACCCTGAAGTTCAAATGATTGGCAGGGAAGGACAGAACAACAAGCGAAGTATACTAAAAAAGACCGAGCCATCTGAAAGGAAAGAAACTACTGAACTGTTGTATCCTGGATGCCAAAATTAGTATTTCACAGAAAGTGAGTGTTCAGCTTTGAAAAATGCTACCAATAGGTAAAGCTGAGGTTTAAGAACTTACCAGGGAGGACATTGGCGACCTTACTTAGATCATTTTTAGAGTGGAGGGACAAAAGTCTGATTGGAATGAGTTAAAGGGAGAACAGGAGAACAAAACAAAAGAAATAAAGATAACTTGAGCTTTTCTAGAGAAAAAAAAATGATGCAGAAAGAGAAAGAATGGGTGAGTCAAAAGATAACTTGAAAACAGTAGAATTTTTTTGTTACTTTGATGTGCTTGGGTTCTTACCCAGAGTCTCGCACTTATGTGGCACGTGTTCTACTATTACCAAACTACAATTCAGAGAAGGAAAAGTTCATCCAGGAGGGAAAGAGAAGATTGCTGGAACTAAGTCCTTGAATAGGAAAGAATAGCTGGAAACTAATTTATATGGAGGGACTGGCCTTTGACAAGAACAGTTCATCATGGTTACTAACAGGAACTCAAAATATGTGGGAAGAGTCTAGTAAGTGCAGATGATGTGGGTTGCTGTGGGTAAATTCTCTTCTGATTACTCCAATTCTGTTAGTGAGGGTGCAGATCAAAGAAAAGGGGCTCAAGAAGAAAGAAAAGATACAAAGCGGCTGTTTAACTGCATATTTATTTCTTCATCTGGGTATAATCAGCTATTCAGCCCACCACTGAGCTTCATTTTGTTTCAAACAGTTCTATCTTTACATCTTTTTTTGTCAAGTCTTCAAAATCTTGTTTTTTTTCTTTTTCTTTTTTGGTAACAGGGATTGAACTTGAGACCTTGCGCTTATCAGGCAGTCACTAAGCTATATCTCCCACTGCCTGTTTTTCATATTTTCAGGTTTCTCTTTACCTATTTTCTTTTAAGTTAGTAATATTACCTTAATTTGTTTATTTTTAATATAATTGCTCAAGTTATAAGAAACCCACTGTAAACTGAAGGTATCACGTGGAAATGCATTTGAGACACCTACCTACTATATGTCATAGTGGAGATGCACAGTACATGGCAGAGCACCAGCTGTTTACTGTCTGCCTCACATGGCTGCCAGTAGGCAGCTCACACAACAGGGATGTCAAGCTCACTGTGACTGCCCAGCACAGACAGAATATCTGATCTTATCCAAGAAAAGGTAACAATTGCAAATGTGAAGTACAGTTTCACCTGAATATATTGATTTTGCACTATTGTAAAATTTTTAAAAATTGCAAAATTGTAAATGACCTACTGTAGGTCAGGGATTAGACCTAATTCATGTAGTCTTGTTTTCTTATGTTTCATTTTGGTTTTTTACTACTTGTTTTTTCTTCTTGGCATTTTATCTTTGGGAATTCTTTAGGGCTTGAGTTGAAAATACATTTCTCCAGGATAGTGATACTTGCTTTTACTTGTATCCTGGGGCATACAAACGTAAGACTTCTATAAATTAACATTTCTACCTGAATCATTTCTAGCACAACTGTTGACTTACGTAAGGGTTGGTTCATGGTCACACATTTTCAGGGGATTATTTTCCCATTTCTCCAGAAAGTTTCAGTACTCTCCCCTTACTTGCAGTGGGATTATTTCTCATTTACCTTTAAACTGAAGATGAAGCGCTCTGAAATCCTATTATGGGGTCTCTTCTCAGTTCCTCTCCGGGCAAACATAAACATTATTCCTGGCCCACTCCACACCTATGTAGGTGATACAGCAGGAACTGAAGTCTTCAGGGTTTGGGGAAAACTCTTAAGAGCCACCGACTAGTACTACACTGTGTACCACTGAGTCCCAAGTTTCTGGCTATTTGGTAGGGGGTTCTGTGTATGCCTTGATCTCATGCCACTTCAGAAAGTCATTTAGAAGGACTTCAAACATATCCGACTACAATTACTATATATGCTTTTTCAGGAGATTATCACTTGCAGTTCTATCCCTTCAGTTCCCAGTGTCTCACCATACTATAAAGCATATTTCCATTTCATTTATGATGGGGCATGAGATATGTATTATTATATGTGCTAAAAATATTTTTTATTGCTTAACTGATTTTAATAACATGACATCAAGCTCCTAAAACTGACATAATCATGCAAAATACAGCTAAATTCTGACTTCTTTTAAAAATATACAATAAGCAAAGACGTGAAAATAGACAAGCTTCCATTAAATAAATGAAAATTTTTAAAAAGGAAACTTTTCTTTTCCATGTCATTTGAAGGGAAATTATCATTTTAAACAATATTCAAGTTTATTAAACAAATTAAAAATGAGATAAAATGTTTAACTTTCATCAGCTTCAAGGTTTATGTTGTTGCCAAATTTCACATATAATTGAACTTTCAAATCTGCTAACACCTGCTGAATTGATCCTACTCTGGATTCTAAGGTGTCAATTTCTTCTTGCAAATTTTTCTTTGCTTCTCCTAGCATTTCCTGTGTTTCTTCTTGAGAACAGCTAACAAAAATGTCGCCGATCTGATACGGTATCATTAAGCAGTCGTTGTCTGCGAGTATGATGTTGTCACATCTTCTAAATTCTGGAGCTGCTTCTTTTTAGCTCTGTTTCTTCCTTCAGCTCTGTGATTCTACTTGTTTGTGTTCTGTGCAAATTTGTTTATTTTTTTGTTGATCTTCAAAAGTGACACTGACGTCTTCTGCACCCGCCTTCTTCATGGTCTCAAAAATATTTTTATTAAATGCAAGAAAATCTATTACAATTACCTATCTCCTTAAATGACTCATTTTCAATAGATTTTTTTTCATAGTACGAAATCTTTTTCTTTCATAATTTTACTGAGAAACAAATAGCAATGAGACAGTTTTAAACCAAATTGGTAGGACAGTTTCAATTCCAATAGATTTTTAAAAATTGTAATTTTTCCCTTTATCTTTTCTACCAATCTAGTACATGCAAGAAATGAAAGCTGACTTAGTTCCACTGTTTGATTTTCCTGGTCTTCTATTTCTCTCTTCTCCAGACAAGTGAATATGATATACTGTACAGAGTGGAAAGAAGCCTGCCAATTTAATGTCACTCACTTAACAAGCCTTTTAAGCCCTCTGGACTTCAGTCACCACAATAGCCCCGCTTCTATGAGATGTTCAAAGAAAAGGAGTTCATGTATATTTAAGCATGTAACAGGTTCCTAAAATATGATCCCATACTACATCAGAAAGTACCACTGGAAACAAAAACAAGTAACTATTTTGGATGACTGTCCGGCAAATGCTACCTTGAATATGCATAAATCTTTAAGTGTTGAATTACCTATATTAGTTATAAGGAAATTAGAAATATAGCTACAGTTATAAAACATTAATTACATATAATTAGTGGTAGATGAAAAAACCTTAATGAAGCTTCCAGACTGCTGATAAAGTATATAATTGTCATGTTTAAAAAGTGAGAAGTTTCATTTTAAAAATATCTAAATGTAAATTTCAAACAAACATTCAACTAGTAATTAGAAAATAATTTCACCAAACAACAATTTGGAATATTTGTTCTTTGTGGATAATCCCCACAATCTAGTGTTTTTCAAGTGGGATTTAAAAACAACTGCATTACAATTACTTGCAAGGCCTCTTTAAAATGCTGACTCCTGAGTCTCAATCTAAAGCCACTCAATCAGTGCAGCTGGAAGGAGGGCTGGAGATAGTACCTTGTCTAGCTCAGTACGAGTTTGTCAAATCAAATGGAATATTTAGGCATTCTGGGATTTGGTACTGGGCACTATAAAACCACCGGAAAGTATGTGGAATGTCAGAAAAACATGTTTACACGGTTACACTCAAGAGTTAACGTCAATTTTTCTTAGCAATGAGCATTAATTGCTTCAAATAGCATCTCCCTTTATCATCAGGCCACCTGAGGCACTCTTTTGGCTCTGAGCAGTTCTGCCACTTTGCAGCAGGTGCAGAAGAGACAACAACACCTGGCAATCTAGTCAAATCCTACTGAATAAAAAAGTAAACATTGGTCTTCTGGCTAACCTTCAGGTTTCTAGGATAACCAGAGTACTGCTTTTAATCGCTTCACGAAGATACTTCCAAACTCCCACACGTTGTGCAGCTAGCATCTCACTGTCAGACCCGCTTAACAGACAAAAAGGCAAGCGGATAAAAACAATGCCATACTGAACAGGGCCAAAAGTCAAGTGCCCAAGTTTGAGGAACTCAAATTTTGTTGTTCTCCGAACCTACTCTTAGGGCGGCCAGGAGTGGGGGTCCTGAGTTCCACAGACTCCTTGCCGACCTCCGGAACTCCCGGAGCGAAGGGCGACGCTCTGCGGGTGCGTTCCCTTAAGACGCTCACCCCGTCCCGTCTCCCGCCACACTCCCGGCCGCTGAAAACAGTAAAGAACAAGAACCGCAAGGGCTCAGGGGGCCGTCACCATCTTCTTTTCCTGCCTGCCATCACCCCGGTGTCGCCATCCACGCGCACGCCGGGGTTCGCAGACGTTTCCTGTACTTGACCAAGCGGTCAGTACCCCAGCTTCTCGTTCCACCTGTGCCCGGCCTCTGGGGCGCCCCCGCCGCGGCCGGTCCGACTGTCGTCTGGGGTGCCGGGTGGACCCCTCTGCGGGCTTACCTGGGCCTCGACGACGCTCAGGAGGAAGCTCAGGGTGGCCAGCAGCGGCACTGCGGCCGCCGCCCCCTGCCCGGCGCCGGCCTGGCGGACCCCCCAGCTCATGTTGGCCTCCCCCCGTCACTGACGGCTGGGCCCCTCGGGGCTGGGAACGGAGGGCGGCCGAGTGGCGACGCCAGGAAGCCGAGCTGGCGGCAGAGCACCTCTAGAGGTAGAGGTCTGCGCGGCGACCGCAGGCGCTGGATACTGCCTGGTGCCTGGTAGCAGCGACTGAGGAAGAAGCGCCGCGCGCCCCCGCTTCATGCCCGGGCGGCCCCGCCCCCGGCGTCCTCGGGCGAGGCCACGCCCTGGCGCGCGGCCTTCTGGGAGTTGTGGTCCCGGCGGCCCCCGCGGCCGGAAGACGGGGCTGGGAGCCCAACTAACCGCTCCTAGACCTAAGGAGGCCGCTCCGCCTCTCCCAGGCCGGGCTCCGTGGCGACCAATGAGGCGCGACCACGAGGGCTCCAAAACACCGAGGGGGCGGAGGGCGGGTTGTCCTCTTCGGGGTTCACTAGCTGAAACAGCGCACCTCTGTAGTTGTTGGTAAAGGAGGTTTAGGGGCAGTCCCGCGAAGGTCCTTGTCATATCGCCGCCGCCAGGACTCACCGGGACTTAAGTGGGTACTGCAATTTAAGCGCTAGTCTCCGTCGTCTGCGTCCTGTAGTGGGGGGAAAACTCACCTCCTTGGTTTTATGCGACCCAGATGTCGTCTCCTGCCCCAGCCTAAACTCCCCTCTCGTTGATTTATTGATACATATGAATAAAATGCACATTAAAGAATGAGAACAACGTTTATACGGAAGCATGGGAATGAGGATAAACGTATATAAAAACTTGGAGTGACAGACTAGACTGAAATCTCAAATGTAACACAGTCCAATTAGTAGTATGGCCTTATTTCTCACCTCAAATATTGTTTTAAGATTTCATAAGTTACCTACATAAAAGGGTTAGAATAATGCCTAGTACATAGGAGCGGGTATCAACAGATGGTAATTGCTGTGAGCTATACCAGTACGCTGAGTTTCTTTCTTTTCTTTTTTTTTTTTAACCCCCTTTGGCAGAACTGGGGATTGAACTCACGCCCCTGTGTTTCCTAGGCAAGGGCTTATTCCACAGAGCCATCTCCCCAGCCCAGTACTCTCAGTTTCTACAAAATAGTATCTTAGGTTTACTTTCTCACTATACTATAACAAATTACTAAAAAAAATGGCTCAAAACAAAACAAACTATATTCTAAAAGACCAAAATGGATCTGCAAGGCTATATTCCTTTTGTAGATTCCAGGGAACAATAGTTTTTCTTGCCCAGTGTCCAGCTTTTAGAAATTACCTGCATTTCCTGACCCATGACCTTGCATCACAAGGTCAGATCTCCTTTACTTCTGCTTTTGTTGTCACATGCCTTCTCTTTCTGACCCTAACTCTGGGGCTTCCGGCATATAAAGACACTTTTGATTACTTTGAACTCACCAGACAGGATAATGTCCCTATCTAAAAATTCTTACGTTGGCAAAATCTTTTTTGCCATATGAGGTAAAAATATGCACAACTTTAGAAGATTAGGGGATGAACATTTGTTTGTGGGGGGAATTAATCAGCCTACCAAATGTCGCTTCACATCTTTCAAAGCACTTTCACATATATGTCCTTCTACCTGTTACAGAATCTGTGGAGCATAATGAAAAAAAAAAAATTCAAGAGTGACAGCAGAGCATTCAGCAAAATGTAGGGCCCTGGTAAATGCAAAGGTCATCTGCCCATAGAGCCAGCTCTGCTGATCCCTGTACTCTTCAGCAGCTCTTTCACTTTTGCCTCCAAACAGGTCTAAATATTTCAAAGCTTAAAAACATAAAGAAAAACTGTTACTTGATTCTTCCAGGTATGTTCCTATGAAACCTCTTCATTTCTTTCCAAACTTGTACTTTCATTTTTTATTGTTTCCATAATTTTATTGAGAAACAAATAGCAATGAGAGTTTCAAACCAAATTAGTAGGAAAGTTTCAATAATTAACACATTACATACGTTCTTCCTAGTGGTTAATTGCTGTACAAGATGCGGACATGATATCCTATTTACACACACCATTAGAACAAATCCTTCTATTCATTAAGAGAATGTAACTATATATCTATCCTAACCACTTTGAATACGCAGATACAAAATGGACATTCATCTGTATCCCCTTTTTTTGTTAAGTTCCGTTATTTGAATATTATAGGAACTCAGCAAAATATTCTAAAAGAGTCCAGCAGTCCATAATAGTATTGGGTCTTCCTCTTGACTGGCAATGTCAGAAATTGTTGACCTGAGTCCCCTACAGCTCAACATAACAGCATGGCTTTACTTCATATACTTCGTTTTTATACTTTTCTGCTGGATGGTTAAGATCAAGGTAAAGCAGGACCTATGCAACAAGAGTTGTAGCTTTTGGGTCTGATAAGGTCAGTGAAATCCACTCAGGATTTATCCTGAGATCCTGTACCTCACATTGTAGAACATTTGTCAGTGTCAGCCATGTGAATGAGTCACGGCTATTGCTTGGCCAATGTGCTCTCTGTGAAAGCCTGAGAGAATGTTTTCTCTCCATGTGACTCTTCTTAGGCACACTCTACATCATTGATCACTTTCCTCTTTGGCCCCATAATCTCCTTGATCAGAAAATTTGGGACACTACCGAGTTACATGACGTTACAGTACAAGTTCTCATATGTGCTGAGTCAAACTTGTACTTTTAATCCACCCGTTCCCCTTTGCCCTATGTAGAAATGTACTCTGGATAAAAGAAAAGCATTTTTCTTTTACTGAATCCAGTGGACTTTCCCTATGAGTCCTTTGTGCTGCACTGGGCATTAATAACATGCTGAGTGGGATTTCGTTACACAACATTTTTAAGACATTGAATTACAAACTTTCTTATTTCAAAATCTCAGGCCCTTTGATGGCCCTCTGATAACAAGGGCTAAATCCATGGTCTACACATCAGAACCCTTCAAAATATGACACTGAACAATATGTGTGATTGATTGATGAGAAGAAAATGAACGGGGAACTCTGATCTAGGAGTCAGCTATCTTGCTGGTAGCAACAACTTCCCTCCCCCTTTTTTTTTTAAACCTCAGTGGTCTGACACATAACTTGTGAGTGCAAATGATTTTTGCATTGTATGCGAAACTAGAAATAGGTGTTTGTCATGAGATATAGATGTCCCAGAATGCATTGATAGTGATTGATGCCTGTTTTAGTGTTATGAGTGGTGTGAGGGCATTTTTTCTTTGTGAACAGACTGCCATTTTCTTTGTTCTCTCACCCTTTATGTTCCTGTTTACCTCTTCTATCCCTAAAATCAACTATGCCAAAGCAACACTTGGAGAGTCACTGATGTGGTGTCACCGCTGCTTCCTGCCAATGATGCTTAATTTGAAACTTTCTGTCCCTAATACATTCCTGGTTAGAGGTTGAAACAGAAAGGCTAACTTCCCATTTTACTATAAACCACACACCAACCTCCCCCCAAAAAAAACAGAACAAAAAACCCAACTCTACCTTAACTTAAAAATAAAAAGCAGCAGCATAGAATAATGAAAAAGCATGTGGACTCAAAATGCTGAAGGAAGGGACCTGCCCGTTAGCTCAGGTGTTTAAGTGCCTGCCGAAACAAAGCAGTCAGGCTCAGGATGCTGTGGTTCAATCCCCTCATCCTCAAGCCAAAACCAGACCTGCCCTGAAGGCATCCTGAGCTGCCTAAAAAAACCAAAACAACAATCCTTCAGAATGCAGAAGGAGGTTTCACTACTCACACCTCTGCAAAGGCAAATTCATCAGGATACAATTAGGAACTCTAAGGAATGGGAACTAATGAGCAGTCTTTCCAGGTCACTGTCATTGTACGAATACATTTCAACCTCTTTTTTCAATTGTCCCTCCTATCAAAATTCAAAATCCCCCTGGGGTTTAGCTTGGGGAGATGGACCAAAAACTTTGAATGGCAACCCCACAGGATTTCAAGAAATAGCAAGAGGAAGTTGCACGAATAAATTGCAAGGTTGCCATCTTTTATCATCAATAGAGAATAAGTGCTGGTTAGACAAAAGCAATAAATGTCTCCTTCTGAAAGTCACTTTTTTACTGAGTCCATTTGAATGAACTTTCCTTACTCAGCCTGTACCTGTACATTCATTAGATTATCAAAGATGTTCTGGGCGTGGCACACCAAAAAACACAAATCAGAACATCAGCCAAGCAGAAATAACAAAAATATGTTCTTGTAGATAATGTAATTTATGATTTACTAACACCGCTTGGGTTGCATGAACCTAATTATCTGGAACTAAGGTACAGAAAAACTGACTGCTGTGGGAGACCAAATAGGAAAGTTATGGCTTAATTGGCCTCTTCTGTGAGCAACAAGGAGAAAGGTGGTATGAGTGTGTGCTAATGCGCTGCAGGGAAAGTTAATACAGCTGAGATCCTGTTTACCCGGACGTGTACCATAGATAGTGGGAGGCAGATTAATCCTGTTTTACTCTAATTGCTTGTATCCATGTCAGAGAATAAAGCTAGAGTGCACAAGTCACTGGGGATGCTTTGTTGAAGTGAGGCAAGAGCCCCCAGACCCTTCACATTTAAACCTACTTCTTTGTCTCTTTTATTTTTTATTTTCATCAAAACTCAGTCAGGTACAAGCTTGTAGGTTGGTTCCTACAAAATGCATTTTTTCTAAAGGGAAGAAATTATAAGCCTCCTAGATCTGTTAAACTGAGAAGGGTCAGGTCCAACTATGACAATCAGTAACATTCCCTATGCAACAATGATCATGTGTCATTGATTTGGTTGGGATGAATTACAGGAGGGAACTAATCTAGGGGAACAAACAGCATATATGGTAATTTTACCTGGGTCAGCCATGACTATTTCCAAATAGAGCCAAATACAGTCAAGCATGATTTGTGCTTCACTTCTTCAAATTGACAGTAGTACAGTCAAATATACTTAGTTAAGACTAACTTTATTCACACTGGAAATGTCACAAGAGTACTATGCACAAAACAGGTTTATAGTTATTGCAGATTCACTGTTTTGCCCACAAATATAAATGATTCTCCCCTCCCTTTCTTTCATTACTTTATTTCTCTCCTCTTCTTCTCACTTCACATCTCCTCTGAGGATGGCCAGACCAACTTCACTGTCGAGAGCGAGTCATTCAATTCTATGGCAGTTTCTACCCACAACATTCAGTTAATATTAGCTTTTCCTGTGTGAGTATACATTATAGCCCATCAATAGTGCAAAGGTTTAGTAGAGCCTATCTTCTTGTACTATGTTTCCTGTTGTACTGTCTCATTTCCTATAAACAGTGATTAGTAAATATTCGTGGATTGACTGGCTAATGTTTATATCTCAATTTATCCTAAAGGTATCTGTTTGAGAACCAATGGTAAAGGTAGGGTCCCAGGTCCAGGGAGATAGCTCAGTATAATAAGCACTTTCCTGGCAAGCACAAGGCCCTGAGTTCAATCCCTGGTTCCACAAATAAAGGTAGGGTCCCTGAACATTTCCTGTGGAGGGCTGGAAAGTTGCTTCATTGGAAAGAAACATTCTTGAACGATGCATTGAAATGAAAGCAGTAGTTTTTCATTTAGGCAAGGGATTAGAGTACTTGGAAACCATCAGAAAGGCTGAGGGAACAACAGACTCATCACTGTGTTGGAGGCCAGTTACTAGAAACCATCACCTCAAGGCTTTTCCTCACCAACTGTGGTGGGGAACCTATAATCCCAGTACTCAGGAGGCTGAGACAGAAGGATTGCAACAAGTCTGAGGCCAGCCTGGGATGTTGGGAGTGCAGGAAGCTAGGAAATTGATCAAATGTGTGTAGGTGGGACTGGGCCTCAGTGCCTAAAGCAAACAAGCTACCTCACTCCTGAGATAAATATCCTATTGGGTTAAGGTCAGTTATTAGTCACTAGGCAACCTTGTATCATGTGTTACAAACTTTCCAAAAGTATAAATAAAGGATCATTTTGTTGTGCATTGATTTAGTCTTGCCCATCAGGCAGACTTGCAAAGACCTAGCCCAGCTTTTGTCTTCTTGTCTATCTTTCTCATTCCTGCTGCTGTGTCTCCCCAGGTAGAACCACTTGCAGTAAGACCAACAGATCCCTACGCTGGGATACACAGTGAATTCAAAGCTTGCCTGAGCTACAGAGTGAGATGATATTTCAAAAAACAAAACACAACAAAATATTCTCCTCAAAGCACTGCTTGAAGTGTCTCCACCTGTTGGGGTGAGTTTGAAGCAAAAACTTACAAACTATCTTGAATGAGATTGCTGTGATTCTTTAGAAATTTTGTGAATGAACAAAATTGCAGCAAAATCTTACATTTGCAAGATATCATCAAATGTATTGTGTTTCACAGATAACTTTCCGGCTTGGTTAACTTGTGACTTCTAGTGAAGAAGAAAGTCACTGATGAATGTCTCTAAATAAAAATCAAGGTAATAGAGCGGAAATGTAATAGTGTTAGTAATTTTCTCTCCAGATAACTAGCTGAATTGTGATTAATGAATCCATGAAGTAATGGCAATCTGTTATGTTTAAACAACTGTGTTTGTAGATTGCCCTGGTGTGTCAATAACTGACCATGGCATTAAAAAAAAAAAGGTTTCCACCTGTGACTCAGTTATAGGGGAATTTTTGTTTGGAAATCACATTTCTAAATTTTACTGAGGGAATTTCCCCCTTTTCTTTTGACAGGATTAAAAGTAATCAGACTCAAAGAACTTGGCTGGCTTATGTTTTTTTTTATTAGTTATTCTATCTAAAGTATTTCTTATTTTTCCTTGATGTTTACTCAGCTGTGACACTCTCAGAGTATTTTTACTTGGTAGCATGAAAGCTGCTAAACTTGAATCAGTTTAAAGTATTACCATTTCTAAATGAGTTTACAAGGTGATATATGAAATTTGGACAAAACTTTTTCATAACATATTTTGGTAAATGCTAAATATTAATATGTGATTTGATGAACAAGGGGGAATTTGGGAAAACTAGAATCATAATTTACCAATTTCCACTTCACACTTCTACAAAGCAAAAGCTTTCATATAATCATAAAATTGTATGTAAGCACTTGCACATTGGGGCAACTTGGCTTCTACCTAGTCTTTTTCTCTGCCCAGTTCCATATGTAGGTCCAGTGCTGATCACAGTGAGGCCCGACACCTCAAATGTTTCTACAACATCATGGGCCCATAACGACGGGGTCTGTAAAGTAGAACAGGCAGAAGAGGACAAGGGCATCTTAGGGGGACCCTGGGTGGTTCTGTGCCAGCATTACTTAAGTCCTTTCCTTCTGCTAATATGTATCCCAAGCCACTGGGAAACTCAAGGAGTTCCAAAATTGTTTTCTCAGAATCTGGTTGAGTGTGCGCATTGATTCCAAATAGTTGCATTGTACTGCAGTTGTTTCTTTTCTTTCTTTCTTTCTTTCTTTCTTTCTTTCTTTCTTTCTTTCTTTCTTTTTTGTGGAACTGGGGATTGAACTCAGGCCCATGTTTCTACAAACACACACACACACACACACACACACACACACGCACCCCCCCCACACACAATTTTACTGTCCTTTCTAGTCCTCAGTCCAGTGTGGTCATTAGTGTTCAGCCCTAGTATTACTAGTATTAGTTACTTTTCCTGTTACTGAAACAAAATACTCAAGATCTAATGTTAAAGTGGAAAGGTTTATTTTGACTCACAGTTTGTCGAAGTTTTAGTCCATAATCAGCTGGCTCCAAGGCAGGGTACATGGTAGAGGGCAGAGCAGGGCTGTCAGGAGGCAGCAGAAGACAAGTAGAAGCAGAAGCAGCAAGTGAGAGCAGTAGCCCTCTGGTTGTCCCTTATATTCTATCCAGGCTATACACCTTTAGGGCAGACAGCACTCACACCCAGGGTAGGACACTTTGATACTAGCATCACATCATGAACCAATCACAGTATCACATCCTTAATCCTAGCATTACACACTTCAGATCCGGTCACCTCCAAAAATCTCTACCTATGACCACATGAGGCTTTGGGGGTAAACTAGAACAAGCCATAACTCCTGCTAAACCAGGATCTTGACCTCTTGGGTGTCTTTCTCTCTTGTCAACATCTTGACTTGGATTTGGGTTCCAGCTGGCTTTATCAGAATCATCTGTTTGCTGGTTTTCACTTTATATGATTTCCATGGTCCTATTTAGGGACTTCTGGTGACCTCTCATAGTGTCTCATTCTCAAGAATTTTCTTCTTCCTGTGCAGGACAACCACCTTGCGCTTACATCAAAATTATATCAAAAGCCATGTGCTTTATTTTCTAGAAAGAAGACAAGCTTAGCACATACTCTGCAAGGCACTTAAAGTGCCTGTTACCTAGGACGACTACCAGTTGAGATCTGAGTGGAGTTGTGTTTCTTGGTGACTGGTTACCTACAGGAGCAGGATGAGCCAAATTCTAGGGAAATCGTCTAGGCCTCCAAGAATGAAATTGCCAATTAACCTCTTCTTTCTCCTGTGATTCAGGGTTCGCTTTGTATTCTGTTACCTTATAAAACCTCCTGACCTGTTTACCTTCTTCCTCCCTTCCTCTTTCCCTCCCTGCCTTTTCTTTTCTCTTTTGTGTTGCTGAGGATCATAGCCAGAGTCTTACAAACACTAGACAAGCATTCTCCCACTCAGCTATACCCCATTGTTTGACTACATCTTAGAAAGTTTGGGGCTGGGGAGATGGCTCAGTAGAATAAGCGCTTGCTTGGCAAATGCAAGGGCCTGAGTTCAGTCCCCGGTTCCACCGGAAAAAAAAAAAAAAAAAGAAAGAAAGAAAATTCTACCTATTTTTACAAGTCTGCAATTGGTACGAGGTTAGAAAACACAATTTGGCAGAACCGGGGATTGAACTCAGGCCCTTACGCTTGCCAGGAAAGCGCTTATTCCACTGAGCCATCTCCCCGGCCCCCCTCCTGAGAGAATCTTTTCCCCAATTTTTAGTTGTTCATAGGATGTCTTAAAATCTGTGTTGCTGGTCTGTGGTACTTTTTTTTTTTTTTTGTGGTACTTTTTTAAGAAAAGCATTTCTGGGTTAATCAATGAATTTGAAGTTTTGTTTTACTTTCCATGACAAACTCATTAGAGTGACACTTCACTGTACAAAGTAGTTTAACAGAGAGATTCTCTTACCAAATGACTTCAGTGTACTTTTAAATCTCCATGTACTCTGCCACATGGGAAGATAAATGAGTCATTTGTAGGGAATGGATACACCTCAAGACCATAATGTTAAGTAAATAAATCAGATACAAGCTTAAACACCGTGAAGTTCTCTCACAAGAGAAACCTAAAAGATAAAGAGCAAAATGCAAGGTTAGTGGGAAATAGGCAGGGCTGGGGAGATAGCTCAGTAGAATAAGTGCCTGCCTGGCAAGCGCAGCGTCCTGAGTTCAATCCCTAGTACCGCAAAAAAAAAAAAAAAAAAAAAAAAGTAAGGAAACAGATTTTGTTCAAATAGGAAAGGGATCAAAAGATAGAAAGAACAAAGAGAGAGAGGAGATAAAAAGAAAATGTGTCATGTACGTGTACCAATACCACATGAGAAATGTAATTGTTATGTGATGTAAACATGTACTAATGAAAAATAAACACTGGAAAAATTAATAAACTTATAAGAAAAGACTCTAAGTTTTTTTTAAATGTATTTAATACAAGGTCTACAGGGTCTTATTACACAGATCAGACAGGTAATGATCCTCCTGTTTTCAGTCTCCCAAGCACTGGGATTACAGCACATGCCACCACACCCAGACTCTCTAAGACTTTTAATAAAAAAGAACATTCTGAAAAGCAGAAGTTCTACTTATTCACAAACATGTTTGTATTGGAAAGCTTTGTGAAATCATTTTTAAAATAGACTGACTTTTAGAGAGTAGTTTTAGGTTCATAGTGAAAGTAAGTAGAAAGTACATCGTGTTCCCGTACGCCCCTTCCACATGTGCACAGCCTCTCGGCTATCAACATAATTGTCAGAGTGATGCATTTGCAATTGTCAGTTAACCAGCAGAGACACACCATTAAGGTTCATAGCTTACCTTAAGGTTCAGTCTTTGTGTTTTACATTCTGTGGGTTTTGACAAATGTATGTGGTATTGCACAATCACAAAGAATAGTTCCAATGCCTTAAAAGTCCCCTATGTTCTACCAACTCATTCTTCTTTCCCCTAATGAAATCATTTTTAATAAGCCTTCCTATCTTGAGGTTTATGTCACAAAAGGAAAAATCTGTATCAGTTGGAATTCTAATCTTGTAAATGAAAACCAAACATCAAATCCATTAACTTGAAAGTAGTCTCTCTTCATTATAACTGCATGGTATGCTTTTAAGAGTAGTTGTCTTCAGTTATCTTATTAAATGTTAATGATTATCAACTCAATAATCTGAGCAAAATCATGAACCAAGATTCATTTATCTTATTTATTTGCTACCAGGAATGGAACTCAGGATCCTGTGTTGGCCAGGCAGGTGCTTGTGCTGATGAGCTATATCCCCAACCAAGACAAAGGGATTTAAAATCTTACAGCAACCTGGTTTCCTTGAGCAAAATCATAAATAACAAAAACGTCTTTAGCATTGCCTGGGTCCTGAAGGACATTAAGACACAATAACTAGGATAGATTGAATGCTTGTGCACTGCCCCCACCATTTCTTTCTTCTGTGATACTGGGATCTGGTCTAAATTACCAAATTGTCGGTTTTTGCTTGAGTTTGAGTCTTCTTCAGCCTCCCAGAGTGCTAAGCTTAACAGCTGGCTCACCTTCTGATTTACCCTCATGTGCTGGTATTTGGGGCTTTTGGGGGAGACTGGATTACATGGGTAAAACCCTCATGAAGGAGATTAACACTATTATAAAAGGACTCCAGAGAGCTCTACATCCTTTCTATCACGTGAGGGCGCAACAAGAAGATAGCATCCTGTACACCAGAAAGCTGGCCCTTGTTAGACACCAAATGCGTCAGCCCCTTGGTAGTATACTTGTTTATCACCTTTCTTTTTAAGTAGATATAAGATTTGTGGGGTTGAGGATATCTCTGATATTCTCTGCTATAATCTCAGCATGCAGCATTTATCTGACACATAGAATTAACTCAATAATTATTTGTTCAATGAAAAATAGCACAGTCTTTTTTTAAATTTTATTTTAAGGAAGGATCTACACTACAGGGTGTTCAGGGTCTCACTACCAGATCGGACTCAGAGTGATTCTCCTGCTTACAGCCTCCCAAGTGCTGGGATTACCTGTGCACACCATCATGCCTAGTCTCAATAGCACAGTCTTTATGCCAAACATTTTCCCATAACACATAACACATAAATATCCTCAGGTACAAAAATTACCTTTTGTACAGTGAAAATAGCACAATTACCCTGGATTGGGATAAGACCAGGGTTCGTAATTAGAGAAGCTAAAAGCAACTCAAGAAGGATTTTCATACTGTCTCAGGCAGCAAGAAGGTATTGAGAGAAAGTATTCTCCAGATTTAGGCCACTAACACCACTGACTAAAGGAACTTAAGGAACACTAATCCTGATAGTGCTATAAGTATGTAAATTAACTTTCAACTACTATAGCAAAATAACTAAGATAATTCTAAGAAAAGAGAATAAGGTTTATTTTAGCTCCTAGAGTCAGAGATGCCAGTCCATCTGGGCCTGTGGTGAGACAGAACATCATGGTGGGAGAAGGTGGCAGAGGAAGCTGGTCACCTTTTGGTGATTGGGTAATGAAAGAGAGAGAAAAGGAAGGGGCCAGGGCTGGGGAGATGGCTCAGTGGTCTAAAGCACCTACCTAGAACAAGCTAAGCAAAGCACAGGGACCGCGGTTCAATCCCCCAGCACTACATGCCAGCCAGCCCCGCCCCCAGGCAGGCTGAGCTGGCCACACACACACACACACACACACACACACAAAAAAAAAAAAAAAAAAATTTTAAAAAAAAAAAAAAGGAAGGGGCCAGGATCCCATAATCACTTTTGAGGATATACTTCCTGTAATGTAATTTCTTTCCATTAGATCCTGCCTTTTAAAGGTTGTGTATTCTCCCAAGATCATCACTTTAGAAGCCACACCTTTGACACATGGCTCTTTGAGGGACACTTTAGAGCCAAACTGCAGCAGTGGGCCCTTTGGAGGAAGTAGAATTTGCTCAACAAGAGGAAAGAATTGTAATGCCCTTCCCTAGTAAACTGCTTTTCAGGAATCCAACTTCTAGTCCTTTTTCTGCCCAAGTAGCTTTTAGGGACACAATCTAAACTCTCTTTAAATATCAAGATATCTAACCTCTGTTTATACATCCTCATCTAACCTATTTGTGCATCCTCACAAAGTGAGGGATATAAGGGGCCTGGCCCTAGCTCAGTTCTTTAAGTGACTGCTTCAGCAAAGCTTTCAGCCTCAGGTTGCTGTAGTTCGATCCCCACAACACTCCAGCCAGCCAAACCACCCCTGAGGGCATTCGGAGCAAAAAAAATCCTTATTACAAAGTGAGGGATATAATATCTGTCTTTCCTAAGGATGTGGCAGAGGCAAAGTGAAATAAGAGCTGGGATTTGGTACCACCAATTCCTTGCTATTTCCAAACATTTTTTTCTTATGTTTCTGTGCTTCATCCAAATGCCATCAGAGTATACAACTTCATAATGAAAGACTAAGGCTATACTTGGAAATACATTTTAGACAATGCATTGCAGAAGAAAGCTCAGTTGACAAAGCCTGAACTTACAAATTGATCACACTTGAATGCTCAGCCCTGGGCCAAGAGGCCAGTGCATAAGGAGCAGGTCAACAGATACCTGTCAAGTGGACAGGAAGACTGGTCTTCATGGTTATCTACATAATTAATTTTGAGACAGTTGTCCATGCTTAATATCTGAATGCAGTACTCAGTATTTCTATCTGATGTGGAGAGCAGGTAAAACAGGGAGAAAAGGGCAGGGAGAAAGCTCAGCAGTATAAGCACCTGCCTGGCAAGTTCAAGGATCCAGGTGTGATCCCCAGTACTACATGCCATCCGAGGCCCACCCAGCCAGCCACTGAAACCAGGCATGGTGGTGCATGCCTGTAATCCAGCACTGGGAAGGCTGAGACAGGAGGGTCACTGTGAGTTGGAGCTGTGTAGCGAGACACTCTACTAAATAGATAAATTTTTTTTAAAAAGGGGGGGGGGAGAATTACAAAATACATACTAACAGCTTTCAGCTTACTTGTGTAAGCAATATTCTATGTTGAGTTTTCCCCCCCCACTACTAGGGATTGAATTTTGTACTAACCTATATATCCAGCCTTTTTCTTTTTAACTTTTTAAAATTTTGAGACAGGGTTTTACTAAGTCACTAAGTTGACCTGGACTCAAATTTGCAATCCTCCTCTCCTCTTCCCAGAGTGCTGAGATTACATGTGTTTGCCACTATGCCTGGCTCCTATAATTGACTTTGAATCCCACCAATTGCTTAAATGTGGATATGAAAAATGTGGGTAGAAAAAAAAAAAAGAAAAATGTGAGTAGAGATTATACAAAATAGCAATATATCACTTGATGTAACGGAGTTAAGGAAATCACTCTCTCTTTCAAGCCCTGTCGGTAGTTAGATGACAGTAGGTTGGTACAAATTAGAGTGTTTGCCATAGGGATTATTGCTCACACTTCATTAAGTTTGTTGCGGGTCTTCAGGACTATTCTTTCTCTCTAACAGGTATTACAGTACTATAACAAGAAATGGGCTACTGAACCTCATTGTATTTTGTCCACAGAGTCTGGCTATCCTGATGAAACCCTATTTGCTACCTGCTGTTAATGGACTCCAGTGCTTGAGTAAAGCTGTTTCAAGAGAAGCCCAGCGCTGGGGAGATAGCTCAGTTGAATAAGCACTTGCCTGGCAAGCACAACAGCATGAGTTCAATCCCCGGTTCTGAAAAAAAAAAAAAAAGAGAGAGAGAGAGAGAGAGAGAAGCCCAGACTGAGGCCTGGGATGAGCCTAACAACTGTGGGTTGCCCACGAGTCTACTGCTATGAGCTCATGGGCAGGAGGGCAGATAGAAAGATCTATAAGTAGTTGATGTACCAGCTCAATAAACAGTCCATTTGAGCCCGCTTGGGCCTTTTTTTTTTTGGCAGAACCGGGGAATGAACTCAGGCCCTTGCACTTGCCCGGTAAACACTTATTCTACTGAGCTATCTCCCCAGACCCTTTACTTGGGCCTTTTATTTATCATCTGTCTGATAGATGCTTGTGCAGCTAGTTTCCCTGAGCTGGCCTCCAGTCTCAGGAAGAGCTGATATCTGAGGGCTCACAAAATGCCAGGCTGTGTAGCATATGCTTATCATAGCTCACAGATTTGGAACAACCACATACTGAGGCAAAAGCTATGCTTCCTCCTATTTGAGAACTAAAGAAATTGAACCGGGGAGGCACACATTTGTTAACCCAGCACTCTGGATGGCTGAGGCAGGAGGATAGAAAATTCAAGCTCAATCTGGGCAGCATAGCAATTTAGCAAAACTATGTAACTAAATTTAAAAAAAAATTTAAAGGGCTAGGGATGTTGCTCAATGTAAAGACCTACGAGTCAATGTCCAGTACACAAAAAATACATATTTATGTGCATAACTAAATACATGGGGAGGGCCAGCCAAATACCTCAGCCAATTAATGTGCCTGCAAGTAGGCACAGGGGCTGGGGGCTTGATCCCTGGGCCTGTCGTGCCAGCCCCGCCCCTGGCATGCTCTGAGACAGCAAAATGAGACTTGGCGTGGTGGCGCCCACCTATAGTCCCAGCACTTGAGAGGCTGTAAACAGGAGGATCACTACGAGTCTGATCTAGTAGTGAGACCCTGAACACCCTGTAGACCCTTCCCTAAAATACAGAGAAAAAAAAAAAAAAAAAAGTAAGTAAATACACGGGGAAACTGAAGCTCAGAAATAGTTTCTAATTCCCCAAGTAATAGAAGACACAAGAGGTGATCTAGGATTTGGTTCAAGGGGATCTGATCCCAGGATCACAGACCTAACCACTGACATATATGAATCCAGAATCTAGTTACCCTGTCATCAACTCACTGGGTGACCTTGTAAAAGTCTTAATGTGTCCCAGCTCTGGTTTTCTTATCTGTAAATGATCATTAAGCTGCTTGTAGGCTGAGGATTGATAGCATTTCTTCAATCACCTGCTCCTTAAATAGCATTTGATGATAGAAAAATGTTAAACTAATATAAATATTTCAGAGTGACCTTGTTGATGTTCATTAATCTAGCAGTACCATGTAGTTCAGGCAGACTCTTTGGTCTCTGGGCTTCAACGTGTGGTTCCCTACTCAAGCCTGAACTGATACTACCACACTCCCAAGCAAGCACCAACTGAAAACCTTTCTGTTTTCACCACTAAAAGGCTAAACTTTTAAATTTGGGCTTTATTGTTTCTGGAAAGACTTTCTTGTCCTCTGCTCTCTGGTTATATGGCCTTTACAGCTCTGCCTGCTTGTCTTCACCCATTGCCTTGAACCTGCTTTCTACTCAGTCTTAATCACTTCAGATTATTTGCCTAGAATTATCTGCATTGCTTACTCTAATATACTGAATTCAAATGCAACCTGGATTTGCAGCAATACCTCGTCACGTGCAATCTCTTCCATTAAATAATCAGACAAAGCCAACATCATGAGAAAATTTGGAAGTAGGGCAAAAAGACCAGAATATTGTTTCACTGAATTTGGAATTAGATGAACTAAAGCTCAAATACCAGCACTTTACTCTTTTATTTTCAAAGTAGTGTGACTTTGGACAAGCCAGTTAGCTTCTCTGATCCACATTTTCCTCAACTTTCCAATGGTGACAACCAATGGTGTCCTATTCCAATCCTCAAAGGTTGCTTTTTTTTTTTTGTGCAGTGTCTCACTATGCAAGTTGGACTCATAGTGATCCTCCTGTTTTCAGCCTTCCCAGCACTAGGATTACAGGCATGTGCCACCATGCCCAGGCTTGGGCCCTGGCTCAGCGCACTTGGGGGTGGGGCCAGTGGGGCATGCAATACTGGGGATTGAGCCCCAGTCCCTGAAGCTTGCCTAAGCAGGAGCTTAGTCCACTGAGCTATCTCGCCAGCCTAGGTAGTTACTTTATTATCCCGATTTTACAGATGAGTTGTGCAAATCACCTAAGCTTAGATAGTTTCAAAGCAAGTGACTTCAGGCAGTTGACTTCAAAGCTCATCCTCTTACTCATTTCAGGATCTCGACGGCCTTTGCAGTGGATACAACACCTGCAGCATACTCCAAGCTCCCCAAGATTAATCACTGAAGAAGTCAATGCCAATCAGCATGTGGGAGGAAAGCATACTAAAGTAAAAATCTCATGAATGTTTTGTTTTTAAAGTCCTGACAGAGACTGCAGCATTGTCCTCCATGATTTGATTCAACTTGGAAAACTGGCTTGTGACTTATGGTCACGGATGGGGTCTCTGCTTGTTCTAAAAATGCTGAGAGGGCTGAGTATTGATTTTGTGATCCTTTCTCTTGAGGGAGCTGGCCTAGCTCAAGAAAAGTTTTGTGGCAAGCTTCATTGTGGATGGTCCCCACGAACAGAGGTGACAATTTCTCCTGCCATTAACTCCAATTTTACCCAGGAAGAGGATAACTTTTGTTCTCAAGATTCTTCAACTTTCTCTGGAAAATGTCCTATCCTAAGGGATTCAAATTAATGGTTGGTGGCCTCAGATCACTCATAGAACTATGCTGTCTAGTTTGCGATGTGTTGACCTACAGATTTCTGAAAATTGGTTTGGTTACTAACATTTAGATGAAGGGTTGTTCCTATTATATCCAAGATGAGGGTGCAGCCAATGATGCTACCATTAGGATGGGCATGCACACCACTTCTCACACCCCTTCCCGTTCCCAGCAGCCCATGTCTCTAACATCCTTACTAAAGTGGCTTACTAAAGTAGCATCTTAGAGCCCTTTCCTGACACCAGTCCTTTTTAGCTAATGCCCAGAAGCTTATGGGTGGAGGCTGTCCACTTCATTTACTCAATTAGTGACTGTACTTGTGTAAAAAGAAAACAACTTAGCCTTGCTAAAATGCAAACATCTCCCGAGAGGCCACAGAGGGCAAAATATTAATAGTGAAGACTTCAGGTGCCCAGAAGAGCCATTTTGTCAAATGGCCTTTTGGCAGGTTTTACTTCATAGTAAATCATCTTCAGAGCATAAAATATATACATTTTAAAGATATAGTTTTTAAAAAGTTTCATTTCACAAAGGAGATTTTTGAGAAATAAATGTCAAGATGCCAGATTTACACAGATAGTAAGTCCCAAATGTCATGCCTGCAAAAAGCTATAATGGTAATTTTTTGTTAACTTAGGGGACTGTTTCTTGAAAACTCCCATAATGATATGGGCACAAGTAAATAAGACAGAGTTCTTCACAGAGAAGATTTTTGTTTATTTGAGACCAGTGTTTTGCTCTGTTCTCCAGGCTGGCCTTGAATTCCTGGCTCAAGTGATTGTCCCGCCTCAGCCTCCAAATACATGAAACTACAGTGTATACCATCATGTCTAGAAGAGAATTTTCTTTATGGGAATTCTTCATGAGAAAATTTTCAATCTCAAAGTTAGGATATGTGGTCCAAGTATCCACTCCCTGGATTTGATACTTTCTAAAAGATTATCCTACTCTGTAATACTTTTAGATATACTTCACAACTCATTGTCTGTGACAACAGTTAGCCATGTTTAACAAAAATGTCAAAAATCTATAAATATGGTACCAAGTATAGCGAAAAATCCACCCAGATTTTATGAACCAGGACAGCAGTATCATGAAACCATAGTTGAGAATATTGCCTCTGCTCTAAGGTATCAGTACCAATTTATGTTATATTTAGCATTTCCAGGGGCCTGTGCAATACAGCATAAAAAGCACAATAATTATAATTTATCTAGGAATTAAAAAAAAAGATTGCTGACAAACAGATGTGCTATGCAGAAAGAACAATAAATATATATTACAGTTTAATTCTTATATTTTTAATCCTAGTCCTTGTTCCACCATATTTGTGAAATAATTGAAATTACTTTCTGTCTTTAAAATTTTTATAGTACCATTTATGGTCATTTTTTCCATTTAATTTTTACAAAATATTTTAATTGGAGTATATCAGCAAGGAAGGAAGGAAAAAAACTACCCAGTATGTTTCTGCCATCCAACATCAACATCAATAGGCTTTTACAGTCTCTGAAATCACAGTGGCTGCTGGGACACCCAGAACTACCAAACAAAACCTTCACTCTCCTATCTTGGCATCATTTCTATTCATTATGGCGCAGGTCTGCAAATCTAAGACTGCAATCTTTTTTTAAAAAAATTTAAACAAATCTTTTATTCATTTATTTGGTACAGGGTCTTGCTATGCAGCTTGGACTTGTAGTGATCCTCTTGTCTCAGCCTCCCCAGAGCTGGGATTACAGGCATGCACCACCAGGCCTGGTTTCAGTAGCTGGCTCGGTGCGGGGCTGGCATGGTATGTAGTACCAAGAATCGAACCCAGGTCCCTGCACTGGCCAGACAGGCACATAAACCACCAAACTGTCTCCCAGGCCTAGGACTGCAATCTTGGTTATCTATAATTTTGTGGGTTTTGTTTTTTTTTTTTTTGCGGAACTGAGGATTGAACTCAGGCCCTTGCGCTTGCCAAGGAAGTGCTTATTCCACTGAGCCATCTCCCCGGC
>NW_004524703.1:5810947-5814188 GCF_000260255.1 Octodon degus
TAGAGACTTATAGATTTAATAACCAAATTTAGCAGCATAACAGGATACCAAGTTGACACTCAAAAATCAATAGCATTTCTGTACACAAATAACAAACACATTGAGAAATCAGAGAAACCACACCTTTCACAATAACATACAAAAATTAAATACCTGGGAATCAATCTAACAAAGGAAGTAAAGGATCTATATGGCAAAAATTACAGTACTCTGAAAAAAGATTGAAGAGCATTTCAGAAAATGGAAAGATATCTTTTGTTTGTGGATAAGAACCAACATTGTGAAAATGGCCATACTCCCAAAATTGTTACAGATTCAATGCAATCCCAATTATAATACCTCACAAATCTAGAGAAAATATTCCAAAAATTCATCTGGAACCACAAGAGACCTAGAGTAGTAAATATAATCCTGGGCAACAAAGACAAGGCAGGAAGCATCACAATCCCTGACTTGAAATTATACTACCAAGGTACTGTGATAAAATCAGCATGGTACTGGCAAAACAACAACAACAACAACAACAACAAAAAACAACCTGAGGATCAACGGAACATAGTAGAAGATGCAGACACAACTACAAACGCCTTCAGCCACCTTATCTTTGATAGAGGGGCCAAACAAGCTCACTGGAAGAAAGATAGCCTCTTTAATAAATGGTGCTGGAAAAACTGGCTTTCCACATGCTGAAGGCTAAAACTGGACCCATGTCTATCATCATGCACTAAGCAGGTAATTCTTGCAGCTTCTGTTTTCCTATTCTTATTATGCAGTTTTGCAAACCCTCACCACGCCAAGGCTGCACTTTGTCGGAACTGGATCACATACCAGAGCCCACTACTGTCACTTCTGGGGTGCTTCCAGCCTTGGCCCTCCCAGCTGTGTGAGTGCTACCTGACCCAGTTCTCCCAGAAACCCCAGGAAGTCAGTGCCAAGACACCAACAAACTAAGCAAAAGTCTGCATTTTCCTCAGTATGCCTGCAAAAGTTTTCAAGTTGTTTCATATCTGATCAATTTAAGACTTTTAAGAAGTCCATTCTAAACTTGTAATAAAAAATTACAACTTGAATTTAAAAAACCAACAACATACAAGCAATTGTTAATAGTCTGAAATCATTGAAAGAGAAGAAAAAAGAGCAGGAGGAGAACAAGAAGGAGTAAGAAGCTTTAAATAAGCTGCCTAAAATCACAGAACAAATCATGGCAATGCAGTAATTTGGGGACCACTTGCTTTCTTTAGAAAGGCAGAGATTTGTTTAACCCCTTGGTGGAACTTTTCTATTCTGTAGTCAGAAAAGTCATATACATGAGAGAGGAGGTCAGCTTGGAAGTCCATGGTGTACAGTGGTTGGGGTGGGGAATCCTGATGTAGGGCCACTTCAGTCTGGCTAGTGCCCTACGGGTGGGTCGGGGGGAGTTGTGCATGTGCATCATGCTTTCAAAGGGAAGTGTGTAAATGTACATAGATCAGTATGCTTGGAATGAATATATTTAAGCCTAATCCAATGCATTGAATAATACTTCAGCTTATTGAAGATCCTTTCACTTTGTTCTGGAATATGTCCCCTGTTTCAATATTTGCTGTTCCCTTCTGTGTAGTCCATCCTGCTGCTTTCACTTGTGTAGCCCTCCAAGTCCAGATCAGGTGCCACCTTTACTTGGAGCTGCAGGCAGCCTCACTGCCTCAGATAAAACAATCTTCCTTGAAGCCTAATGGCATTGAATTCTGTTACCCCACACTGCCAGCAGCCTGATTTTGCTTTGCTTTGTTTTGTTTTCTGTTCTTATTCTTTTATAGTATGGGGGATTGAACCCAGGGCCTTCACACTGAGCTATATGCCCAACACTTTTTTATTTTTTTGAGACAGGGTCTTGTTGAATCACTAAATTGCCCAGATTGGGCTCAAATTTGCAGTCATCCTGGCTCAGCCTCCAAGAGTGTGGGTATTACAGGTGTGCAGCACCATGTTCAGCTATGTTGTTATTGTATTTTAGGTGTGCTTCATCACATTCAAAAGAGAATTCCTTACTCATTCAAGAGTTCCCTTACTACTCTTTATATCTCCTCCACATAGTAAACATTTGTTGGTTAAATCATTAATATCATTTAAGTTTTCCATTTGATCTCAAAGCATATTACAGATGACCACACTCGCATTGGTGCTCTTTGTGTGAACAGGAAAATGTAAACTCTATATTTTTTGACTTAGCTTTTATTAAATTTGCAGTCATGGACAAAAAATATCAGCATAGTATTTCCGTGAGAGGATCAGGTTGGTGATACAGGCACTTTTCAGAGAACAATTCAGAACTTGCTGTCACTTAGGGCAGAAGAAGGAAAAGCTGGAAAATAGTTATTGTGAATAGCTAGGATGACACAAAGATAAAAGAGCATTCACCAAGTGGGGTAAAGTTCTGAACACATTCTGATTGTTAGAATAATACAGCTGAGTTTCTGGCTTTTTTAAAATAAAAAGTAAAGTATTGTCTCATAACAATATGCCAAAACTTTTTGGCCCTTCCTATGGAATTTTTAAATTTTTTAATGTATTTAGTACAGGGTGTGCAGGGTCTCACTGCGTAGATCAGACTCCCAGTGATCCTCCTGTTTTTTGGCCTTACAAGCGCACTACCACACCCAGTCTCATCTCAGCGCACCCTGAGGCCAGGGCTGGCACCACACGCAGGGACTGAGCCCCGGCAGCAGCTGTGCTCTGCCTCTGCAAGCGCTTTAGGCAGGCGCTTTAGTCTGCTGAGCTGTCTGGCCAGCCCCCTTCCTATGGAATTTAACCCTTACGTTTGAATCTAAGTTTACAAGTTTGTTGTTAGAATAATGTATTTATTATAGGCAGGTATAATTCTAAAATTCCTTTATTGTAGAAATGTAACTTATCCACCTAAGATTTAATGTCTAACCCAGCACTGTGTTGATTAGTTCACCATCTGTGACGTTGGAACCTTGTCCTGTAATTTCCCCAGTTTATGTGTTCCATGAATTCATTTTCTTGGCAGAAAGCATTCTGCCATGTAATCTTTACTGTCTCTCTATGTCCATTTCAGAAAAATACATTTATGATTTTAAAAGATTTATTTCTAAGTAAGATGTGAATACTGTTTCTCCAATATCCTGTATATTTCTTTGAGAAGGCTTAAATTTGACATTTCTGGAAAAAAATAGCAAGATGGAAAACAGTCTTCTTTTTATTTATTTTTTTTTTAATTTTATTTATTTATTTATTT
>NW_004524703.1:5814728-5818933 GCF_000260255.1 Octodon degus
ATGGATAGATGGATGGATGGATAAGGAAACTCTGATACATATACCTAATGGAATATTGTTTAGGTCCAAATAAGAGTGAGGTACTGCCATGCGTCATGACACAGATGAGTGTGGAGCATATCCACATTATGCCATGTGAGGTGAGCCAAACATAGGAAGAAAAGGATTGTGTAATCTTACTTATATGTGGAACAAGTGAAATGAAAGGAAGAAAGAAAAAAGGAAAAGAAAGAAGAAAGAAAGAAAGAAAGAAAGAAAGAAAGAAAGAAAGAAAGAAAGAGAGAGAGAGAGAAAAAAAAGGAAAGGAGAAGAATAGATATTCACAGACAGGATAAGACAGGGCTTGGAGCAGGTGCGAGACAGAAGAGAAAGAGGAGAGGCTGGTCAGAGAATTCAAAGTAGCAAATGTGTAGGAAGAACAAATCTAGAGGATTAATACATGAAAGAGGACTATAGGTAATAAAAATAATCTATTTGGGATTAATGCTAAATGAGTAAATATTACCTACACTTGCCACAAAACAATAAAAAACAGTAACTAGTGTTATATAAATAACATATAAGGATTTATGCTAATTTTCTTCATCGTAGTAACCTTTCCACTATCTATGTGTATTGCCTAACATTGTTTCATACCTTAAATATACAAAATAAATTTTTCCCAAAAAGATCATCAGAGAGTCCAAACGTTGTAATACGCCTCGTACACTTTCGTACCAATATATGGGATCTGTCAGCCCATGGTTCTCTCTGAAGTAGTAATTTAGATGCAAACAATGTCTTTTGTAACAAAGCCTTCAGGGTTGCTTATTAGATTACTATTGAGCTTAAGAGAGTGTAAATTAAACTGCTCAGCATATTTGCATTTTCAGATACTGACAAATGTACTGTTGTTCTACCATGACTGTCTTCTAGTTCGTCATTTTAATGAATGAGGAAGTAGATGATGGATAGTTTTATTTCAACATGTAAGTATCAGAGTGAAAATTAATAACTTCATGTGCATTTTTAATAGCAAGATGCATCGTATTACTGAACCAGATGACTATTTCTGCTTGCATGGAGTGTACACAAAGAGGAATATACTGATTTGTTTCTTGGATTTGTATCTGTGACTTATATGAAGACTTGTTTGCTTGGCATCAATTTTTCTGCCATTCTCTGAGGACAGTTCTCTTTTTTTGAAAAGTCATAAGAATAAAAGATTATCAAAGTTTAAGAGCCCCTTTACCCTTCAAATATTTCATCTATTATCTGTTATCTCTATTATCTATCTATCTATCTATCTATCAATCATCTATCATCTATCTAATCTATCTATCTTGCTACCCTCGGAATTCAATCCAGAGCTTCTTTTATGCTAGGCAGGCACTGTCACTAGGCTACATCCATAGCTTTTTTGTTTTTATTGTTTTTTAAATATTGAGACGGGATATTTCAGTTGGCCAGCCTAGATTTGAACTCGCAACCCTCCAGCCTCAGCATCCTGAGTATCTTATAGTACAGGCATGTGCCAGCGTACTGGTTCCCGAGTATAAAACTTTGTTCTTATTACTGTACAATATAAGAACTTGAAATAATTTAGGATCTTTAAAACAAACTAAAACAAACAAACTCAGAGGAAGTTTATGCATTGAGAAATGTTATGCAGTGAAAGACCTTTATTAAATAACCAGCATTTAATGTGCTAGGCATGTGCTGGAGACTGTAATATTCACAAAATGAATAAACTTAGACCAGCATTCTGCTCTATCTCTTCACACGTTAGCTCCTATAATGCAAATGTTAGTGCAACTAAAAGGAATCATACAAAAGTGAAACAGAGCCAGCTTGTTAGAATATTATTATCTCTTTCTTAACTCCTACCAACTTTCTTACTCTGCCCAGCAACCTAGGAAGATCACCGGGAGGATGGCCTCCACTAATATTTGTGTGATGTGAAATGATTCTCAAGGACAGGTGTGGGGGACAGGGTCATTCAGAAAGGAAATGTTCCCTACACAGTGGAGCTGCTCACAGGTGGCCAGAGGTGACTCTAGGCTGGCCTGATCACGTCCTTCCTTTCTGTCAGTCTATACTCCTCATCATTGGGAGTCTCAGAACTTCGTGTTTCTGCACAAGTTTAAATTCAGTGTTTTTTTTTTCCCTTGATTAATTCAAAATCCCATTCACTCGGGGCTGGAGTGTAGCTCACTGGCAGAGGGCTTGCTTAGCTTCATGACACCCTGGGTCTGACTCCCAGAAAGCAGGCACGCAAGAAGGAAGGAAGAAAAGAGCCACACTGACTAATTCCACATGATTTCTCCCTCTTGCTTGTGCTTTGCAAGTAGTAACCATGCAGGACTGAGGGTTTTCTTTTCCCAGGGCTAGACCTCCCAAGGACCAGTGCTTTCTGTGCAGGCTCAGCAGGGCAAATTCTGTTCCCAAACGTGTCTGTGTCACGTGCCAACTCATATTAAGAGTGTCTTCTAGTGCTGAAGAAACTTGGTCACTGGTTCCCATGTACTGGTTCCCTTCAAGTACTTTTAACTGTTCCTGCAGGCAAAGGTAACTTTTAAGAGTGTAGACACAAATCTTGTATTTCTGTCTGAAGGAAAGATAAGTGGAATATATGTTCTTCAACTCTAATGGTCCTTTTTACCTAACTCCTCCTCCTCTTCCTCCCTTTCCTCCTCCTCTTTCTCCTCCTTCTTTTTCTTCCCCTTCTCTTTCTCCTTGAGAGGGGCCTCATTATGTACACCTAGACTGAACTTGAACTCTGGGCTTAAGTGATCATTCTGCTTAGTCTTGAGCAGCCAGGATCACAGGCATGTGCCAAAACATCTGGCTTTAGTTCTTACTAAAGCTTTTCCTTTCTTAGTCTCATTAATGTAAGTGACTCCCAGGGGGAGTCATGGTGTTGAGATGTGTGTGTCCCCCCAGGGTGGCAGGACCAACTCATGCTACCACCTTTCTTTCAGGATCTCTCTTAGCATCAGCCATCCAGCACAACTGATGGAGGCATTTTTACCTGAGTATCTTGCTCTTTAACATATTTAAAATATAAATTTTCAAAACAAAACTTAATCCTTTTGTAAAAACTGCAGAAAATGAAGTATCATCATAAAATACGGATTACATCCACAAAGTATGAATGTTCTATATTGCTTGGCAATATAAGAAAAAATAGTCTTTTAGAAATTGAATGCAGAATGAGAATAGAAATGAATTATGTTTTAAGGTATTTCCAGTATCTCAAGTTCTGGATCAATGATTGAAAAGTTCTTGTGTGTTGAAAAAGGAAAATGCACAGATGAACCCCAAGATTCGAATCCAGGCCCTGTGAGAGCAGAGGCCCACTTGGACCACATGGCCTTGCCCCAGACCTAGCTATTATTAGCTAGGTAGCTATTGGAGCTATCATTTATCCAGAGTTTTCTGTGTACCAGGCACTGTTCTTACTGTCTTAATGTCCACTAACATTGAATCCTAGTAATGCTCAGAGCTCTCTTCTTGCAATTTGAGTCACTGGCCAAAGTTATAGATCTATTAAGTTGTAGACCTGGGATTTATCCAAGTGGTTCTGGCTACAGGATCTTTTCCTTTGCTTTTAGGCAATCATTGCATCTTATGTGGTTATTGTTCTCCTGAGAGAGTAGTGAAGAAGGAAGAGAAAATACTTGGTTCCAAAATATTAATAATTCATAGATATATTAGCATTGATTTAGAAACAAATGCTCATAATTTGTTTTCAGCTTTGGGAAAAAAGAAAATACTTTCTTTCAAATAAATCAATCTTGTTTTGTGTCTTTACTGTTTGGTTATTTAAGCTGGTTTATGCAAACAAGGAATTTGAGGGCATCCAATTCTAGAAACAAGTTGGAAATGGCCAACTTAACACTGCCAGGATCTCTCTCTCTCTCTCTCTCTCTCTCTCTCTCTCTCTCTCTCTCTCTCTCTCTCTGTCATCCTTCCTCCCTCCCTCTCCTTTTTTCCCTCCTATCATCTTTTTCACTCACCTCTCATTGCAGGTTACTCTTTCCTCCTTCCCAACTTAGATGGCCGGGCAGGGTCACCCTCAGCCATCAAGCTTTTATCACTTTCCCTGCTAACGTACCGCCTCAGCAAGGGGAATATTGGTACCAATCTCAACAAAAGGCCCTTCCTTGTAAAGTGCAGGTCAGGTGTTAATCATTGGAGGAGCAACTAAGCCTGGGGCAAGGCCA
>NW_004524703.1:5819993-5834764 GCF_000260255.1 Octodon degus
GGGGATTGAACCGCGGTCCCTGTGCTTTGCTAAGCTTGTTCTAAGTAGGTGCTTTTAGACCACTGAGCCATCTCACCAGCCCCATTCATACCAATTTCTATAGTGGTTGTATCACATTACACTCTCACCAACACTGGAGAAGGATTCTTTTTTCCCTTGCCAGCATTTGTTATCAGTTGATTTCTTTTTATTTTGTTTTGAAAATTAAAAAAAAATGTAAGTGCAAAAATCAGAAACAAAGATAGAAACAGGGCAACATAAAACAATAAATATGTTACAGATTTTCAAAACAAGAATAGCTGATGAACAATGATTGGTATATTACATATTTTTTAATCTTTTATTCATTTTAATGAGAAAAAAGATAAAATAGCAATGAAAGTTTCAAAACAGGTCAGTATGACAGTTACAATAATTAATGCATTACATATTGTTGTCTTCATAGTAGTTATTCAGAAGCCAAGATGTAGACATGATATCTTGTCTAAACAATATTAGTACTAAACTTTCTTCTCATTGATCAGTTGATTTCTTAATGATACTAATTATCTCTGGAGATATAATCTCAGAGTTGTTTTAATTTGCATTTCTCAAATAACTATGTTGTTGAAATCTTCATGTATTTATTTTCTGTTTGTACTTCTTTGTCTGAGAAGTGTATATTTATCTGAGATGCCCATTTTAAATTGGGTCTTTAAATTTGGGTGTAGGGATCTGATTTTTTGGGGGGGGGATCTGATTTTTTTAACATTCTAGGTATTAGTCCTTTAGACAAGAGCAAACATTATTAGGTTTCTTTAAATGCTTATCTTGTTCCATGATATCCACAGCTCTTAGAGCCTTCCCTGACATGACTAAATGTTAGCTAGTATTTAAATCTATTTAAAAGGCACACAATTAATAGTATTATACATTGCTGATGGGGGAGTTAGTGACACAGAGAAAGATAGTATATTACATACAATAATATCATCTGGTGCCAGCTTTAATCTTAGCACTCTTCCAGACCAAGACCCAGTAAGAATGATAGTACACCAATATAATAAAGGATAAAAAAATAAGAACAAGAAGGCAAGTGTTTTAAGGCCAAGATTATATGAGCCATTTCATATGTTAATATTAAATGTGTAGTAGCCTCATTAACTACTATTTCCTTCTGGTAATTTGACATCTCCTTTGACATTTAGAAAGTCAGTCTTTTTAGTATTTTCCAACTTATCTAGAAGCATTAAGTCACAAATAATTAATGTGTACAATTGAAAAATAAATATTTCCCAAAGAAGTGCCATTCTGTAGAGCAGGAGGGATTTTGTTCTCCGAGGCTATGGTGCTTTCAACCCCCTCCATCTCTGTGGTTACAACGTATAATGACAAAACCCAGTTGGCTATTCAGATATAATTAATATTACCACCTCTGTCCCATGCCACTTAGGGACAGTGTTCCCATCATTCTTGGAATGAAGCATTTCAACACCCTCTATTCTAGGAGAAAGGGCATCCAGTTCTTTCTCAGCAGTGATCTTTGCTGAGGTGAAAAGGCCATTGAGCTCTTATATTTTATATAGGGAGAAAATCATATCAGCAAAGAGATGAAGGATCAAGAATGTGGTACTGGATACAACTGCCATAAACTAACACTTCAAATCATGTGGTTACAAAATTCAATACTGGACAGAAAAAAAGTCACATAACTAACTGGAGAATGAGATAGTGTCTTAATTACTCTTCTCTCATTGCTGGGACAAAATATCTGATGCCCAAAATGAAGGAAGGAAAGGTTTATTTAGCTCACAATTACTGGAGGTTTCAGTCCTTATTCAGCTGGCTCCAAGGCAGAGCGGCACATGGCAGAGAACAACCTTTCATGGCAGTGGCAAAGAGGAAGAGGGAAGAGTAGCAGCATCTCAAGCAGCTTCTCTTCCCTCCTTACTGTAATGCAAATTACCTGCCCCAGGACAGGTGTAACACTCACACCCATAATCCCAGGGAGTCATGAGTTAATCAGACTCTAGAAGTCTGCCCCATGACTGAATGAGGCTTTTGGGGACAACTAGACACAAACCATGACAGATAGTACTTTAATTTACTTCCCAGCACAAAACATCTCAGGGAGTAATTCTTGCCAAGAACCCCTTAAAGCCAAACTCTGAAATGTCTTTTTTGTGCCTGGCCTTCTGGCAACCCCTTGTTTAAGAATTACCACATACTGCCAACATTGACTTGAGCTTCCTATAGCACAGGACTTCCAAACGTCTCTGTCCAGTTCATAATCTTTCCAGCCATTTTTGCCCAAAGTTTTTAAAAACTTAATAAAATGACAAAATATAGATATACTAGTTTTTAAATGGGGGAAAAGAGACATAGCTCAGATCTGAAGCTGCTAAAAGTGTAGCAGGCACCATGAAAGCTACTGGAGGACTGTTAGTTTATGAACCTAGATATGAGATGAAGGATAAAGAAATAAAACAAAATGTTGAGCTGAGACTCTTTTGAAAATTAGGATATGTAAAAGGAGCTATAATAGAGGCAATATATAATTGGTGGACACTCAGGTTCAGAAAGGATACATGGCCAGAAAAGACCCAAAAAGTCCTGAGTTAATATCACATTTCAGAACTTCCTCCCCAGATTAGTAGATTTTCTGTAGCACAGTGGAGGTGGATTTCTTAAAACAATAACTGATTTTCAACAAAAAATCACAAGACATACAAATAAACACAAAACATGGCCCATTCAAAGGAGTAAAATAAATCTTCAAAATCATCACTGGAAAAGAAGAGGCATTAGAATTACTAGACAAGGGTTTTAACACAACTGTCTTAAATATGCTCAAAGAGCTAAAGTACAACACAAAGAAAAACTAGAGACTAAAAAAAAATTGAATAAAATGAGACTATCAACAGATTGAAATTATTATCTTTCTTTCTTTCTTTCTTTCTTTCTTTCTTTCTTTCTTTCTTTCTTTCTTTATCTGTTTGATACAGGGTCTCCCTATGAAGCTCAGACTCCTAGTGATCCTCCTGTTGTCAGCCTCCCCAGCACTGGGATTACAGATATGCCGCCACCACAACCCAACTCAGTACCCGCTCAGTGCTCCTGGGGGCAGGGCTGGCGCAGTTGATGGTGCCAGGTATTGAAACCTAGTCCCTGTGTGCAAGCAGGTGCTTAGTCTGCTGAGTTATCTTACCAGCCCTTAAATTATTTTTAAAAGAATCAAACATAAATTTAGGGGCTTAAAATTATAATAACTTGCGTTCAACACAGACTTAAACATGTGAAAGAATAAACTGAAATAAAAATGGGTCCTTTAAGATAATTTAGTCTGAGGAATAAAAAAAAAAAATGATAAACTGAACAGACTCTAAATTATGTAATACCATTATACAGACCACTATAATAATTAAGATAATTAAAAAGGAGAAGAGAGGTAGAAGAGAATAGTTTATTTGAAGAAATAACCTACGGTTCTCCAAATTTGATGAAAGACATAAATCTATAAATTCAAAAGGCCTAGTGAACCTCAAGGACAAACCCAAAGAGATGCACACTGGGACACATTATGGTCAAACTGTCAAAATCCAAAGTCAAAGAATCTTGAAAGCTGCAAGAATAAGGTGATTTGTCAGATATGAGGGATCCTGATTTAGAGTATAAGCTGAGTTGTTTTTTTTTTTTTTTTTTTTTTTTTTGCAGAACCGGGGATTGAACTCAGATCCTTGCGTTTGCCGGTCAAACGCTTATCCTACTGAGCCATCTCCCCAGCCCCTAAGCTGAGTTTTAGCAGAAGACAGTGAGTTAGTATCTTTAAAGTGCTAAAAGGATTGGCTTTAGCTCAAGTGGTTACTTTGTTATGCTGGACTTTTCATCCATTTAAAGTACTATAAGTAAAGCAAACAGACAAACATGGCATTTGAGAATTGTATAACCAGCAAAACTATCCTTCAAAAAATGATACAGGACTTTAAGATATTCTTAGATTTTAGAAGTGGGAGAATTTATTACCACTAGATTTGCCCTACAAAAAGGGGTAATTCTCCAGTTTGAAATGAAAGTATAGGGCTGGCCAAATAGCTCAGTGAACTAAAGCACCTTCTTGGGCAGAGCGCAGTGGCCAGGGTTCAAATCCTGGTTTGCCATGCTGGCCCCACCTCCGGGGTGTGCTGAGACAGCAATTGAGACTAGGTATGGTGATGCGCGCCTGTAATCCCATCACTTAGGAGGCTGAAAACAGGAGAATCACTATGACTCCTATTGATGCTGTGAGACCCTGTAGACCCTGTAGTAAATACATCAAAAAAAAAAAAAAAGTCTGCTCAACAGTAAGTTGAAAGTACAAGGCTCTCTGGTAATAGTAAATAATGGGCAAATATAAAAACTAGTATTATTAAAATTTCTTTTTATAAATCTGCATTTTAATTTTTAAACAATGTTAAACACAAATGAAGGGTTAGGAGTATAGCTCTATAGTACAGCATTTGTCTAGCATTAAAGAGGCCTCAAGTTTCATTCCTAACCAAAAATAAACAAAAACTTGTCTGAGTGAGCCTTTTTCTCTTTCCTGGATTTGAGACCCCACCACAATGAGTAAGTTTACCACCACACTGAGGCCACACAGACCTTAAAACCAGAAAAATCACCAACCTGGCAAGAGACTGTATCCTTCCAGAGCCCACAGTCCGGCCAGACAGTGTGCCCTCTTGGCCACAGGGTCTGACGTCATCACTCCCCTTATTCCCTAGTGTACTGCTCCTCCTTAAAAGCTCAGGCCTCAAGAAGCTAAGATTTGCTCCTGGAAAAGACCAAGAAAATGGAACTTTGGAGAGCCTTTCTGCATGAACTCTCCAAAGTTCTCTAACTCAATTTTAACCTGTCCTGAGAAGCCACGGAGCTCTAGTGCTTGGCTCACACTCTCCAGATGTTCCTCTTTCTTTTCCCCTTTACCTCCAATTAGCCAAGTACCTCATGGGGATTTCAAGTTTCATCAACAAGTACCAGGTGCAGCTTCTGCAGCATTTTCATGGTAAAGGGTTTTACTAGAACCACCATTAACTTTTATAAACAATTAAAATTTAAAAATAAACAGCAAGCAAATATTTGTGACAAGATTGGAGTTCCCTGACCTGTAACAACAGAGGCTGGGCATAGAGAACCAGGACACTGGATCTTTGGCAGTTTCCACAGTTCATCACAGAGATTTGCTAAATTCTGATGGAATTCTGATATGTCAACACTGAAAGCATTGGCATTAAGTGAAATTAAAAGAGATAAAAGCAACCCTCCTGTGAGTCAGGCTCAGAGAACAGACACAGATCAAACCATTTCCCTGGGGTCATGGATGGTCCTGTTACGGCTTGCAATGCCACAGTGCCATAAGGTCCTCTGTTTGAGGGTCTTTCTCACCCATGACAACAGCCGATCTACTTTGCTGATATGATCTGTTACTATAGATACCCAATTTCTAGGACACTCTGTCATTGTGACTAATCATGTTATCCTGATTAGTCCTTGTTTCTATGAACCTTGCATCAGGCACCAAAACCAATCCAGAACTCATGACTGCTTCACTGAGACTAGCTTCAGATTCCAGCAGGAGCACACTTCTGGCTGGAGACACTTTCCTTCTCTCGCATGTCAACCAGCAACTATGGTTCCTGTAGAATGTCCCCCTCACTATACTGAGTCAGTATCTATTTTATACACTACAACCTTATTCCTGGTGGGCTTTGGAAGATTAGGCTTAACCCCCCAGTGAAAGTTCCTGACAGACCACTCAAGGGTGAACTCTGCACTGAAGCCTGTTTTGTCACTGTCCAACCAGGATACACAGCTAAGACCAAACTTTCCAGGTGCTATATTCCCATGACATTCATCATCTGGCTGTCACATGACAACTCTGCTTTCATATGCTGTTGACATGTGAGCCAATCAACAGAGGGTAGAGAGGCACTGATACGTCATCTCAATGTTAGGGAACATTTATTGATTGCCAAGCATTTGTGTGCATGTGTGTGTACCGAGAATAGTGACAAATGCCAGATAAGATTTTAAATATTTAAAGCTTCGAATAAGCCTTTGAAATGGGGCTAAAAACAAGAAGTAGCAAAGAGAAGAACCAAGAATTGAATTTGGGCAATTTGACTTGACAGCAGGCTGAATCAGTAAGCATATAGACTTTGTTCTAGTTTCAGCCCTGCCACAGCCTTACCACAACCTTGGGAAAGCTGCTTGGAGTCTGGGGCGCATGCAAATGAGGGTGTTCTAATAACATTCCTGGGAAATGTATTCGTGTATGTTAACTGACTATTCAAATTTTTATCAAGAACTCTGAAGGAGCTAATCTTTCATCTTCTCTATGTAACTGGCCTGCAACAGTTTCATGCTTGCTGGCAGAAAACACAACGTGTTGAGGTCAGAAACAGAATTTTATTACTGATAGCATAGCTGGAAGTGAGCTCCATGTTCATGTTAGTTTCACTCATTTCTCAAGTAAAACAGAGAAACCAAGGCAGAGGCTGAACATGCATTAGGTTTGTATCACAGAAGAACCCTGAGCATAAAGAAACCTGGCTATTTATAACAGTAATAAAGCTTGATCTTTCTCCAGAGGTAGACATGATCTTTATTATAGGAGACAGTAAAACAATCCGCCTCTGCTCTGGAAACAGACTCTCTCTCTGCTATGGTTTGGATCGTGAAACACATTTTCCAAAGGCACACCAGTAAAAGTTTATTCCTCAGCTTAGTCTCATTGGGAAGTGGTAGCAACTAGAAGAAGTGGGGCTTAGTGGGAGGTCTTTAGGTCACTGGGAGTGTCCCTTTCAAGGGAACTATGGAGCCACACTCTTTTTCTCTTTTTACTTGCTTACTATGAAGTGAGCAGCTCTGCTGTGTCGTATGTTCACACCATGACACGCTCTCCCGTTACAGTCCCAAAAGTGACCTGATGGGTGACCTGATCATGGACTGAAGTCTCCACAGTTGCCAGACAAACCTATATTTCTAAGTTAATTGTATCAGATGTCTTGTTACAGTGATGGGAAGTTGGCTGATGCACCCATCCTATTCTCAGACACAACTGGAAAGCTTTCAGAGCCCGTGTCACAACAGGTGCAGAAGCAGAGAGACCTGCGCAGAGTTATCTCTCAATAATATGTACTCCTGTTTCTTCACTCTTTGATTCTGGTAAATTATTGAATAAATGAGTGCTTCTAATCAACACAGGCTGGGCCCAAAATCTCTTCATTTTTGACAAATCATTTAAAGCTTCTCTCTCTTTTCTTTACTCTTTGAAGTGCTGGAGGCCGGGTCCGAAGCCTCACACATGGTAGGCAAGCTGTCTATCAGTGAGCTACATTTTCAGTCCCTGAAGTTACTCTTAAAGGACTCAAGCATCAAGATGAGGCCAAATTGTAGTACTGGCTTCAACCATGGCCCCAAATCCTAGACCAGGCTCAATAAATCTCAGAAACTATTGTTGTCATGAAAGTTGTATGTTGACCTTTGGAAGGCCTGAGGCATCAATCCAAATGCAGAGAGAGAATGATTGTATAGTCTGTGGCTCAGCCCACAAGCATGAATTCTAGAGCAATTAGGCCACTCATAATATCCCAGGGCAGTAGATTAAGGCTGGCCTAACCACCTCCTAAGGTTAATTAATATACAGATTAGTTTGTGAAAGTCAGGGACAAACTGAGTACCCCTTTTCTACCCCAATTGCAAAGAAAACTCTATGATGTGTGCATGAATAGTAAGTCAGTCATCCTCTGGAAGGTATCAGTGGGTCGTTAAGAACAGCTCCACTTGAGGGAGATCTCTGTATTCTTAGGGCTGCATGACCTCCTGGTACAGTATGCATGCTAGGCAGAATTGCATCTCCAAGCTTACAAATAATACAAATAATTCACAACTTAAAGAAAATGATCAAATATGAGAGGTCAGCCTGGATGTCCATAACACCTGAAAGACCACCAGGGTCGAGGGAGGTACTTATAGTCTTAGAGGGACCCTGACAAAGTCAGGTAGGATTACTGTTTGTGTTTCTGTGTATAGCCAAAGAAAACTCACTGTCACTAACCACTACATGCCTCACATTTTCAAAGGAAAATTGTCAGAATGTGTACAGAGTACAGCCACAGATTATGTTTCCAATGAATCCAGACCTACCCAAACCCAGCACAGTGCATCGTTTTATTGCCTGGCCTTTCATTTGCTGCATGTTTCCTTTATTTGTTTTCTTTTACTTTTTTCTTTCAGTACTAGGAAATTGAACCCAGGGCTTTCCCTTTATTAACTTTTTATTTTTTGGATTGGAACTTATAGTTCTCCAGCTTAAGCCTCCCAGAGTACTGGCCACTTGCCCAGCTTGATTCTCCTATTCTGGAAATCCCACTGCAAATCCTACTCCTTGCCCAAGGATCATGAACTAACTATAGCACTATCAAAGGCCAATGTGAGTCACTAAAATTATTTCATTTTGAGGGGCAGCAATGTGCCAGGCATGGTTCCAAGTGCTAGTGATAACATAGTGAACAAAGTGGCAAAGATTTGCCCTCTTGGAGCCCATAGTCAGAGGACTTATTTTTTTATTTATTTTTTTGTAATGGTACTGGGGATTGAATGCAAGTCTTTGTGCATGCATGAACTATAACCCTAGGATCCACTGAACTTTTATGTTTACTCTTCGTTCCATTTATTTGGTAGCTCTCTTTTAAATTTTTTTCCATTCTGTATGTATACAGTATTATGGAATTAAGGAGAAGTCCTTTTCTTATGAATAGGCTTTTTATGACTGTTGTTTTGAATTTCAGTTTTATCTTGGAGGGTATCTCAGGTGATCACCTAGGCGATGGTTCTCCTGAAAGTGCCCCAGGAGTGCTGGTTCATCCTGTTAAACACAGATGATAGAAGGCCATTGTTTTGGACTGAGGTCCCACACTAGGCATTAAAGGATCTGGCTGAATATAAACTGGAGTCATTCACGCTCAGGTTCCAGTCAGGAAGCTGGAACTAAGCCGTTTACCTGCCCTTCTGAGAAATTAGAATGAGAGAGGTAATAGCCAAATTCTCCAAATAGGCAAGTTTCATTTGGCAAGATAATAAAGTTACCACTGATACAAGTAACTGCAAGTGACTTGACCTTAGCCAGTCTTTTTTTAATTGCTCTGTCTCCTTGTCTTAGTTTATAAGAAAAATAACTTTGACATCACCAATCCACGTTTTGTTTTTCTGTTTCTGCTTTCCTCAGTTCCTGCTTGTCCAGATAACCAATCTCTTCTTCTTAACTCACTGCAACACGTATTATATTTTATGGAATGAAGCGTTTCTTGATCCTACAAGAAACTGGCTTTAAAAAGCCAATTAAGATTTTTAAGCAGGGCATGGTTATGCTTTCCTGAAGTCCTAGTGCTGTGGGAGATCGAGGTTGAAGGATTGCAAGTTTGAACCCAACCTGGGCAACTAAATGACTTAGTGAAAACTTGCCTCAAAATTAAAAAAGAATACAAAATTTAAAAGAAGGTTAGAGATATATCTCAGTGCAAAGTCCCTGAATTTAATTTTCGGTATTAATGAGAGAGAGAGAGAGAGAGAGAGAGAGAGAGAGAGAGAGAGAGACTCAGAAGTTATTGTCCCACAGGACACTGGGAAATCCTTTTAGTTATGGACTCTCCCTGGCAGGCTCATCAGTGGCTGTGACTCATTCACTACAGTGGTTAAGAAGTTGTATAAATTAAGAGAATTGCAGCACTTACACTTCCATGATATAATCAAGGGTATTGTTGCTATTGAAATCTTGTGGGTTTCTAATTTAGGACTCAGCTAACTCAACATTAGTGTCAAGGTAATGGTATTAAAATGCAACAAATAATTCATGAGTACTTCTTTAACTGAATAGTGATTAATAAAACAGCCAGCATCTGCTAATTACTTTTACTTATAAGGAATAATAGAGAGATTACCATGTAGGTAAAAGACTCCTGAAGAAGCTGATGATTTATATACTGAATTACATCTTGATTGTTGGCTGAGGCATAAATTTCAATTTGTGGTTAGCGATAAGATTCTGATATTTACTTTCTTTTTTCTCTTCTTTGGCAAGTTCACAAGACAAACAGTAATAGAATGAGCCCATTGTTTTTATTCCATATTTATAGAACCATAAAACCTAAGTTTTCTTTACTGGACAGATGGTAAAGATAAAATAGATAAATGTGGGATAAAGTTAAAATGACCCACATTTTTTTAAAAAGGCTACAAAATCAGAATTGTCTGTTTGAAGAAAGTTTGTTTTTATAACCAACATATTGTGTTGTCTGGGTCAGAGATTGATGAGGGCTGTGCTCAGAATGGGAAACGCAGGAAGCTCAAAGCTGGTAAAGCTTGTTCTACCTCTTCATCCTGTTGCTTTGCAGACCATTTCAAATAAAGCCCTGCCCTGAGACTCAGGTGACAGAAATGGGATCTACACATTCTTCTTCACTCCAAGCCCCTCCACATGGTGTGCCCACCATCCTCCTGCAGCTAGCCATACTCCTGGGGACAGCTTGCCCCCAAGAGTAGGCAGGCCCAATAGGATGTGCGCGTCTTCCGCAGTGCCCCACTCTTACACATAGCACCTCGGCCATGGAAGATCATCACACTGGCCTGGAGCAACCAGTAACTGGTGCAGGATTACAAAAAAGTCAGCAAATGGCGAAAGGAAAAATGCCATGCCTCATCTTCCATCCTGCAAGGCAGGGCCAGCCTTGAGGCCACACAGGACACTCTGGTCACTTTGTAAAATCTTCAACTCTTGTAGGCAGCTGGAATCGATGAACTTCACAGTGCCTTGATTTTTTTTTTGGGGGGGGGGTTGGTACCACAAATTGAACTCATGACCTTGTGCTTGCCAAGTAGGTGCCACGCAGCTGAGCTATATCCCCAACACTCAGTGCCTTGAGAAGACATAATAGGAGTGGGACAGGACAAAGAACAGATAGGTTTCCGCTTCATGGGAGCAGGGCCCACATTTCTTTTTATTTCTTTGTATCTCACAAGGATACTTGGTTTGATCACTATATGGCAAAGTTTTAAAACTTTAAAATATATTATAACTGGGGAGGTAGCTCAGTAGAATAAGCGCTTGCCTGGCAATATATATAATAAAATATATTATAGTAAAAGACATACTGCTATTAATCCACCTCAAAATACTGCCCTCACTTCAAACACACCTATCCCATCATTCTTGTCACTTTCTGCATCAGCTCTGAAAGTTCTCATTTGTGAATGTCTTTATAATGCATGATTAAAAATACAGTGAATGCTGCTGCCACATGCCATCTGATAAAAAGGTGCACATGCAAAAACATTATGCAGTGTCCCACTCACCATATTCACTGAATCTGGCCATATGTGACTTCTGGTGTTCCCTTTGATGATGAAAGATATATGTATAAAATTGATTCAGGCTATCAAAGCAAACAGGACAGTTGGACTAAAGACAGTTATGAAAGAGGACTTCTTTGTCTGCCGCCACCTTTCTCCAACTGGTGGGAGCCTCTTTGTGCTCTCGTTGCCTCAGGCCTGCCGTCTTTTAGAGACCAAACCTCATGCCGTCAATTAAGTTGCAGAGTTCTTTTTTTAATTTATTTTTTATTTGTGTGTGTGTGTGTGTGTGTGTGTGTGTGTGTGTGTGGCCAGCTCAGCCCACCAGGGGGCACGGCTGGCTGGCATGTGGGGCTGGGGGATTGAACCGCGGTCCCCGTGCTTTGCTAAGCTTGTTCCAAGTAGGTGCTTTAGACCACTGAGCCATCTCACCAGCCCCAAGATGCAGAGTTCTGATGGAGAGATATTTGAAGTTGATGTTGAAATTGCTAAACAGTCTGTGACAATCAAGACCATGTTGGAAGATTTGGGAATGGATGATGAAGGAGATGATGACCCAGTTCCTCTACCAAATGTTAATGCAGCAATATTAAAAAAAGGTCATTCAGTGGTGTACCCACCACAAGGATGACCCTCCTGCTCCTGAGGATGATGAGAACAAAGAAAAGCAAACAGATGACATCCCTGTTTAGGACCCAGAATTCCTGAAAGTTGACCAAGGAACGCTTTTTGAACTTATTCTGGCAGCAAACTACCTAGGCATCAAAGGCTTGCTTGATGTTACATGCAAGACTTTGCCAATATGATCAAGGGGAAAACTCCTGAGGAGATTTGCAAGACTTTTAATACCAAAAATGACTTTACTGAAGAGGAGGAAGCCCAGGTACGCAAGGAGAACCAGTGGTGTGAAGAGAAGTGAAATGTTGTGCCTGACACTAACACTATAAGGATTGTTCCAAATACTAGTTGCACTGCTCTGTTTATAATTGTTAATATTAGACAAACAATAGACAAATGCAGCAGCAAAACAATTGTATTAGCATAATATTGTCTTCATTGCATGTGTAGTTTGAATTACAGATTCCAAACCAATGGCTGAATTTCTTCTAGTCTGAGCAAAAGTTGCTGGTTTTCTTTCCTCTGAATAAAACTGAACTGTGGGTTCTCTGTAGAAAGTTGAAAAAAAAAGTAGCAAGAATGATGGGATAGGTTTAAAGTAGAGAGAGGATTTTGAGAGGAGTAATCAATAGCAATGTGTCTTTTACTAAAAATGTTTAAATGTAGCTATCTACTATGTGTTTTTGTTTTTTATCATATAGTATAAACCCAGGTCCTGGAACCTGTACAAAGTAAATTAGGCTCGTAACTGATGACTAGAGTTTCTCCTGTCAGCTCTAAAAGTACAACTGAACACTACTGAAGTGGAGAAGCAAAAGGACCCAAAGAGAAGGCCACCAAAACACTCTTTAACAAGGCCCAAATGCACAGGTGCCCTGCCCTCCTCTTACTGAACCACTGTAAACCTCTTGAATTAATCCAGTGAAGACTCATTCAATCAGATGCAAGACAACAAACGAATGTGTGATTATGCACAGAGCTCAGAAGACCAGAATACTGATAGGAATGCAGACAATAAAGGCCAGGCTCCTGAGGTTTCAGATAGAAATGGAGAAAATTTGACCAGACGTCTTCTATTTGCCTACAGCCTAAGACACATATAACTCTGAATTCAACCTCTTAATAGTTTGTCCTGAGGGTCACTCAGGCAGCACATTTGTTTACATACTAACTATCCTGAGCATCACTTAGGCAGGCTTAATGTAACCAGGCAATTCTTGTATTGAATGTATTTGATAAAATTGTCATTTTAATAGTTTATGTTATACTAATCTTATAAAAATTAATTTTAAAATATGCAATTTTTCATTACTTTTTATTTAAATAATTGGACTTGTGAGTGGTTAAAGGCATGCAAGAATTTTAACTTGTTGGAGGAAATTTCAGAGCAGCCCAAAGTTCAGGCTGTGGCATGGATACTACTGGCTAGTTATTATCTAGATGAACAATGAATATCAGAAACAAAAAGTACATGTCAAATGTCTGTAGTTTCATTGGAAACGAAACACTGCAAAGTTGGGGCCCAGTAAAGCATAGTTGAAGAAAAGAATTGCATTATTAAAAAAACTGAGTACTTTGTATCAGGACAATAGGAAAGACAACTTGGAAGTCTCTTCCCACCTTTCCCAGGATCAAGGGTTGGTCTCACCAAAAATTAACCACATTGGCACTCTGATCTTAGAATTTCAGCCTTCAGTCCTGAGAGAATAAGACTCTATTTTGTGAGCCAGCCAATCTGATGTGCCTTGTTATGACAGCCTTCGCAGATGATACACTAATAGAACTTTCTTTCAGATTTTTTAGAATTTTGTACTGTTTTTTGTATGCTCTACTCCCTGCATGTGGGGTCCAACATTCCTCTTTCTAGGTGCCCCTTATATATTGGCTAGAGAAGCCACAGTCACTAGGAATGTTGGATCTTGCTATGGCTTATATCTAGATGTCCCCCAAAGTCTCATGCAGTCACAGGTGGGGCTGTTCAGAGGTGGCTGGATCTAGGGTGTATGCTTCTGTGATCGAGAAAGTGATACTGGGCCTGGTTTGCGATGTACTGCTAGGATTAAAGGTGTAATAAAATGTAATAGGCACAAGTCAGGCTGTAGTGGTCATTGCCTCTCATTTCTAGCTCATGCTTGTTACCTTCTCCCTTCTGTGAACAGTTTCTCCTCTACAATGCCACTCTGCCTTGGAGTCAGTCAACTATGACCTGAAAACTACAAACTGAGCTGTATAAATCTTTTTTCCTTAACGTTGGGTGTTGGTTTTTTTGTCTCAGCAATGAGAAAAGTAACTAATACAGACCTAGATAGCATGTCAGTAAACATCTGATTCAGTATCCTCAGCTATTAAGAATTAATAAGAAACCAGCCCCAGGCAGACAGACACATACAGACATACACACCAAACATTATTATTCAGCTGGATTACACTAGTGGTTTCTTGATTCTCAAAGCTAAATGCCAGCTCCCTATAAAATGGTGCTCAAAGTAGCCAGCTCTCTGCAGCTTCCACCTTCAGCCCCAAGACACCCTTATACCTCAGCTCATGCTAAGCTCACAGCAGACAGTCATGATTCAATTCCTACCTCTCCTGCTTTAGTCATTACCTCCTAGCTCTTAGCAGTCTCACACTCATCTTCATTCAGAATAAAACTTACCACTTACTGGGAACCTTCCAGATGTTTGTTATCCCTACAGCAATCTACTTATGCCAATTTCTTAGCTACTTATTTGACATAGTCTCTCTCTCTCTCTCTCTCTCTCTCTCTCTCTCTCTCTCTCTCTCTCTCT
>NW_004524703.1:5834870-5836870 GCF_000260255.1 Octodon degus
GTTGCTAAGTGTCCCTGGCTGGAACGGAACTTGCAATCTTCCTGCCTCAGCTGCTCCTAGTGCTAGGATTACAGGTGTACACTACTCCTGGCTCCACTCTGTTTTTAACAATAGACTGTGGCAAGGCCTCTGCTGGCCACTACCTGTAATGGTATGTAAATAGCTGGAGATGTGTTCACTCAGTCTGTTGTACAAACAGCCCAGGCAGCAGGTCACTATCAGCAAGTGAGGCGCACACACCTCCATGGGCTTTGTGACTCCTTCTTTTAAATATGTACCTGAATTTTGGACTGTCATTTTACCCATCAGGGGAGGAAAGACCACCCCAAATCAGAGTACAATCTCAGAAAGTTTCTCCAGATTGTAGGAGGCTGCTTTGAGCATCCCCACCCCCTCAGGCTTGCTCCCACTGAAGGGTGAAAGCCCTCCTAATCCATATACTAGCTTCCTCTCAAAAGTTTAATTACTACAGTTAATAGTTCATTTTTACATGATAATGCAAGTTCAAGGGGCTGAAATTTTGAAGCTTTAACAATGCACAACTTTCTAGAAAACAAAGAATGGGGTCTCTGCTTCCACTGTGACACAGGGTAAATGCCAGGGGTTAATCACACTAAGGAAGAAGGGGGGCCTCTACTGGCAACCAGAGTACAAATCTTCCTCTTCTGCTAATAAACAAACAAATAAAAATAAATCCTTCAGGCCCTGTTCTTCTCATCTCCCTCTTCCAACTCTCATCTCCTTGTTCCACTTTTAGAGAGTGAAAAGCAGGCCACAACACTCTGGGAAACTGAGGCAGGAAGATCTCAAATTTGAGACCAGCTTGGGAAACTTGGTAAGAATCTGTCTTAAAGTAAAAATCAAGAACAGAAGAACTCAGTAGCTCCGAGTGAAGGACCTGGATTCATTTCTCACTAAGTGAAACCAGAGTAGGAAGTTTGGCAAGAATTCACCAGACGCCTTGGAAATTCCAACAGCTGCTGACATAAAAAAGCAAAGGGCTGTGTAGCAGATGGGTGCTGCCGAAAGGCAAATCAGAGAAGTGGAATATTCCTAGGGGCAATCACAGCGATAAAAGACAAACTCATAGAGGTGGACAAAGAATGAGGGAGGCCAGGAATAGGAACACAACTTAATACTACAGTGGTAAGTGAAATAAGCCAGATGCACACACGGTTAAATATCACACGATTTCTCTTATTAGATAATCAAAATAGAAATAAAAGAGTAAAACGGAGATGGCTGGAAACCAAAAGGCAGGGTGAGGTAATGAGTAAATGGACTGAAAAAAATATAGAGCTAGGCAGGAACTGAACGCCTGTAATCCTAGCACTCTGGAGGCTGAGGCAGGAGGACTGAGGTGAGCTCAAGGCTAACTTAGGCTGTGTTGTGCATTCAAGGACAGCCTGACCCTGATAGTGAGGCCTTGCTGAAAAAAACTGAAAATAAAAACAATTAAGATCAAGGTATATTACACACATGTACCATTCATTCTTGAATATGAACGTAACTAACATGTATTGTTGTCGCAGATAAATTAGAACCACATCAGAAGACACACAGCACAGAGGAATTTTGTAAGGTAAACAGCTTTATTGACGCTAGCAGATTGGTGGGAATCTCAGTTCCGAATCACCAGCCTCGTCCTGCGGTTAAAGTCACTTATGCTGGTTGTTAGAAGGAAACACAAAAAGCAGTAGCAGGATATTTTACGGTTGGTTACACAGTCTCATCATACATTGCTAGGCGCGCTTCTTCTAAGCAAGCTCATTGGGGCTTACTGTCGGACAACAGGAAGAAGAGGGCAAGGTGAGCAGGGGGAATCAGTCCTTGTCTAAGACCGAGCCAGGTCTGTCTCTAGGTGACACATTTTTAAAACAAGCTAACAAGATGCACCATCCAGCTGGGTTACGTTTGTCTTACAAGATGCAGCTGGTGTTGAAATGCCCAGGCTAGCTGAGCTTTGTTATTTTCTAATTATGAGAACTGACCTGTTTTGG